>NW_006399810.1:15385315-15433181 GCF_000299155.1 Elephantulus edwardii | reverse complement strand
TACTTTGGACATGTTGTAAGGAGAGACTGGTCCTTGGAGCAGGACATCATGCTGGAGAAGGTGGGGGACAGCACAGGAGGGGAAGGCCCTCTATGAGATGGATTGATTCAGTGACTGGGGTAATTGGGATGAGTGTATCGGAGACGGTGCAGTTGGCACAGAACAGAGCAGAGTTTAGGGCTGTTGTACATAGGGTCGCTATGAGTCACAAGCTACTCGACGGCACATAACAACAACAACATGGTCACTTTGATTTCCAGGAGTGCTCAGTGCAAACATACTTTACCAAATAAGATACCTTTGGTTCAAAACTCAAAGGACCCTTCATGGTATAGTGTGTGACATATCAAGCTACTAACTGGAAGTTGGCAGTTCAAATCTACCAGCTACTCCAGAGCAGAAAGATTAGCAGTCTTCTCTTACAAAGCTGTATAAGGCCTTGGAAACCTGAAGGAAGGTTGTTCTGAGTTGGAATTGACTCAACATCAACCAGTATGCTTGGTTCAAAGATGGCTTCAGGGAATAGTTTGTCTTAAATTTAGTTATTATCTCAGGGAAATAATTTCAGGGGTTTATCC
This sequence comes from Elephantulus edwardii, assembly GCF_000299155.1. NCBI lineage: Eukaryota > Metazoa > Chordata > Mammalia > Macroscelidea > Macroscelididae > Elephantulus > Elephantulus edwardii. The sequence continues at coordinate 15,432,603 of NW_006399810.1, read as the reverse complement.
AGCTTTAGCGAATCCTGAAAGTCTAGATCCCACTGAGAATTTAAAACTCTGTTCCAAAGGGAGCTCTGGTGGCCTAGTGGCAAGAAACTGCACTGCAATCCCAGATGTGCCTGGTTCAAATCTACCAGATGCTCTGCTGGAGAAGGAGGGACAATCTCTTCCTGTACCAGTCAGATCTGATTTGATGGTACAATGCACAAAAAAATAACAAAATAAAATAAAAATTTAAAAAAACCCGAATTAAAAAAAAACACACACCTCTGTTCCACACATTCCTTCTTTTTTGTCAAGATTTTTCTCTAGAGTCTTTGATTAGCATGTTCAATCATGGTAGTCAGGAACCATATAGATCTTCTGGTATTATGGCTAAGGTAGCAGTTGTTCATACAGGCAAACTACCACACGTCCTGTTGCCTCTTCTGAACCTGGGTCTTAATTCAGAACACTCCATCCTTATCACTGTGGTATTTCTTCTAACAGCCAGTAATATCATTAATATTTCCCTTCCTGATTGATTTTTATTTTTCCTTATTCCCATAAATTATTTGTTTATTAGATCTTTTAGTCTGTTGATATATTACAAATATATTTTCTAATGTCATATATCTGGACCTTTTATAATTATATTTTTTTTTGTCTGGATTATTTTAAAAAAGATTTAGAATAAGGACCCTCTTACATGGCATTTAATAATAAGATATATCTTTCTTTTTTTTTTTTTAATAAAAAGCCTTTTGGTTAAGGACAAACCTTGAGTGATTTTAGCACCCCACATTTAACTGTACACAAAGCACTTAAAAAGCATATTTTTTTCATGTTGGTCAAAGAAGAAATTCTTAACAGTCTCAGCTCTTTTCTACATGTCAGATAGGAAGAAATTCCCATCTGAGATTCAATCTTTCTTCCTTCCTTTGAGATGAGAGTAAATACAGAGAAAGCCCATGAGACAAGATAAACCTGAAAGAAAATTGGTAGGAGTGGGTCGTCAGAGAGCGGGGAGTGTTGGTGCTTTAGTGGTAAGGAATTGTGCTGCCAACCCAAAGACACATGGTGTGAATAGACCAGCAGCTCCATCAGAGAAAGGTGGGCTGTCTCCTCTCATGTGATCTACTGCCTTTGAAAATTCACTGAAGGTCAGCTGTGAGTCTGTTCCAACTCAGTGGTATATAACAACAGTCAGCACAGCACTGGCCTAAGTGTGAGTGTGGCAAGTTAGAAAAAGAGCCTTACCTCTTACTTTCTTTTGTTCTCCCCATATCAGCTGAGCACTGACTAAGGCAGAAAACCAGAGGGGAAATATGGAGAGAAAACCAGGAGAGCTGGGCACTAAATCTGACTGAACTGTGCCTTGTCCAAGGTTGGGTGTGGTTGGGTGCTGGGGAGTCAGTTCTGACCCAAGACACCCTCAGTTGTATGGCATGACTCTACCCCTTAGGTTCTCCAGGGCTGGGACCTTTCAGAAACAGATTCCCAGCCCTTGCTTTTGAGGCATGTGAGGTCTTTAATGCCAACATTTTTGTTAGGCACCCAGTGCTTGACCATTTGTGCCACCCACAGAATAATTATCCAGGGAGACTTGAACATTATTACCCTATCTCCAGTAGCCTGTTTCGTAAATTATCCCCGTGTACCTTATCTCAGGACATCTCAATAATTGTAAACCTGTCAGAGCTGCTTGCCATGTCAGACGGTTTACCTGGCAGGCATTTCTGATGTACTAATGTAGCAGTGATTACAGAGTGAGTGGCAGGCAGAGTGGAAATAGAAATGGAAAGTTGGCTGACCCCTCACCCTTCCCAGACTGCTTGTCTAAAACCGCCCATATATTTGGCTAAAGGTTTTGCTCCGTGGCCTGATCCTCTACCCTTTAAGCCTTCACAGGCCAGTTGCTGGCCAACTGCCTGCCTCGTAAACAGCAGCAGCTCCAGAATCCCCGGGCTGAGGACACTGAGGCCCGCTGGAGGGTGCAGGGACTGGACCGAGAAGCTGGCTGACGATGCTGGCTCCCCTTCTTTGTTCTTTCCCTCTACTCTGGATCTTTAGATCCCCTTTATTCTCCTCACCCGGCCCATGCATGGGGTTTTTTTTTCTGCCTGCCTATTTTTTTCTCATTTCCATGTTTCTTTCTCCATCTGTAGCACACAGCCAGTAGTTGAACTCCCCAGGTAGCTGGACATTTGAATACAGGCGTATTCAACCCACTCAAATGTGCATATTATTACACTGTGCCCTCTGGACTGATGCCAGACAGAGCAGTCAGCACTAGTAACATGCCTATGTCTGTGTAACATGTATCTAGCTATTTGTAGGTGTAGGGTGCTGTATGAAATATTTCATTTAAAAACACAGTATTTTTATGGATAAAAGATTAGTATTCTCTGATTTGTGGTTTACTCCTTCACAGGCTAATTTTTTCCTGAACCTACCTCAGAAGGTAGGTTTCCTTCCCTTACAACATCAGGGAGCTATGGGGGCCTAGTGGCAAGAAGCTGCACTGCAATTCCAGAGGTATGCGGTTCGAATCCACCAGATGCTCTGCTGGAGAAGGAGGGGCAATCTCCTCCTGTACCTGTCAGATCCAACTTGATAGTACACACACACAAAAAATTAAACATTTTTTTTAAAAAAGAAGTTTCAACATAGGTCAGTGGGAAGAACAACATCCTGTGATGCATATTAATGTTGTTCAGTTGCTGAATGTTCAAGAGTGCCCTGGGCTTGGCCAGAGGGAAATGGTGCTTCTAGCTGTAAACAGCTTTAAGCAAGAAATCAGCTCAACTCATTGTCATTGAGTCAGAAATGACTCATAGCTGACCCTGCAGTAGGTTTTCAGAAATTGTAAATCACCTCCCTTTCTCCCGCAGAGCAGCTGGTGCATTTGAACCACCTGCCTTTGAGTTGCTAGCTCAGCTGCCTGTCCACTAGGCCATCCGAGCTTCCTTGACTTAGCAGTGTTGTTGTTGTTGTTCTATACTGTTGAATTGGAACCAGTTCATTTAACCAGTTACCATCAAGGTGACTTCATGGTGACCCTACACGTGTGACTGAGTAGATGTATGCCCCTCAGAATCTTCAATGACTGATTTTAGAAGCAGATTATCAAGCTTCTCATCCAAAGCACCTGTGAGAAAACTTGAACCTGTAATCCTTGTGTAGCACCCAGAGACCCTGTAAGAGTGTAGCTGTAAGAAATTCAGCCACTTGTCTGTGAGGCTCAGCCTGCAGCCAAGCTCCCACCAGTGTTCTCCCTTGTTCATTGGTACTGTGTCTGTTTGACACATACAGTGTTATTCAGACTAATAATGGTCACAGAGTACTTAGTCTTACTTCTTCAGTAATCTGTTCCATAACGTGAACTTCCAAGCTACCAAAGGATCGGTCATTTACCACAAAGCATGTGGGAAGGGCAGCTGGTCCTGTGAAGTTCATCCTTTGCAGTCAGTAGGCCTGACCAGCAACACCTGAGAATTCCTTGCCTCTGTCTCTCCCCCTTCCCGCTCTTCCTTCTCCTTGTTCTCACCTCTCAGTGTATATTCTTTATAGGATAAAGATCTGGTGCTTATTGCATGAGAATGGGTTGCTCGTGGTGAATTTCAGATCTCAGGGGCACAAATAGGATGGCTGGGAGTAGAGGAATAAATTGGGTCTTTTATCACCCAGCCTTATCCCTAACCCAAAATTACCAGTTAATAAATTTCTTCTGTGTCAGTATATTCAGCCCAGGAAGAGAACTCCAAGACTCATTCTTTTCTCTGTACAAGCATTTGCTCTTTCACTTTATATCATCATGAACAGCAGTATAGCAGTCTAGTTAATGTGGCAATGTAAGCTAGTAATGTTGTTCTGTGTCATCATGTGGACCATGACTCATAGCGACCCTATGCACAATGACTCAATAGCTCTGAACCCTGCTCTATCCTATTGCCCCAATTACTGTGTCAATCCATCTCTTAGTTAGCTGTCTTTGATCAGAAGCTGTATCTTTGGTAGTTACTAAGATAAAATGACTAATAAAGTATTTCTTTTTTTTGTTATATTTATTTTTTTATTATTATTAAATTTTATTAATTTTAATGAACATTTACAGGGATTTTGGGTCTTCACTCCTTCACTGCCGCACCATTTTCTCTACCCTCCTCCCCAGTTTGTTCTTCTTCCCCCGCCATCCGAATGTCTGTTTTAATTGTCCAATTGCCACAGTGCTTGTCAAAGTCAGTTCTGATTAATCTCCTTTGTCAGTGTGTCCTTTGCCATTCCCTATCACTCCTCCCTGAGAGAGACTTCACCCTGGTTCATAAGGAAAAGGGGATGGCGTATTCTCTTAGCTACTTCCTGCTGAAAAGGGACGCTGTGGGTTTCAGGGTGAAGATCTTCTCTCACTACTCTAAATGGCCCCTTTGGCAGTAGGAAACACATAGACTATTATGGAGATTGATTTTGGAATTTAGATGCACTGTTATTAATTGTGCTTAGCTGTACATGTTCATATCCTTGAAGATGTATCATGGGGGGTTTGCAACCTAGAAGACACAAATTTAACTAACAAATTATAAGTACATGAGTCAAAAATTATGGAAAAGTAAAAGAAAAGATTCTTTCATTGTTTTACAAACCCTCCCCCAGGTCCCCTCCACCATGGAGCCATCGCTCTAGACTCCTGTGATGACAGAAATACCTAGTCACATATCTCTTTTAAACAGTTTTTAAAACTAATAAAGTATTTCTTAAATTTAAAAATGTTGCCATTTTCAAAGGAAGTTTGTCATGTAAATTGGGCAGTCCTGTGTTCATCCAGTTCCACCATCATGCATTGTAAATACTGGGTTGATAAGTGGCCTCCAAGCTGCCATGACCTGTGGGTGCTGGCTCCCAAATGCATACACTTGCCCTTTGCACAGGCAGAAGTGCAGATATTCAGGGCAGATGTCACTGCATGACTAGCAGCTCTTCCACACATGCAATTTAATCCTCATTTTCTCTCTTTTCTGCACATGTGACATTGGATCTTGACTACTTTAAAATGCAGAATCACTTTTTCAGTAGCTGTACTGATTTTGTAAATGTAACTCGTTTCGTTTCAGATTTCAGTCTGTTCCCATCAGCATCTAAGCTCTTCTTTTAACCAACATTTCCCATTTCCTAGTTAGTAGATAAAGAAACAATAGGTAAGATGCTAAGTATGAAAGCTACAGGTGATCTGAATATCTCTTACCTGTTATCTGCACCCCAACCCTGTTTCCTGGAGAAAATATGTGCAGCTGGACTCTGGAATGGCTCTGTCCCTGAAGAGTAGGATTTGAATGGTTATTGCTAATAACTTCACCTCAGCCATTAAGTTAGTCTTGCCATTTTCCTGCCAGTACACAATTACATTCTGCCATTTGATAGCATTTTCTTTGAATTTCAAACAAACTGTGCCTTGAGATAGTGCTAACTGGGAATATTAACCACCTGCCGAGCACATGGCCAGGTACCGACAGTTATGGAAGAGACGCTTTGATTCTGGAAACCCGTTCAGTAATACTTTCTGTTTCTATGTTTACAGAGTCCGCTTAGTAGAAAGAGGATCGCCTCATAGTTTGCCCCTGATGGAATCAGGAAAAGTAAGTATCAAAAGGAGAAACCGCTGATTCTGTGTATGTGTGAGTTTGAGTGTATGTGCTTTGAAATTGTAAAAAGTATATGCTACAGACTGTTTCTTCCAGATGGTTTTCTTGAAGTTTTCAGGATTAAGTTTGACTATGAATACAGAAACTCAATATAGCAGTGTGTTAAAATAGTTAGATTTTCCCCCCATCTTCTTCTTTTGTTTAAGTCTGGAAATGGATCTTTGCAGCTGACTACTCCATAGGGTAGTCCTCCAGGACGCTGGCTCCCTCAGTCTGTTTTTCTTGACCTCCATGCTCAAGGCTAGGGAACTATGCCGGCCTAGTGGGGAAAGAGTTGCAATGTCAATGCTAAGGCAGGCTGATCAAATCCACTAGCTGTTCCACAGAATAAAAATGGGCATTCTGCCCTTGTGAGGTTTACAGCCTCTGAAAACTTGCTGGAACATCAGCTATGAGGCAGTTCCAATTCCATGACAATGAGTTAATTCCCAACGTCACCTCAAGGCCTCAGGTGGATGATTACATGTCAGCAATCTTCCACATGCCAGCCAACAGGAAGAGGAGGTGGAGCTAGAAGCTGCAGACCTTAAGCCAGCTTACTCACACTTGATAACACTGGCCAAAATTTGGTAGTAAGATCACTCCAAACTGAAAGGAAAATTGAGAAATACTGTATTGATCCTAAATATCTGTGATCCTACTAAAAAAATTAAAAAACCCTAATGGCATAGTGAATAAAGTTCTTGCCTATTAATTAAGGGTCAGTGGCCCAAACCTACCAGGTTCTCTCTAGAGAAGAGCCTTGGAAATCTGCTTGCATAGACTTCAGCCTAGGAAACTACAGGGAAGTTCTCCTCTGCCTGTAGGGTTGCTTTGCATTGGAATCACCTCATTGGCACACAATAAAAAGCTAGCGATCAAGCTGTCCCCTCCAATGAAAGGAGACCGGAAGTGGTTATCAGGGGACAACTGTTTATGACACAGTGCTTGCTTTCTTAATCACTACAGGACAGGGAATGTATTTGAACTGAAAAATTTTTTTAAATTTAATTTTATTATTATTTTTTTGTGGGTATACCATCAAATCAGATCTGACTGGTACAGGAGGAGATTGCCCCTCCTTCTCCAGCATAGCATCTGATGGATTCGAGCCGCACATCTCTGGGATTGCAGTGCAGCGTCTTGCCTCTAGGCCACCAGAGCTCCCTTCAACTGAAATTTTAAAACAAATTTTTTGCCAATATCTCAGTTGCTCCCCAAATAGAAGTCAAGTCTTCTATCCTCTTGACAAGTTTCTGAACACATCCCATACTTGCTTCACGACCTTTGAGCATATATATATGATCACCAAAAGATTATTCTTGTTGATTTGATGTTAATAATATGAAATAGTATTCATCTGTCAGATTCTTAATACAATCTGGCAGAATTTTAGTCAGTCACAAAAACTAAATGTCAAAATCTGATTTCATACTTAAGGTCTAGGGCTTTTGTGTTTTCATCTAGTTTTAGATATTTTGCTTTATTTCAACCATGTAGACTTTGATAAATGTCGATAGTTGTAGAGGGGCTTCAGGGCTTTTGTTCATAGGGTCGCTATGAGTCGTGCTCGACTCGAAGGCAGTTATCAACAACAACAATATTAACTAAGCTGAACTCAAACCCTCTATACTCTTGATTTTAAATATGAGCTTTTACTTCTTTAGATATGTGCTGCCAGTTGAATGTTGGAATATAGAACAATATCATTAATTTCACGTGCAAGCAAGATTCTATTGAAGATTATCCAAAAACGACTAGAACAGCACATCAGCAGAGAACTGCCAGAAGTCCAGGCTGGGTTTAGAAGGGGTCATGGTACTAGGGATATTGTAGCTAATGTTAGATAGATCTTAGCTGAAAGCAGAGAATACCAGAGGAATGTATATCTGTATTTCATTGACTGTGCAAAGGCATTTGACTGTGTGGATCATAACAAACTCTGGTTGACTCTGAGAAAAATAGGAATACCAGAACACTTGATCGTGCTAATGGACCAAGAGGCAGTCGTCAGAGCAGAGCAAGGGAACACTGCATCATTCAAAATTAGGAAGGGTGTATGCCAGGGATGTATCCTGTCTCCAGAACAGATTATCCGGGAGGCTGGGCTCTATGAGGAGAAATGTGGGGTCAAGATTGGTGGAAGAGCTATCAACAATCTGTGATATGCAGATGACACAACTCTCCTTGCTAAAGCTGAGGAGGACCTGAAGCGCTTGCTGCAGAGGGTCAAGGCCTCCAATATGGATTGAAGGTCACTGTCAGGAAGACAAAGATTCTCACCACTGGGCCAATTGGCAGCATCAGGATGGATGGTGAAGAGATTCAGATTGTTCACAGCTTTAGTTTGCTTGGCTCCACAGTCAACACTCTTGGCACCAGTAGCCAGGAGATTAAAAGGCGTATTGCCATGGGAAAGTCTGCTGTTAGGGGCCTCTCCAAACATCTGATACAGCCCATGGTCTTTGCTATCACTTGTTATGCATCAGAGAGTTGGACAATGAATAGGGAGGATAGAAGGAATTGATGCCTTTAAGCTGTGGTGCTGGAGAAGAGTATTGAGGGTACCCTGGACTGCTAGGAAAACAAACAGATTCATCCTGGAAAGGGTTAAACCAGGTGTCTCCTTGGAGATAAGGATTCTGAGGCTCTGTCTAACATACTTTGGACATGTTGGAGAGGGACATCATGCTTGGTAGGGTAGAGGGACAGTGCAGGAGGCCCTCTAGGAGGTGGATTGATTCAGTGACTGGGGTAATCGGGATGAGTGTATCAGAGACAGTGCTATTGGCACAGGACAGAGCAGTGTTTAGGGCTATTGTACATAGGGTCTCTATGAGTCGCAGGTGACTCGACGGCACATAACAACAACAACAAACACTTACATTAGGCAGGAGGTACTTACTATCAACAGCCATTATAAACAAGCATGTTCAACTATAGGAAAAAGCTCCCCAACAGACGAAGTGCAAAAGATAGAGTGGAGAAGAAACAGGGATTGGTGCAGATACTCTAATCAAAAATAAAATGCCACACTGTACTAGCTTTGGACACTTAACCTGTCACTTCTGGCCACTACAAAAGCAACTTCCTATGAGACCTTCTGGCCTTGCTAGATTCTCTTTGGCTTCTTTGTTCCCTGGCCGCTGTAGTCTCACCTGGCTTTCATGCTTATGGACCATGATGGGAGGCACACTCTCCAATTTATTGAAATAATTTTTTTATTTTAAATAATAAACTCAGTGAAATAACCAAATTGATTTTTTGCAAGCATCAGGCTGTGCCAAATTAAATTGCCTCATCTATCAAGCTCAAAACTCTGCATGAGAAGATGACTTTAGCCCAGGCTATCATGGCGGTAATAATCACAAAGTAGAAAGCAGTCTGCAATTCTGTAGTGCTGTAGGGTGTAATCTTTACTCCCTTTCTTACTATTGTCTGCAAAGATATTTTTTTAATTAAAAAAACTGGATAAATGCTGTAATGATAAGAGTAAAGCTCATTTTTGTGTATTCTGTCCCTGTCTTTCTGACTATTGACCAGAATCTTCTCCTTTTCAAATAGATTCTTCCAGGGGTTCGGATCATAATTGCTAATCCAGAAACAAAAGGACCTTTGGGGGACTCACATCTTGGTGAGGTGAGTTATAGAGCACTTTCTGTAAGATACCCTGCAAGGTCAAAGTTCCTTTCTTATTACATATCTTCTTTTCTCTTTAAAACCAATAAAAACTATTCACAAATCAGTGGTGCTCAGTGTAAGTTCTAGTTTAATTGGGTGAGTACAGAATGACTAGAAAATAACTTGAAATACGCTTATTACTTGCATGATTCTATTGAAGTTCAGAATTACAAAGTGAGATTTCTTTAAGGAAATGTCAGATCCTCTCCAAAACAAAAAAAAAAAAGAAAGAAAAAAAAGAAAATCTTACCTGATGTATGTGGACTGAGTGTCCTTATTTCTTAGCCCTTGTCTTAATTCATTTTCCCATGGTTTCTTCTGCCTGCCTACCTGCATGGCCTTTCATAGGAAAAGCAAAGCTTACAAAAGAACTAATGATACAACTTAGAATCATCATAGCATCATCAAAGGGCAGAATATGTATTAGAAAATTAAGGGTTATATATTTACTTCAGGGAGCTCTGGTGGCTTAGTGTAAGGAATTGAACTGCCAGCACAAAGGTACACTGTTCAAATCCATCAGCTGCTCCGCAGGAGAAAGATGGGAAGTCTCCTCCTATGCAATTTACTGTCTCTGAAAACCCACTGGAAGTCAGTTAAGAGTTGATTCTGACTCAGTGGTATGCAACAACAACGTATTTCTTTTAGGTCAGAAAAGAAACAGTGGTACTTTATACTGGGAACTCTGGCAGCTGAGTGGTTAGGACTTGCACGGCCAGCCGAAAGGCTTGTGGTTTGAACCCACCAGCTGCTCCACAGGAGAAAGATGAGCTGTCTCCTCCCGAGCCACTCACTGCCTCTGAAAACCTGCTGGAGGGTCTGCTCTGCGTTGGTTTCCAAACTGACAGTACTTAACAACGGCCGCTTTCTACTTTGTTGACACCACACCCTGGTTGAAAACAGCTCTTGCCCACTCTGTCCTTGGTCTGACTGGCCTTGGTGTGCTGCCAAGTCTGGCCTTAGACTCTGGATCTCTGGCCTCGTTGGTTCAGCAATCCTGCCCCACTCCTCTGGACAAGTCACTTTCTGAGTCTCTAAACTGAATATGTTACGCCTTATCTCCTCAAACCTCCTGTTCCTTCCCCAGCCTTTCAACTGGTCAGCTTGCTTCTTCCACTGAGGAATTAAGAGCTAAAAAGAAAGAACCATCACCAGGAGTCTCAGCCTACTTGCCTTGTGCCAGGGTCCTTTATCTTCCATCCTGTTATCTCATCTGAATTCAGACCTTCCCTTCTGCACTTGATTGAATATCCTCTTGCCTAATCAGGTACCTCTTATCTGCAGTCCAGATCCACCCTATCTTCACTAACTTCTTCTTCTTGTTGTGTACCGTCAACTCTCCAACAGATTTTCAAAGGCAGTTAATCGCATGGGAGGAGGTTGGCCATCTGTCTCTTGTGGAGCAGCTGGTGGATTCAAACTGTGTGCCTTCAGGATTGCAGCGCAGATTTGTAGCACTAGACCATCAGAGCTCCCTAAATTAATCTTACCAATACATTAAAGATGGAACTTAAATCTTGTTAACACAACAGAACTCTCCTTTGGCCCACAACCCCTTTAAACTATCATCCTGTTTTTCTACTTTAAAAAAATTACCTGTACTTAATATTGATTTTTGTCTTTTTCTCTAGTCACGGTTTTACCCTCACTGATAAACCCAAACACATCTTATCAAAGTTACTATGACTCATGGTTGTTGGTAGGCGCCATTGAGTCAACTCATAGCAATCATATGAACAACAGATAAACCTCATCCTGCCCTGCTCTAGCCTCACAGTCTCCACCATACTGGTGCTATTATTGAAGTCATGGTGTCAGTCCGCCTCGTATTTGTGTCAGTCCACCTCGTGTTTGTGTCAATCCACCTCCACCTCATGTTTGTGTCAATCCACCTCATGTTTGGGTCAGTCCACCTCATATTTGTGTCAGTCCATCTCATATTTGGGTCAGTCCATCTCGTATTTGGGTCTGTCCGTCTCATATTTGGTTCAATCCATCTCATGTTTGTGCCAGTCTATCTCACTGGAGATTTTTGTCTCTTTCACTGATTGACAACTTCCAGGCATAATGTCTTTTTCCAGAGACTAGCACTTCAGACAATATGTCCAGATGTGTAAACTGCCTCTAAGAAGCTCCCTGGTTGCATCTCCATCATAAGAGATTTATTTGGTTTTTTTTTTTGGCAATCCATGGTATGTATATTCAGTAATCTTCACCAGCACAACTCAAAGGCACCAATTCTTCTTCAGTTTTCCTTATTCATTGCCTAACTTTCACATCCATGAGAAGCAATTGAAAATGCTATGGATTGGGTCAGGCCTACTTCCATCTTTAAACTCACCTTTAAAGTGCTAAAGAGCAAGGGTGTCCGTTTCAAGATGAAGGTAGCCTTCAACTATTACTTTTGCTGAACCCAAAGGTTCATTCTGAGATGTCTTTCTTGGCTTATCTGTCACTTTTGGTACAGGTGGCCACTCCCTCCCTCTGGAACACCCTCTTCCTCTGTCCTTCAGGATACTGTTCACTTTTGTTAGCTGCACAACTCCTTATGGACTGTGTCACCAGAGCTCCTAAGGTGCCCTTCAATCTTTTCAAACATGTTTTATTGGATTGCATATAAAAATTCATATATATCGTGTTTTGTACATGCACTTTGTGTTTTATGCAGTCATTCATATGTGTTTAATTCATGTGCCTTGTATTTTATAGTCTTTCATATCCCTTATATTTTATATAATTAACATTGCTCTATGCCTGTTAGCTGCCCATCAACACCCGTCTTTTCAAATCCCCATTGAACATTTCCCAGCCACTCACTTTTTATTCACCTCTGCCCCTTTTTTTAATATTTTTGTTTATTTTTTAATCTTTTTTATTAATTTTAATGAAAATTTACAGAGTTTGGATTTCCATTCTTTCATTTTCCCTTTTTTTCATTTCACTTTTCTCCCTACCCGCTTTCCCCCTAGTACTCTTCTCTTTGAAAAGTGAAAGAAAAATTCATTCATTGTTTTACAATCCCTCCCCCCAGGTCCACTCCACTATGCAGCCTTTGTTCTGGACTCCTGTCATGACAATAATACCTAATCACATATCCCTTTTAAACAGTTTTCTCCCTCATCTGTTTCAATGCAGTCTACATTATTTATCCCATCTTTCTCAGTCTCCCCCCAACTCCGATGTCAGTCCCATTTTACAACAGTGGCACCATGCAGTATTTGTCCTTTTGTGGCTGAGATATTTCACTCAGCATAATGTCCTTCAGGGTCACCCATTTTGAATAATATTGCATGAGTTCCTTGTTTTTCAATGCAGCATAGTATTCCATTGTGTAAATATTCTACAGCTTCTCTATCCATTCGTTTGTTGATGGGCACTTAGGTTGTTTCCAACTCCTTGCTATTGTGAACAAAGCTGTGATAAACATGGGTGTGCATATATCTGCTTGGGTGTCAGTTATGGTTTCTTTAGGGTATATTCCCAGTAGTGGAATTGCTGGGTCAAATGGTATCTCTATTTACATCTTTTTGAGAAAGCACCACACTGCCTTCCACAGTGGTTGCACCATTTTACACTCGCACCAACAGTGAGTAAGGGTTCCAGTTTCTCCACAACCTCGCCAAAATTTATTGTTTGCTCTTCTGTTAAATTTTGCTATTCTTACCTGGGTGAGGTAATATCTCATAGTTGTTTTGTTCTGGCCTTTTTTGTTTCTTCTTCAAGTTCTTGTTTATTTTTCCAGTCTTAGATAGGAGCATGCTCTGGGCTCTGTCATCAGACCTTTCTCTTTCTTTTTAAATAATATTTTATAGTGTTTTAAGTGAAAGTTAAGTTGGGTTCTCCTTTAACAATATTTTATACAAATTGTTCTATGCATTGGTTGCCATTTTTAGAATGTGTAGGCATTCTCATTATTTCCTGTTTTGTTTTTTCTGTTTCCATACATCTAATTTCTCTTCCTCTCCTTGCTTTCTTGTGTTTTCTTGTATGTAAATGGCAACTCTATTCTCATGTAGTTTAAAGAAGCATGTTTTTAAAGGTCTATTTAATAAGTCAGCCTATTATTTGTCCCAAAGTGACCAACAGAACAAGCTTCAAATCTATACTCAGAGTGAATTAATAGTCTTGGAAGGCCCTTAAGTCTCTATAGGTCCAGTAAACTTGACCCTTGTTAGGAATTAATTTTACTCTATGTTTTTCTCTGATTTCTGTCTGGGACCTTCTCTTATATTTCCAGTGAGAAGAACCAGTAGGGTAGCCAAGAAACCAGAAGGGTAGCCAAGAATCATTTCATTATTCCAGTCTCAGGTTATAGAAGGCTGTGGTTCTTAAAGGGTATTAGTGTCATAGACTAGTTGTATTTTTTTTTTTTTAATTTTTGTTTGTCTTCATTATGTTTTGCACCATGTAAGTAGAGACCAATAGTTGTATGTTAGATGGCTGCCCAAAAAGATTGCAGACTCAAAATGTTCCTCTTCCCATCATGAATGTTCAGCATTATCTTTGTGCACGGTGCTATGCCATATGACTAAGTTGCTCCACACATGTGTGGTCTCAAGCCCACTAATCCAGTGTGGGTATGTCTAGGCAGTCACCTTATCTATATATAAAACTCCTTATGTGAATATATATGTGGATATATTTGCAGCTTACATAAATGTTTTTTGTACATATGCCTACAGCTACACTTCTGCATGCATCTATCTCTTCTAAGCCTTCTGTATACACATATGCATCAGTGTCTACCTACATATCCTCACATGTATTTCTGTGGTTTGTTGTTGTGTTTTATTTGATTTTTTCAGTGACTGTTGAAAAAAGTGGGTATGTTATATAGCATTTACTGAAATTGTCACATTTTTGTATACTACTTTATTTACCTTGGTCAAGTTGTGTTAATATCTTGTTATGGTTTGTTGCTGCCTCATGTATTCTTATAATTCTACCCATTTCTCTTGCAAACATGTTTGTTGGTTTGTTTTTATTTTAGTGAAGGTTCACAAAGAGGTTGGTTTTCATTCATTTGTTTTTGCATGTTTTCCTCCTGCCCACCTCCCCGTTCCCTTTGTAATGCTTGTCCTGTTCCAGGCTGTTAATTGTTATACACATCATTTCTAATAATACATTCCTTTCAAATTGTCTGTCCTTTCACCCAACCCAGTACTTTGTTCGTTATCTATCCGTCATTTTCCCACTCTTTCCCAGGCCCCTGTATCGATCCTGTTCTATTACCGCAGGGGCTCATGCAGTATTTGTCTTTTTGTGACTGAGATATTTGACTCAGAGTAATGTTTTCCACACTCATCCATGTTGTGCAGTGTTTTACAATAGTTTTGTCAATGCTTCATAATACTCCATCGTGTGACTGTACCAGAGCTTCTGTACTCAGTCAGCTGTTGATGGGTACTCGGTCTGCTTCATTCCAAAGTTAGCCTGTCTGTTCCTATCTATACTCTGAGAACTGCCAGAGGTGTGTCTCTAGCTCTTCTCTCCTGAACTCCAGACTCCTGCTAAGTAGGAAGTGGCTAACTTAACATATCCAAAACTAAACTCTTAGTCTCCTCCTCACCCATATAAAAGCTGCCCCAACTTATTTTCATAAGTGGCAAGTTCCATTCTAGTGTCTGCTCAGGCCAGAAATTTTATATTCATCTTCTACGACCCCCTTTCTTTATGCTTTACATCCAGTTCATCTGCAAATGCTAATAGGTTACCTAATTTTTAAATATATTCAGAATGTGAAGCTTCATAAATTCAGCATCTTAGTCATACCTACTGCATTGCAGGTACCTGAGCCTGTAAATCTTTACAGGAAGAGAGAACTTATCTTTCCCTAGGAGTGGCTAATGGGTTTGAACTGCTGACTTTTAAGATAGCAGTCTTATACCTTACACACTGTGCCACCAGGGCTCCTTAGTCACAGCCGCCGAAATTTCGTAGTAGATTACTGCCAAAGGTCACCTGCAGTATGGTCTTGGTGATTTTGCTTTTCTCTGCTTAGAATTCTCCCATCCTTCCGCTTCACTCCTAATAAAACCTCATATAGTAAAACCTATAGAATCATATGTGTTTGACCTCAGTTCTTTGTCTGCCCACGTCTCTTACATTCTCTGCTCCTCCTCTGTTCACTGTGTACTGACCACAATGCCCTTTTTTACTACTTCTAGAAATGTAGAGACTGTTGATGCTCCAAATCCTTTGCACATGCTGTTCCCTTTGGCAGGAACACCCATCCCAGCTCTTTGTGTGGTTCCCTCCTCGGCCCTCTTGGCTTTCTGCTTTATAATAGGCTCTTCTGTGCTGTCCACCCTCAGGTCACCCACCAGTTCCTTTTACTTCATAACTCTTACCCTACCTGACAAATACTCATTGGCTACTATTTCTTCTCACAAAACATAAGCTCCAGGAATAGTAGCACACATAGTTATAACATGTTAACACATGCATATGTATAAAAAAGTGATGAATTAATAAGTTTTAATCCATTCTCATTTCCATAAACTCCTTTTCTCTCTGGATACTTTTTTGACTTATCTCTTAACTCTATCGACAATCAAAACTGTTATGATAGAATTCTATATAGATTGTATTTAAGAATTTCTGTGAAAGAAATTTCTTTTTTTTTTAATTTAAATAGGTCAATGTTTATTTTAGCATTCAATTTCCATCTAATGCTTTTTTAAAATAGGCCAGTGTTTAGTACTCAGTTTCTATCTAATGTTTTTTTCTCTATAATTAGCTTGAAATGTGATTAGAGGTAGTAATTCCAAGCTTGTCAAAAATATAATGTAGATTGTAGAAGATGCACATTCTAACTGTATATTTCACAGGTTTTAAACATGTCTTGTAACCATTCCATATGGATTTTCAACAATACTTCAGTTACCTCACATAAGTTACTACATATAATATTGGGGGAAATCTAGAAAATAGAAAAATATTATGCTCTCTCTTTTATGAAGAAGCTATTTACTAATTTCTACCATATATTCAGCAGTCCGGTTTAATACAGAACGTGTTTTCTCTGGGCACTTGAAGAGGATCCAGATTGGAGTCCTCATCTCTTGTGCCTGAACGCAGAATGCTGTGGGGAATGTCGTGTCAATCCCTGGACTCCCCAGCACTTCTCTCACTCAAACCTCATCAGGTTCTGAGAACTTGATACATTCTCAAGGTGATTTTCTTATCAGTAGGGTTTCTTAATGAGAAAATGTTTGTTTTACGGTTCAGAGCAGCTGTCTTATTTGATCTATCTTTTTACGGTTTATTTATTTAACAGATACTGGATTAGTACTTGCTATAATCAGAGTACTGTTTAAAGAACTGGGAAACAATGATAAATAAGATAGACTTTGTCAATTTTCAGTGTAAATAAAATAATGACATCGAAGCCCTGAATATCTTTACTATGGTCACTCTATCATCTCAAAAACTTGAGCTTTTCAGATCTAGACTCATTGTTTACATAATTGCACATAATTGTAATGAGTGTTTTAGAAATTTATTTGCTTGATTATTTTCTCTATCAATAATTTTTCATAAAGCTCATTGCCACTGAGTTGGAACCAACTCATAGCTACCCATCCGGTGGGAACTCACAGGAGGAAATGGCTTCTCTTTCCTCCTCAAAGCAGCTGATGGATTTGAAGTTCCTGTCTTTGGGTTGGCAGCGCAGCTCCTCATCCACGAGGCTACTAGAGCTTTAGAGGTCTACATAATCTACATATCTACCATTTTTAGTCAACACATTGTTTTAACTACTCCATTTCCTACTTTCCAAAAAGTCAGGAATTTTTGTTTCCCATTTTCTGTCCTTAGTGTAACTTTTTCCCTGAGATTTTTTAAAAGTGAAAATTAAAAAATGTTTACCAAGTAAAAGGATATAAGTGTTAAAGCTCTTCACACTCTCTAAGCTTGTTCTTTAGAAATAATCATTATATTTTGTTAAGTACGAGGAAACCAGGGAAGTTTTCTTCGTGTTTGTTAAAAAGCTATTTAAATAAAACCACTTCCATTTGCTTTAATAACTGTTCAGGATGGGGGTGAGTTAATTTGCCATTAGGGAGGTGTCTGGGACTTTTTCTGGGTTCCCTGTATGGGCCTCTATCTCCCCAAAACCCTGAATGATATTATCTTGCTCTTTAGTCCACAGAAACCTTAGCATCACCAAGCATATACAGAATTGTAAAATTTTAAACCCTCTTCCCTGGAGATAGTTTCCAATGAACTTATATCCAGTTGTATTTTGCTTCATTAACAGATTTGGGTTCACAGCGCTCACAACGCCAGTGGTTATTTTACAATTTATGGAGATGAATCCCTCCAATCGGATCACTTCAATTCAAGATTAAGTTTTGGAGACACTCAGACAGTCTGGGCACGGACAGGCTACTTGGGGTTCCTGCGGAGAACTGAGCTTACAGATGCGAATGGAGGTGAGAATTTACATGCTGATTCCTGGACATCCAGCCTTACAAAAAGATGAGGCTGACTGCTGTGGCCCAGAACCTTCTGGGCCCTCAGCCTGTGAAGAGAGGGAAAGGTCATGTTCCCCTAGACAGTGAAAGTCCTTCTGTGACTGGGAACAGTCAAATCCTGGCAGACAGACCTGTAACACTGGATGCTCACCAGGCTGGAAATAGCTAGTTTTAAAGAGAAAACACAAAATATGCCCACTTAACTAAAGCCAAACTTTGCTTATTTCCTTCTTCTCCTCCTAAGCTTTAAAACAAGAAAGGCCTTTGGCTGTTTGTGTCGGCCCTCAAGCAGGTTCTCAAAGGAAATTGCCCCTCTTTCTCCCACAGAGCAGCTGGTGGATTCAAACCATGTGCTTTTGTGTTTGCAGCCCAACTCTTCACCACTAAGCCACCAGAGTTCAAAAATGTCTATGCATAGGCCTAGCTGTTTTCCCAGCAGAGGGCCCATAGGTAAGAGCTCTAGGGCTCTTTTCTCCTGGCCCCTTCCCATCCTAAACACATCAGAAGTTAAAACAGGAGCAGCCCGCACTAGCTGATCGGAAATGAAAGCATTTCTATCCTGATGCTGTTCTGTAGCACCTTCTGTGTTTGCAGAGCCCTGGGTTGGCTCGGTCTGTGCTCCGGGAGCAGTGCTGCCCTCTGCTGGAGACTGAGCCTCCACTTGTCAAGGGACCTGGAAGATCCATGGATGCCTCTCCTGGGAGGTACCTCACTCAGTGCCTACACCCACATGGGCCTGGGAGCTGCAGATATCCTGATACTGGCTGTGGGGCAACCAGGACAAGACACTGTTGTTGTTGTGTACCACTGAGTCAGAACCAACCCCCACCTGACCCTGGGACAGGTTTTCAGAGACAGTTTATCACAGGAGAGGAGATAAAGAGCTGTCAAGTTATGACCATATTTCTGAAAATCAGCATTAGGAAGCATGGCCACATTCTAGAATCTGTTCTTCCTCTCCTTAAAAAAAAAAAGTAATACAAAACATCACCAACAAAAGTCCCTAAAACTCACTGCAGTTGAGTTGATTCTGTTCTATAGTGACCCCAAAGAGCAAGCAGAGCTTTCCCTGCCGGATTCACAGTTGTAACTCTGGGAGCCTCTGACTTCTTCCTTGGAACAGTAGATGCATTCAGGATACTGAGATTAACAGTGAAATGTTTTAACCACAAACATCACAGACAGATTTTGACTATTTCACAAGGACAGTGGCCTGAGGCTGTTCATTGATATCCCGGCTGACCAAAACCCCAGTGAAATAAGTTTTAAGACATCAGCAATGCCTGTTAACACAAATACCAAAGAACTTAATGGCGCTAAATTAACCCGAGTGAACAGGGACTAAATTTAGAGGGAAATTGCAAAAAACATTTTAGCATTAATATTTCCAATTCAGGAAAATGATACATTGTTTTATTAGATCATGCTCTCTGGGGTTCCTGTGGAGAACTAAATTTAGAAATGTGAAAGTTGGTGATAAGAAAGGCCAGTGAAGGGGCCCGTTATGTGAACCACAGGCCCTGGTCCCTTGGAAGATGGGAGCTCCGTTTGCAGGGGTGGGTAGAGCTCAGAATGCCTGGCTCTAGCACAGCACCTGATGCACCTTTTCTGTTCTTATCTACTTTTGTAAATAGAAAAGATGTATTTTCTGCATTATTTCTGGCAGCCATTTATTTCTTCAGAGTTGCCCTGGTATACTTAGTACCTTCAAGATTAAGAACATATTTTATAACTGTTAAGGACCAACTGCATCATTGCCATTATTCTAAGATCTGCATTACTAGTAAAAATAAACCTTAGGTTCCAAGATTAATGTTTTTAAGTAAGGAAAGTAAAGAAAGGCGTTGGGGAGAAAATAAACCTTATGGTTCAATGAACTAAAGAACTCATCATTTGCTACAGAAAACCTTAACAGAAAACTGGACTTGCATTTATGTCTCCAGCATGGAATTAATAGCATAGTGAAGAACACAGAGGGAACTGATTTCTACTGTCTGTGCTCCCTCCTGACTCTTATGACCTCAGATGGGTCAAATCCCTTTGATGAGGTATTTCCCCTTCCTGTGAGAACACTGTTGTTGTTATTGTTGTTAAGTACCATTGAATCATAGGTGACTCATAGCAACTCTATGAACGAAAGACCTGAACACTTGTATAACTTCCATTGTTTCTCCACATTGATTGAGTTTCTGGAGGCAAGCTATTTCAGAAATGGATGCCATTCCTGCTTCCAAGCTTGTTTTAATCAGGGAGCTTCACCAAATGATGTCCATCCTGGGTAACCATTATCGCATTTGATACATCAGTGTCATAGTGTTAGCATCACAGCAACCACAAATTACCTCTGTACAGCAAATGGACAGGCCAGTGCTATACCACTTAGAAGAATGTTTGACCAAAACCAAAACCAGGCCTGAAGGCCTCAGATTAAAATCACCCACCTTTGTCTTGGTAGCAAGCATAACTTTTTATCCACTAGGCCAACAGAGCTCTCTCTATGTTGTTGTGGTTAAGTGCTGTCGAGTGGTAGACAACTCACAGTGACCCTATAAATGAAAGACCTGAACATTTGTATAACTTTCATCATTTCTCATAGTTCATAGAGTTTCTGAAGGCAAGCTATTTTAGAAGTAGATGCTACTCCTGCTTCCAAGCCTGTTTTAGTTGGAGAGCAAAACTCTATAGAATCCGGCTGCTCCAGACAACTTCCCAAATGGAATTCCAGCCCCAAACTGGTGACCAAATGCTTTTTTAAATAAGACAGCAAATCCAGTCAGCTGTGAGAACACTGGGAAGGTAAAATGATTGGTTGCCAGCTGACAGCCTCAGGCAGTACCTCCTGCTGCAGATGGCTGTAGGATCATGTCGGTTGGGCATACTCTGATCTGAAGGGAGATCCATTTCTTTCCCCTGGTGTTGAGGGTGTAAAGTGTGTCATCTGTGCAGACTTACACTCTTACCCACGAGAAGAGCCTAGCCCCGTGCTGGTGTTCCCACAGCTTTTGCATCTCTGTCTCACTCAGGAATGGAGCTTCAGTAACAGTGAATTACATGCCATGTGTTCTCACTTCCCTTGTACACAGAGCGCCACGATGCCCTCTACGTGGTGGGTGCACTAGATGAAGCCATGGAGTTGCGAGGAATGCGATATCACCCGATAGACATCGAGACTTCTGTCATCAGAGCGCATAAAAGTGTTACAGAATGGTAAGCAGCAAAGGGGAAGTTGTGTGGCAGGGGCTGTGTGTACACCTGTGAGTAGTGGCCATAGAGGTGGGACACTACAGAGAGTAAGGAATGGGAGTGGACTTTGACTACAAACCTTTATCTTCAGGGATTAATAACTCAGCAATTAAAAGCCACTACTGGCATAAGATTGATGTATCATACTTTCCTTATAACTGACATATTTATTACAGTGGAGGCTACTTAATAACATTTCTAGAAGGCCACATTTTTATTGTCTGTCTTTTCCTTTTAAAAACATAATATAGGAAATGTAATAAAATGCAGACATGTATGCAAAATGCGTTTTGATTATCTGAAAAGAAATGTAATAGGTGGTGCAAATCTGAGCTGAGAACAGGGCCAACATTAGAGCCAAGATTTGGCCTGTCTGAAGGAAGACGTGTTTGAGTTAAACCAAAGCCAGCGATGGCAGGAGACAGCCAGGCAAGTACTTGTGAGGCACCGACAAGTCAAGTACCACTCAGCAACCTGGATCTCACCCCGATCCTGCCCGGTACTATTCTCACCATCTCTGACACTCGAGACCACTGCTGCGGTCACTGTGTCAGTCCATCTGACTGAGGGTCCTCTTTTGCTGACCCTCCACTTTCCAGGTGTGATGTCCCTCTCCAAAAAGTAGCCTCTCCTGGCAACATGCCCAAAGCGTGCAAGACAAAGTTCTCCTTGCCTCCAAGGAGTATTCTGGCTGCACTTTCTCCAAGACATATCTATTTGTTTTTTTGACAATCCATGGAATATTCAGGGTCCACAATGAGGTCTCCGTCAGGAGGTCTCCATTCAAGAATTTGAGGCCGTGACTGAATCTTCCTCACTGGCCCTTTAAATTGGCTGTGAAGTACTGTGTGTGCTAACAATGCTTCATAATTAATAGCACGTTTGGTGACGGCCGCCTGCTCTTTTCTGTGTGTCTGTGCACGCTCACCACATTATAGTGCTCCCCCTCCGTAAGACGATGGGTTTGAGCGGAAGCAGTGGTGTTGGCTCTGTGCCAAGTCAACCCACACTAGGAACTTTCTCAAGCTTCAGCAGGGCCTTTATATTGAGTTAAGAATTAAGAAAGCTTTAGCTTTATCATTAGCTTTATATTTGTTGATTGATTTGGTAATGTCTACTGTGCTTACACACCACAGAGCATCAAGCCCCTAGTCTGACAGAATCCTAAAGAAACAAATCTCACAGTTTAGGTCAGGATCCTTAGGGGGATAATGCTTTGAAATCCCTCATGGCTGTGTCTTCGCTAAGTGCCTCTGGGATTGTTTATTTGTGGTAAGCTCACTGGTTTGCAGTGGACAGGCAGAACCTGAACATTGAGTACTTGGCAGAATATAAAGGCTATGATTTGTGTATCTGTGAATTGACCTGTGGTTCTGGTTGGTTAAGTTTTGCATTCACTTTGAAACTAAATTCCTGGATTTGTCAATGTTGCTTCTCTACATGAGTATGGAAGACAGAAACTGTTCTGACAGTGAAGGCCCTAGAAGGATGCTGGCCGAGAAGTGAGGCAGAGGCCCAGCCCCAGTGTCCATCCAGAAAATCAATGCAGCTGCTGTGGAGTCCACTCTCACTCATGGCCATAAGGTCCTCAGTGGCTGATTCTGCAGAAGTACACTTCCACATCTTCCCACAGATCTATCTTTTGGCGAACTTAGACTTCTCACCTTTTGGTGACAACTGGGCTCACTGACAGTTCACATGATCCAGGGACACCTGTTTCCATCCAGCTCTCAAAGCACAACATTCAAAGGAAGACGTGTTTCAGTGGTTGTTGTTGTGTGCTGTGGAATCAGCATTAACTCGAGCCAACCCTCCAGTGGGTTTTCAGAGGCAGTAAATCGCGTGGTAGGAGATTGCCTATCCTTCTCCTGTGGAACAGCTGGTAGATTTGAATCACGTTCTTTTGGGATTGTAACACAGCTTCTTACCACTAGACCACCAGAGCTCACGATGGAATTAAACCTATATAAATAGTAGTTCCAACCTTTCACTTTTACATTTTTAGGAAATAATTTTAATTGGTTTTTATTGCCTCCTTCAGGTACTTTTCCGTCTAATTGAAAAAGGACTGTAAAATTCTTGGATTTCTAGTCCTTAGTTCTAGTTTTTAACAAGTTGTTAGCCTTTGTTGTTTCCTGTGTGGCGATGGGCCTTCATACATTCATCATATGATGAGGGAGTTAGACTCGTTCTGTTGGAATGCTCTGAAGCATGAAAAGCTAGTGGATTTTATTTTTATCGATTTTCTGAACAGGTGAAATTATCCAGCCTTCCATTTTTGTTATTCTTATTTTTTAATTTCTGGGAAGTTCATCACTAAATTAATTCACTATATCTTTTATTTTATAGACTGATTTATTTAAAAGTTTTTATACATTGTTTTTCACACAGATCCTTCCTTTTAACTTCACCCCCCCCCCACCTCACCCCTCTGCTTCCACCCTCCACCCCCCCTTGAATGCTCATACTAATTCTACAATAACGGTTTTAAATAGTATTTATCCTTGTGGGACTGAGTTAGTTTACTCAGAATAATTCTCTCTACTCCCTCCCAAGCTAGGTAGTAATTTACAAAATCATTGCTCCAGTGTGCTGTATAGTATTCCATTGTATGAATGTACCACAACTTCTCAAGCCATTCATTTGTGGTTGGACAATCTTGGCTGTTTCCATGTTCTTGTAATGGTGAATGACACTGCTATGAACATTGGTGTACAAGTCTCTGTTTGAGCCTCAGTTCTCATTTTCTTGGTGTATATTTTAAGCAATGGAATAGCTGGGTCATTTGGAATTTCTGTGTTCAGCTTATCCCACCAACAATATGAAAGCATTCCTATCTAACTACATCCTCGCCAACATTACTTGCTGTCCTGTTAAACTTTGACACTACTTTTGGAGTGAGATAGTATCTCATTGTGATTTTTATTTGCATTTCTCATATTGCCCGTGATTTTGAGCATTTCTTTATGTGTCTATTGGCCATTAGAATGTCTCTCTCTGTGAAAACTCTTTCCATGTCTTTTGCCCATTTTATAAATGGGTTATCAATCTTTTCGCTATGAGACTCTTGTCTGAGATGGTATTTCCAAATATTTGTTCCCAGTCAGTAGGTTTTCTTTTCATCCTCTTGGAAAAAGTTTTGATGCACACAGAGATTTAATCTTTAGAAGGCCCCATTCACCACTTTTATCCTCTTCAGATTGTACATTTCTGACGCTATCTGGCAGTCTTTTTATACCTAGACTAGGCCTTAGTTTGATTCCAGTTTGTCTCTTAATGAACTTTATGGTGTGGGGCTTTACTCCTGAGTCTCAGCTACACCATGAGTTGATTTTTGTGTATAGTGTGAGATATGAATCCTATTTCACCTTTCTGCAGCTGGCAGTCCAGTTTGGCCAGCAACATTTGTTTAAGATGTTGTCATTTCCCTATTTGGTAGGTCCTATTTCCTTGTTGAATATCAGTTGACCGTAGATACCTGGGTCTGTTTCTGGGTTCTCAGTTCTTATCCATCGGTGTATGTGCCTTTCATTGTACAAGTATCATGCTGTTTTGGTTACTACCACTGGGCTTGTAGGTTTTGAGGTCAGGGAGTGCTATGCCTCCCATTTCATTTTTACTTCTCAGAAGTGTTTTACTTATTCAGGGTCTCTTGCTTCTCTAGGTAAACTTGACAGTTTTTCTTTCAATCTCCTTGAAAAATCAGTTTAGTATCTGGATTGTGATTGCGTTGAATATGTAGATTGTTTTCAGTAGGATTGTCATTTTCACAATATTGAGTCTTCCTATCCATGAACAGGTAACATTTTCCCATTTCTTTAGGTCTTTTATTGTGTCTTGAAGAAATGTTCTGTAGTTTTCTTTGTATAGGTCTTTTGTATCTCTTGTTATGTTCACTTTAAAGTATCTCAGTTTGTGATTGGCTATTGTAAATGGTATTACTTTCTTGGTTTCCTTCTCTGAGTTCTCTTTGCTATAGTAGAGGAATCCCACTGATTTTTGGATATTGATCTTATATCCTACCACTCTACTATATTAGCCTACTAGCTCTAACAGTATTTTTTGTTGAGTCTTTGGGGTTTCCTGTGTACACTATCATATCATCTGCATATAACAACAGTTAAACCTCTTTGTTGATCTGGGTGCCTTTTATTTCCTTCTCTTATCGTATTGCCCTAGTAGACAATTCCAACACAATACTGAATAGAAGTTACCATATTATTTGTCTAACTAGCCTACCTCCTGGCTTGCAGGCTGGCTAGCAAGCACTCCCTGTGGATTTGGTGTGAAGGAGCAGGTATCCCACCAACCCAGTGGTGGCAAATCCCAGATTAGTCTTCATGAATTCTTTATGTCCTGGAATTCCCCTGGGCCCCACAGCCAAGGAGGCCCACAGGCTTGTGGAAGCAGCAAGTTGTAGCTTCCAGCTCTTTGGACAATGATATCCTTAAACATTAACAGAAGTCCAACTCTCTAAGGTTAGCGTTTAAGGTTGATCAGGCACTAGACTTTTTTTTTTTTTAGGCATTAGACTTTTAAACATTGGCAAATTGATCAAACTAAATACCATTGAAAATATATGTGATCCCAGATAAAGTATAATTTTTACTGTATTGTTAAACTCACTGCCATGCCACAGAACCAACTTAGGGCTGGGCCTCCAGGGGACTTTTGGGTGCTTGTAAAGCTCCAGGGAGGAGATTGCTCATATTCCTCCCTTACAGCTGGAGCTGCGGGTAGATAAGAACCCCAGAGAGGCTCCGCCTTTGCTTAATAGCACAGCTTCCTATGAACCAAGTCACTGGCGTTGCCGTGTTACATCAAAGGTAGAAATCGCTAACAATTGTCCCTCCCTCTAATATCAGTTAACTACTGTAGTACCAGGAAATTAAAAGGCACATTGCCCTGGGAAAGTCTGCTGTTAGGGACCTCTCCAGAGTACTGAAGAGCAATGGTGTCTCCCTGGTGACTAAGGTGCATTTGATACAGGCCATGGTCTTTGCAATCACTTGTTATGCATCAGAGAGTTGGACAATGACTAAGGAGGATAAAAGGAGAATTGATACCTTTGAGCTGTGGTGCTGGCGAAGAGTATTGAGAATACCATGGACTGCTAGGAAAACAAACAGATTCGTCCTAGAAAGGGTTAAACCAGGTGGCTCCTCAGAGGCAAGCATTCTGAGGCTTCGTCTAACATACTTTGTACATATTGTAAGGAGGGACCGATCCTTGGAGAAGGACATCATGCTTGGGAGGGTGGAGGGACAGTGCAGGAGGGGAAGGCCCTCTATGAGGTGGCTTGATTCAGTGACTGGAATAACTGGGATGGGAGTGTCAGAGACAGTGTGATTGGCACAGGATAGAGCAGAGTTTAGGGCTGTTGTACATAGGGTCACTATGAGTCGCAAGCGACTCGACGGCACATAACAACAACAACAACAATTGTAGTACCAATCATCCAAAACTCAGCACTTTAAAACCATAATCACTTCCAGGTCTGCATGCTGACTGGGTTTTGCTTCTGGGTGTCTGTTTCCAAGAGCAAGTCTGCCGCTCAGCTGGAAGGCTCTGTCAGCCGACGGTGGCTGGGGCCACTCTTGTCTACACAGTTTCATCCTCCCCCAGGATCAGAGGACGCACCCAGGCTTGTCCTTCTCATGGTAATGACAGAGGCAGGACAGGGAAAGCCCAGACACTCAAGTGTTTTCCAAGTCTCAGCACACATCCCTTTGCTAACATCCCATTGTGACATGGCTGACTTCAAGCCCAGAGGCAGAGGTATAACTCTACCTCTAATGAGAATATTTCTTTCCCTTTTTCCATGGCAGAGGGAAGAAAAGACTAAGGCAAATAATGCACAGCACATTTACACCACATCTACACAGCAAGAGCCACAGCAACTGGAAGCTAAAGAGAGAGGGAATGAAGGATTCCATTCATAGAGATAGAGAGCCTTACCCCAAGATGCCACGGGTGTACAGCTCTCTGACTTAAGTCAGCAGTAAGAAGGTACAACCGAATGACAGACTCTTAGAAATAAGAATCTACAACATCAGAAGACATTTGAAAGGATAAAAAACCATGAGAGAAAGCCAGTAGAAAATGCCAGCAGTAGATTTGTTACCCCAGAATAGTTTTGTGTGATGGTCGTGGTGTTGTTATGTGCCATCGAGTCACTTGCGACTCATAGCAACCCTATGTACAAGAGCCCTAAACTCTGCTCTATCCTATGCCAATCGCACTGCCTCTGACACACCCATCCCAATTACCCCAGTCACTGAATCAATCCACCTCATAGAAGGTCTTCCCCTCCTGCACTGTCCCTCCACCCTCTCAAGCATGATGTCCCTCTCCAAGGACCGGTCCCTCCTTAAAACATGTCCAAAATATGTCAGACAAAGCCCCAGAATCCTTGCCTCCAAGGAGTAGCCTGGTTTAACCTTCTCCAGGATGAATCTGTTTGTTTTCTTGGCAGTCCATGGTACATTCAATACTCTTCTCCAGCACCACAGCTCAAAGGCATCAATTCCCCTTCTATCCTTCCTAGTCATTGTCCAACTCTCTGATGTATAACAAATGATTGCAAAGACCATAGCCTGTATCAGATGCACCTTAGTCTCCAGAGTGACACCAGTGCTCTTCAGTACCCTGGAGAGGTCCCTAACAGCAGATTTTCCCATCGCAATACGTGTTTTGATTTCCTGGCTGCTGGTGCCAAGAGTGTTGACCGTGGAGCCAAGCAGACTAAAGTTGTTAATAATCTCAATCTCTTCACCATCCATCCTGATGCTGCCAATTGGTCCAGTGGTGAGAATCTTCTAGTTAATCATTGTAGTTCTGTGTAGAATGATTAATTCATCTTCATGAAATGAGATAGAATGACAGCGATGAGTAAGCCATGATAGTTTATCAGGGTAATTAAGGGTAAATGTGCACTTTTCTTCCCTTTTACTAAATTGTTGAAGAATAACTGCTTTCTTCGTATTTTGTTAAGCTGAAATAGCAATTTAAAAATTCTGTCCTCCAGATACGGTTTTTTTTAATCTACATTTTATGCGATTGGGAAAATCTGAGAAAGAGCCACAAATTTTTGAGAATAATGTATAATTGTGAAGTTAAAATGAACCAAATTCACAATGATTGTTTTGTTTTCTCTTCTAGTGCTGTGTTTACCTGGACAAATTTGTTGGTGGTTGTGGTTGAGCTTGATGGGTCAGAACAAGAAGCCTTGGACCTCGTTCCCCTAGTGACCAATGTGGTCCTGGAGGAGCACTATCTGATTGTAGGCGTAGTGGTCGTGGTGGACATTGGTGTCATTCCTATCAACTCCCGTGGAGAGAAACAGCGTATGCACCTACGAGATGGGTTCTTGGCCGACCAACTCGATCCAATCTACGTGGCCTACAACATGTAGTCTTAATTCTTTGGCTTCCATGGACTTTTCTAGAGATGTAAACATTCTTCTCAGTGTCCACTAAAATTGTGCAGATATGCGGGCAACATTCACCAGAATGGAACCTTTAGTCATTGTGATGCTGATGCTGATGACGACAATTTTTCACAGCACTCTTGATTGGCATGGAAATGAAATGTGAAATGTGAATTTACCACTAAATTTAGCTCAGAAGGACTTTGGGATTACTGCCTTCAGTTGGTTGGAAAAGCCCATTTCAAAATCTTTTTTTTCCTTTCTTTTTTTTTTTTATTATTGAATAAGAAGTGCTTTCTTCGTAAATGTGGCATTGTATTTTGTTAAGCCGAAATAGCAATTAAAAAAAAAAATCTGCCCTCCAGATGGGTTCTTTTAAACAATTTATGTAGTGTGACAAAGAATTGTTTTCTCCGTTTTAATGTGTCATGAAATCTTAACGACATGGATCTGTTACTAATTTAAGCCATTGCTAGATCTCATCCTTTTAGGAAAATTTGTTGAGGTACGAGAAAACCTTCCAAATAGCACCTTCCAATTAGATTTTAGCAGCTTTCTTTGTCAGAAATGTGCTGAAGAAACAAAGGCTAGTATATAGCCTT
The DNA here is from genome assembly GCF_000299155.1 of Elephantulus edwardii. NCBI lineage: Eukaryota > Metazoa > Chordata > Mammalia > Macroscelidea > Macroscelididae > Elephantulus > Elephantulus edwardii. Next base: position 15,403,523 of record NW_006399810.1, on the reverse strand, counting down.
TGATGTTAGCATAGAATGAGAAGAAATTATAAATAAGGTGTATTTCGGCAATTATCTTGCAGATATCTTTGTACTAAACTAAAAAGATAAAATAAGTTAACTTCTTCATATGTAATTATGTACAAAACTTTTAATTTATTTTGATCTCTTTAGAAGTATAAAAGAGAAAAAAACATTCAAGAATATTAAAGTCTTGTAATGTTTGCTAATATAAAAAAAGTGTTGTATTATCTTGCGTGGATAGTATCACAACAAATATATATATATGAAATATAAATTCACTAATGAAAAAAGGAGATTTTAAAGTTTAAAATGCAGAACTTGTCACTTGCATGGTGTCCCCTCCACTGTACCGTAGATAATCGAGTGATTTACTCACATACACTTTGCTGACGAGAGCAATCACAGATTGCCAGTAGCCCTGTCTACACCATTCTTCTAGATACCAGAGACCAGCAAGTGAAACTATGGCCATCTCAAAGATGGCACAGGAATTTAAGGGTAAATGTGCACTAATTTTTTTTTCCTTTGCTGTGGGGGCAACAGTGAATGAGTTTTGGCTGGCATGTGCTTACTACCTTCGATAGGCTTTAGAAAGGACAGTTGGTAAATAGCACTGTATCTTTAGCTGCAAGAATTTGCTGCACAATGTTTTTCACCGTTTTTGTTTGTGTCACCTTTTCTTTGGTTCTTGGTGTGAGAAGGAATGCTAGGATGCGGTCACTCGCACCAGGGTGCATCGGTTTCCCCCCTAGATGGCCACTGTGTGGAGTGGACACAACGTCCAGAACAGCTTTAAGGGAAAAGACTCGTATAGGTGATCATCACCTCATCTTACAACCCAGCCAACTATGCGTGACTCTCTGGTCTCTGGGGTGCCCTCGCCTCGGCCATGAGCCAAAACCCCAAGGAACTGACATGCTTGGCGATCCCTAACAGAGGCCCCTGACCGGAGTAAGAACGCGTGCCTCACAGCTGCCTTCATCTAACCACCTGTGGATAAACACATCCCTACTTTCTATTTCTGCTGCTGCTGTCTCTCTCCAACTCTATAACTTTCAGAGCTTAGATGTCCACTTCTAAATTGAATTGTCTGTGCCCCACCGAGAAGAAGGTATCAGCAATCTGCGAGTGATTTCTTTTCTGGTTGCCCCAAAACAATCCTGCAGTGGCTCTGATTCCTAGATATGCATGACTAAGATTGTTGCTGGGCAAAATTTAGATCCTTTTTTCATTATATTGTAGGCAGTATCTTCATCTGCCTTTGCTATATGCGGCCAGCAGTAAGCCCTTTGCTAAATAACAAAAACAACACTACTAACAACAAATACGCAAAACCCTGAGAGTTTTGTTTGACTTCTAAGATCCAAGGCTGATTGTTTGAATATTTTTAAAAGATGCACATTTCTTTTTTTACTTGTTTGCATGTATGGTGCATCCCCACCCCCACCCCCATCTCCACATATCAGTTCATTTTTTCAAATATTGTTTGATTTCATTTGCTTTGTGTGATTATTTCTCTACATGCTTCTGACACACATTCCTACCATCCTCTGCTTCCTAAGGGGAAAGAACCTCACCTCACACAGGAAAAAGCATTTTTGTACACATATACACACACGCACACACACCTGAGGGAACGTTGGTTTAGAGGTTTCAGATAAGATACTGTCTATGAATATAAAATTGCAGTGTGCAGGGAAACTTGTGAAGTCCAGCCAATTGTCAGGAAGCAACACCCATGTAGATGTCACTTAAAACACACAGGTAACCTTCACCATGTCAACTTTACATTCACGGAGGGGAAGCTGCTCTGCAGTTAATAACAGATCTCTTCTGCATCCTGTCATCTCTGATGTTAGCATTTAGGTTCAAAAGAGTTGGTGGACTGGAATTGACGTTTAGTTGTGCAAGAAAAAGGGAAAAGAGACACTTAAGTACCACCAGTTTCAGCAATAAAGAAGGATTGTTCTGTATTAGGAATTGTACTGTAGATAAATCATTCATGAGAATGTATAAAATGTTTGTCTTGTGACCTTGTGCTTTTGAAGTCAGACAAAACCGTGTAATCACTTGCACAAAGAGAGGGTACACAATGAACATTTAAACACAAACCTAATCAAACAGGAGCAGATTCCTCATGGTGCTTGTTTATTATATATATTTAATCCTGCTTGACACTTTACCCAAGGGAAAATGGTCCCTTTTATCAGTTGAATGTTAGCAGCGTTATTTCATAGAGTGTGGTGACTGGTTAGAGAAATTCATGTCCTCAACCAATCACAGTTTCAAACAAAATTTTTATGTGCAAAGGACAGCAACCTTCTTGTATGTTAAACCACCAGTACGCTTTGTACATCTGTGATAACGCCTGTTTTATATTCAAATGAACAAATAAAAGCTTTTATTTTTGTTGCTCTGAAAATAGCAGTTTCTTAATTGGTCCCCTGGAAAAATGTATGGGGCAGCTTCAGTCCCAGAAAGGACAGTGACTCCTACAGTAAAATGTATCTGACTCTGTTTACATAATCTGTTGCATAACTTATCAGTACAGATAATCATACTTTGAACAATGTTTAAATTTTTGATGTGGACATTTATTGCTAAAAAATTCCTATGGCAACAAATGTTTTTGTGAAATGTTTTTTTAATTCTTTTAAATATATCTAAATATATTTGTTCACATTTTGCTGCAAGTGTACAGATTATTGACCACTTTTTGGGACAGAGTAAGCATGAGTCCTGTGTGTAATACCTTCCACCAGCTGAATTGCAAGAAACCTTTCATAACTGACTGTTCCATCCCAAATTTATCCTTTAAGCAATCAAAGCCATAACCTGTACTTAAAATCCGAAAATTTTTGTGGCTTTGTCATTTGGGAAATAGTAGCAGGTTAACTGACCATAGGCCAAGAAGATGATATGCATGTGAAAATAAGTAGAACCTGTCTACACCTGAGAAATAATCAGGCTTAACCAACGTCTTCCCCATATTTCCATCAAGACTGCCCTATGATAATTGGTGGATGCTGCTTTATGGTATATGAACATACATGACCAGTCTGGTTGCATTACATGAAACAATTTCAAGAATTGTCCATAGGCCCTCAGTTTTTTAGATGGGTGCACTAACATAGATTGGTCTGATATGAACTCTCTGTATGGGAGTGGGGGGTGGTATGTGGTCACGTAGGTGCACCATGTACACACACACACAGAATATGTGACTTGTTTTCTATTAGACCATGTTCATCCTCCAGAGTCTGGAGCATAACGCTGAGTTCTTGGGAGACATCAGTTGGTTGATGAATTACAAGTATGACTTATAGATCCTATGTGACTTCTTAATGCACTAAAATTAGTCACCTAGAATATGCCTAATCCCTATTAATATGTTCAGTATTTTATTTTCTACTACACAGTCCTAAAAGTTCTCCTGGAGTGAGATGTTCAAATTGATGTCATCATGAGTCCCTCAGGAAAATGTATCAGATATTCCTGGTTCTAGTCTAGTGGAGACTCTCAATTGTAAACTGTTAAAATTTTTCAATATTTAAGGTTAATTCTTTGAACAAAGTTAAGTGGTGAAGGGTAACTTGGTATTTTAGTAGTGATTCAGATTGGTTCCACCACTAATGTCTTGTCTTAGGACGGTGACATCTTTAAAGTGGTTGGTGATATCAGCTCACTGTGCTTTGGCTGACTATCTCATTGACTTCCAAAAGAACGAATGTGTCTTGGAAAGAGTGTAGTTAGGGTGCTCTTTGGAGACAAAGATAGCAAAACTTCCTCTCTTATACTTTGGACATGTTAGGAGAGGCTATTCCTTGGAAAAGGATATCAGGCCTGGAAGTGTAGAGGGTCAAAGAGAAAAGGACCACCTAGAGAGATGAATGGACACACTGCAGCAGTGGGCTTGAGTGTGTCAGAGATGGTGAGGCTGGTACAGGAGAGGGAAGAGTTCATCTGTTGTTCACAGGGTCACTATGAGTCGTACTCGATAGAACTTAACAGCATGCTTCATAATTCTCATGTGAATTTCTCTCACCTCAGAGTGATTTAGTGTCCACGCACCCCTAATACACACTCCTAACTACTCCTTACCCACATCACTAAGCTGGACTGCGATTGTCTAAGCAAGTTTTTACCTGCTGAATTCTATCATACTGTGTTGTCGACCAAGGGTAAAGTATTAAAAAATGAGACAGAACACCAAGAATGAGATAAAACTGTGTAGACAGAGCCAGCAGTTCAAACTGAAGTGCCACAGCCATGCCTCTCTGTGTCTTTATTGAGAATCACAGGAAGAAAATCATAAAGAGAATTCTTTTGTAAATGAAGCCAAGTTTTTCTCTATTGTCAACCTAATGCTTAGCTCAGGAAGGAAGTAGCTCACATGTATAGACTTCTAAAGTTCCCTCTGCTGGGGACCTGGCTGACTCTTTTCTGCAGGAAGCAGCTAGCTCATTTCCTGTGATCTGTCACAAGAGGAATTACAGCTTGTATTTTGTGTTTCCTTTAATTCCTGATCAAGCGTATGGCTTATCATACAATATTGGGCTTCCCACAATACTATGTTCTTACCTGAATTCTAATCGTAGTATGGCCATTCCAGCCTCACGTCTAGGACTAAGCAGCTAGTCTGTAGCCTAATGTCTAGGGCTAAGTAGGTAGTGTGTAGGGAGTTGTGTTGTTAAAAGCCATGTTTTTCTGGTGCATTGGATTCAACAGAGACTCTAAAGGAGAAAGATGATCAATCTCCTCTTGGATGATTTAGAAATCCAGTGGAGGGTCACCTGTGAGTAGATTGCTGCTGGAGAGCAATGACTTAAGCCAAGCTTGCCAGAGATGTGGTGTTAAGAGACAAACTGTCTGGTACTACTTCATAACAGAAGATCAGATAAGAGTCTACTTTGAATTCTGATTGCGTATAAATACAGATTTTAAAATACTTTTATTTTAAAGCGTCAAGGACTGCAGCCTACAAAATGGAGTGAGGCTCAATGTCAAGAAGACAAAGATTCTCACCACTGGACCAATTGGCAGCATCAGGATGGATGGTGAAGAGATTGAGATTGTACACAGCTTTAGTTTGCTTGGGTCCGTAGTCAACAGTCTTGGCACCAGCAGCCAGGAAATTAAAAGGCGCATTGCCATGGGAAAGTCTGCTGTTAGGGACCTCTCCAAAGTACTGAAGAGCAATGGTGTCTCTCTGGAGACTAAGGTGCGTCTGATACAGGCCATGGTCTTTGCAATCACTTGTTATGCATCAGAGAGTTGGACAATGACCAGGGAGGGTAGAAGGAGAATTGATGCCTTTGAGCTGTGGTGCTGGAGAAGAGTATTGAGAATACCATGGACTGGTAGGAAAACAAACAGATTCATCCTGGAAAGGGTTAAATCGGGTGGCTCCTTGGAGGCAAGGATTCTGAGGCTCCGTCTAACATACTTTGGACATGTTGTGAGGAGAGACCGGTCCTTAGAGAGGGACATCATGCTTGGGAGGGTGGAGGGACAGCGCAGGAGAGGAAGGCCCTCTATGAGGTGGATTGATTCAGTGACTGGGATAGTTGGGATGGGAGTGTCGGAGACAGTGCGATTGGCACAGGACAGAGTGGAGTTTAGGGCTGTTGTACGTAGGGTCGCCATGAGTCGCAAGCGACTCGACGGCACATAACAACAACAACAACATATAGATACATGTATGATTTGTTAAGATCTCATCTCTGATGTTTGTTTACTCAAACATATTTTTGGTGGAAAAGAGATGAATAATAGAACTGTAAATTACATGATATTACATTATATTAGGGTTGCAGTTCCTTCCTGGCTTCACTTCTTTGGATGTGAAATTCTATGAGAGCTTAATCCTAAAGCACCTCGTCTACTTTGCCTACAGAAGGCTCTTTCATCGTGAGTCTTGACATAAACCTATGGCTACTTGAGTGCCTGTAAGCTATCAAACTAACTACGCTTGTTCAAGTCTAGACAAGCCAAAGGAAAGGCAGTTTGCTCTTGGGAAGAACACAGTTGGAAGGGGATCAACTAGTATGCAGAAATGTGTGCACAGAGTTAGGAAACTTGCCTGAGTCTGTGCTTCTTAGACAAAGAGCTTACTTGGTCGTGCCTTTAATGATTTGCCCAAAATGGCCAAACCTGTAACATTCTTAACTTGCAATTGTGTACATGGGAAACAACTATGATGCTTTAACCACTTATGAAGTCCTTATGACAGTGACGAATTAACCTTCCACAATTAGGATGCAGTATGCAGAAATATAGACACATAAACGTGTATAATGAAATATATCTTTCATTGGCACTGACTCAGAACTGACTCATAGCTGAGTCATAACAGGTTTGCAGAGCCTGTAAATCAGAGAGACGGAGATTGCCCATCCTTCCACCTCAGAGCCACTGGGAGATTTGAACTGTCAGAGAACTGCCACCATTGCATTAGCCACACAATCCCCTATAAACGACACCATCTAGGTTACAGCTTGTTGTGCAAACTATGGCTATAAACATGAATATATATATAGCGAGAGAGTGAGAAAGGGGGGAGGAAGGGAGGATAAAGAGTACACAAATGCCTGAGAAATAATATATAAATAGTTGTTTTGTTGTTATTAAGTGCCATCAAGTCGTAGACAACTCATAACAACCTATGAACAAAAAAACCTGAACACTTGTATAACTTTCCTCGTTTCTCCAGTTCATAGAGTTTCCAGAGACAAGCTATTACAGAAGTGGATGCCACTCCTGCTTCCAGGCTTGTTTTAATTGGGGAGCTCCAGCAAACACTGTCCACCATGGGTGACCATTATTGCATTTGACACATCAGGGGCACAGTGTTTAGCAGATATTTATTAGGTACAAAATTTCTAGTATTTTCCAGTCATATCCCAATGGATGTTTTTATACTCACCCCACCTTGAAACAAATATTCTTAAGCTGCTAACTAACCAGTACTATATCTATTTCTTCTTGCCCTTATGTACCATCAGATAATGTATGTCTCACAGTGACTCCAGGAACAGCAGATTGTAACTGTGCCCTAGTAACCATGTATACATATACAGCTGGAGCAGGGTTAACTGCCTCTGAAAGCTGCTGGACGCTGGACGGTCAGCTATGGGTGGGTTTCGATGGCAGCGAGTGACTGAGTGACACTGCCCGCCCCCACTGCCTGTTGGTCACAGCTTGTTTCTCTTCACCTGTGTTCCCTCATGGACCTAGAGCTTCACTTGGCACTGAACACAGACAAGTTGTCATAAATTGTCCCTTCTTGCTTGAAATGCAAAGGTTTTTAAAAGTAAAAAGAACATCGATGCCAGGCCAACTTCAAGACCCCTTCCCACCATTTTCACTTCTCATTCCTCATTCCTTCTTTTGAGTTTTCCATGTTCAAGTGCAGGCTCACTTCCTAGGCAGGCTAGGAAGAGGCTGCCCTGGACTAGGCCTCTCTGGGCAGGTTAAGTTGCCAGAGAACAACAGTAGGAATAGCCCTCCTGGACCTGAGGCCCTGGCCCAAGGAGGATCCCAAGGCCACGGGGCCTGGGCCCACAGGCTGGAGCAGCAGGAGGCCCACCAGCCACCATGAATGAGGTGCTCCTCCACCAGTGGGGTGATCCTCTGCCTGTGCAGGTGATCCTCTGCCAGTGGGGTGCTCCTCCACCAGTGGGGTGCTCTTTCACCAGTGGGGTGCTCCTCCACCAGTGGGGTGCTTCTCCGCCAGGGGGTGCTCCTTGCAGCCAGAAGCCCTGATGGCAGCTGGAGTGGAAGCCTCTCCTGGACCGGAGGTGTGGAGCCATTGGCGTCCCTGTCAAAAAGCTGAAGAGCCTTCCAGGGGCGCACCCTACTGCTCCTTCTGGGGCCATGGGGACCCCAATTCCAAGGAGGCCACTGAGCATGCTCATGAGTGTCTCGGGACAGGCCTGGCTCAGGAGCTGCCAGTTGGTCTGAGGAGGGCAATGGGCTTTTGCATGAGGTCCTTGGTCCCAAGGCTCGTGTCCTGGTGGGCAGCTGGGCAAGGACGGACCTAGGATGGACCTGGCTCGCTGCCCCCTTCCATGTCGCCCCATCCCTGGGCGGGGTGAGCTGGGATCTGTTTGAACTCGCAGCGTGAGTTGGGTTTCTTGGTGACTGAGGATGTGGATGGGACTGTGATTTGGGTTTCAGGACTGAACCACTTCATGGAGCCTGAGCAGCCAGGCCCCCGGCGCCAGGAGATTGCAGGGCTCATTCTTTAAGACTCCATAACGCGCCCTCCAGACTCTTGTCAAATCCAAACAAAAGTGCTTGGAAATAATTTATTTATAACAAGAGCATTTTGGCTTTAAATTGGAACAAAAATAACAAAATGAATACTGGAGGCCAACCAAGCCCATCATGTTTGTGATGCTCGGCTGTATCGCCCTCACCTTGCCATCAGCAGACATGTCGCTGTATGAGGGAGTATAAATCCAGAGCTTTGTGGTCCTTAACCTTGTATATCCTTAGGCAATTGTCCTCTTTAAAGTGAAGAACGAGTTGGCACATTTTGAAAACTCGCTCTACTTTCTTTATAGTTTATTGAAAATAAACTTTAAGGAATTAAGTGTATTCCCTTGGTGGCACCAAATACTTAAGCTTTTGGATCCTAATCAAACAGGTTTGGCAGGTGATATCTCTATAGTCATATTATTAGATGCTGTAAATATATCCATGAATTATAGCAAACACCCTGAGTGAGGGAAGGAGTTGCAGGTTCTGGGTTCTGGGATCTGGGGACCATCGTCTCGCCCAACAAAAGGGTCAGTTGGCAAAACAAAGCCCACAAAGACGCGGTTCTCCAGCCCATGTCGGCGAGCAGCAGCTGCAGCAGGCATGCAAGGGAAGCTGTGGGCTCCTCTGCTTAGAAGACAGAAAAAGGGAGAAAAGCAGTGACGTGTAGAAACAATTGGCACTAAGGACCATTAGACCAGGAGAACCTCAACTTGCATGATCCTGAGAGCAGAAGACATAGGTAGTGCTGGCTTCACTGCTGAACCCCCAAAAGGGATCACAGCAAGTGAGCTTCAAAGGGGGGAGACAGATGTGGAACGAAAAGAAACAACAGCCAGACTGACTTGCCTTGGCTGATAGAGACTGGCGGAACCCTCCAGACTTTTTGGCCCTTGGTCACCTTCTGAAGCTTAAACAGTTCACCCCTGGGCTCAGCTTCATCACCAGAGAGATGCTCCCTGCTTTGAATAACCAACTACATAAGCTCAAAAGAGCAGCGTTTCCCACAAGGATAGAGCCCAGAAGTCATAAGCGGGTAGACTAGGATTCATGGAAGTAAGAACTGCAGGGGGAAAGTGGGAGAAGTCCTGTTATATTGTAGGTATTAGAATCAGTGTTCTAAAACAAAATGTGTATGAATAGCTGAATGGAAAAGAAATTTGTTTTGTAAATCTTTAATCACAATAAAAGCAAAGAAAAAGAATTTTTTAGCAAATATGTACTGAGAACCCACAGGGTCCCGCCTCCATGACAGGCATTCCAGATAATTCAGCACTCTCTCCAACCCTGCAATAGCTCTATGAAGGCAGTACTAATACCATTCCCACCACTAACATCACCCCCACTACTGTGACGTGTCACCAAGCTGCACTGTGCTCCACTGGGTTTTCAAGGCCACATCATCAGGCCTGCTTTCCAAAGTGCTTCAGGATGGATTTGAACTGCCAACCTTTCAGCTAGTAGCCAGCTGCTTGACTAGCTGCACAACCCAAGGAACTGCTCCCACCAGAAGAATAAGAAAACCGAGGATCCAAGCAAATGACTTGCCAAAGGTCCAGAGCTGTGTCTGATTGGGGCTGTGCTACACAGCCTCTCTGAGGGATTCCAAAGAAGAAGATGAAGTTGCATGGGGAGCTGGCAAGACTGTGAGAGCCTGCGCTGATGATGACAAGCTGGAATCGCAACTTGCAGAATTGAGTGATGGTTCACAGGACTTACAGGCCAAGCCACCACAGCATGCATGCAGGACACCTGACTTAAGCTAAAACACTTATTCTGACCAAAAACTTTAATTGCAGCTAAAAACAAACAGACAAACAACCCATTGATAAACTGGTCCCACAATAACACGGTCCTGGCTCACTGTTTTAAAGAAAAGACCTCTCTGATCACTAACTGTTTAGCAATTCCTCAGGTTACAAATTCTGATTGATACTGGTCCAAAATCAGCCTCTTCCTCCAGCCCTCAAGCCTTGTGCATACCATCAGATAGCTCCCCACGTTGGAGATGCCCCAAGGTTGGCAACAGAGTATCTTTTTCTCTTGTTACAACAGGTTAATAATCCCAACTCTGATGACAGGTGTGCTCCTGAAGATCTGGGGCTTTAACAGGTGCTATTCAAATGCAAGGTTGCTCTGTCCTGTGGTCCCTAACAAGCTGTGCTCCTAAAGCAAAGGTCACACACCTCTCTCTGGTGGTTAGAATCCACCAGGGACTCTGCAGGAGAAAGACTTCTGTCAAGATCTGCAGCCTCCAAACCAGACAGTCATTATGAGTTGGAATCAACTCAATGGCAGTGAATGACTGTTACTCAAATGCAAAGGCGTTCTACTGGGTTAGTGGTTAAAATACCCAGCTACTAACCAAAAAGTGCTTGGAACGGACAAGCTCTCTCAGAATGAGAAAGTGGCAGTTTGTTACATAAAGATTTATGTTGTTGGAGCTAATGGGGAAGTTCTCTTCCGGAATTGGAATGGACTCAAAGGTGTACAAAGCCAAGCTGCTGTTTCTGTAATTATGCTCCCCTCTGTGTTCTAAGCCTCCAGCTCTGGGGTTCCCAGCCCTCATCACCTGCTTAATCTTGCAAGAATGTTGCATGGCAGGCTCAGGAGCTGGTCAGCTGCAATCTCCATGAAAAAGGGATTGAGAAATCGAATCTGTTTTGGGTTGCTATCCCAGACGAGGGGGGCTGTTTCCAGAAACCTTTTCGCACCTGCCAATTCTTGTCATTCAGGATGGTCTCAATCCAGTGGAAGTCCATTGCCTTGAATGCTGCCAGGAACAGGAGCATGTCTGGATTGTTCTCCACTTTGGGGTCGAAGTGGGCAGATTTGGGGTTAGGAGAGGTGCATGGTGGTCTTGGAACCCACGTGCCCCTCGTAGCAGCCACCGGAGCATTGTCCACTCTGACGACCACGTCCTTCTTGTTGATGGCCTCTCCCCACGAGCTGTTCCGAAGCAGCTCTGCATGCTTTCCTGCATGGTGATAGCTAGACCCCGCGGACGAAGGTCTTCACTCCCCTTCGTCCCACAGGGCAGCTCATAGGCAGAGCGTATCTTGACCCAGAAAAAGTCCTTAAGTTGCAGGAAGATGGCTGATCTCGGGAGTAGTTGCCAAAGACCCTAGAGGCCTTCTGCTCTGCCTCGCCCGGCAGGCATGGCTTCCTCTTCTTTCTGGGATAGGAGAATAAAAAAGCTTAGTGTGTCTGTCTCCTCGGGAGATGGAGTCCCCGCACTGTGACAACCAGAACCAGAGCCAGCCCAGCCAGGAGCGTCCGGCGGGACTTGGTGGCCGTGGCTTTCAGTGGATGACTCGGTTCCTAGGGAGAGCTGGCATCCTGGCGGCGTCAGCCACCACTTGGTCCCGAAAAATACTAATATATTTAAAACAATTTGGAAACAACCACAAATAAAAAAAATAATATTAACAAACAATCACAGCCTTGAAAACTCTTTGGAGCGCGGTCCACCCTGTGGCTCACAAGGTTGGCATGACTTCCAGTCAGTCAGCTCTCTATTAGAAATAGTTCTGCTTCTAAGTGTTTTTGTTTTATTTTGGTTTGAATCTACCCAGAGGTACTCCTGAGGAAATACTGGCAATCTGTTTCAGAAAGCTGATAGTCTTGAAACCCTTATTAAGTAAGTACAGTTCTACTATTAATCATACGGAGAGTTGTGTTGTTATGTGCTATCAAGTTGACGCTGCTCACAGCTCACCCTCCAGCAGGTTTTCAGAGATGGCAAATCACACAGAGGAGCAGCTGGTGGTTTCAAACCATGTGCCTTTGGGAGTGCAGCGCAGCTTCTCCTCACTTTGCCACTGGAGAGTGGTCCTCCGTAGTCTTCATTTTGTCGTGTCTCCTGTATCACTCCACCGTCATCCTCCAGTCATTTTCTTACGCAATCACTCACTCTCCAGGAGCCTCTGCTGGCTGCCTTACCCAAGAAGCATGTCAGAGCTCCCTCCTTACTTTAAAAAGGGATACTCCTGAAGCCCTCAACTCCAACGCACTGCTTTGGGTAGCATGCTTGGTTTTCTGTTTTTATTATCATTTATTATAAGTTTATTGGTCTTAAATAATTTATTCCTGATATCTGATGTTATAAACTTTAGGGTCTTTGAGATACGCAGGATCTTTGCATGTAATTGACAAAAAAATAGGATCGCTTTATGAATTTGCGTGTCATCCTTGCGCAGGGGCCATGCTAACCTTCTGTGTGTTGTTCCAGTTTTAGTGTAAGTGCTGCCGAAGAGGCTTGTTTTTCTTTTATAATTTACCACTCAATTAAAAAAAAATTCATCTTTAAAATACAAAGGAGAAAACCTTGAGTCATCCAGTCACGACTGAGCCCTCTGTCCAGACACCCTTAGTTATCTCTCCTCTGGCTCTCGGGGCTCGTCCTTCAAGAGCTCGTGGGAGTGGTTAGGTCTTCTGCTCTGACTCTTCGCTGGTGTGCGTTCCTCACACGTTCAATCTGTATGAAGCCCTGGTCGCATGTTGAGCCGCTAACGGCAAATTTGGCCCTTAAATCCACCAAGTCCCCGAAAAGGAAAGAGGAGGCGCGCTGCCCTCTCCAGTTCCAGGCCAGGGAACCCAGAGGAAGTGCGGGAAGAGGAGGAGCAGGAGGAGGAGGCAGCACGGGAGGAGGAGGCGCGGGAGGAGGAGGAGGATGCGCTGGAGGGGGGGAGGAGGCGCGGGAGGAGGAGGGGCGGGAGGCGGCGGGGCGGGAGGAGGGGGAGCGGGAGGAGGAGGAGGCACTGGAGAGGGGGAGGAGGCGCGGGAGGAGGAGGCGCGGGAGGAGGAGCGAGCCAAGCCAGTGGTTGGGTTTGATTCGTTCAGTCCACAGGACTGTATTTATCGCTTGGTTTGTAAGTATGTTCATTTCTATTTATTTCCGTGATTCCTTACCAGAAGGAAAGCTCCCTAGAGGAAGCCAGAGTATCCAGTAATACAGTGCTTGTCACCCAGAGCCTAATGAATGGATGAATCTTACTCGGGAGTGTCCTTTGCATTTTCTTAGCTTCTAGACCTTCAGTTATCCTGCCTTGTTTCTTAGTGACAAGGATTGTTTCTTATCATTGCAGGACTTTATTAAGTCCCTGAAATTGGCAAGGAACTGTAAAAATAAGGGAAAGATGTTATTAGCAAGGTATACAACTTTGCACAAAGTCGTTTAAAACACCTCTAGGTCTCAACTTCCTTTCTAATCAAACTAGCTGTTAAGGAGTCGCACTACTGGAGAGTTTGGAAAGTGGCCTGTAAAGTCATAGCAATTCTTAGAGTCTCTCTCCATGGGAAATTAAAGGCCAGCTTGGAACTTGTTGACCACACGGTTTCTAAACTCTCACGGCTGAGAGCGTGAAACAGACCAAGATTCTGTCCTTAAGGAACTCACACTCACACTCATACTCAGGTTCAGGCAATCAGGAATTTTCCTTCTATGATCTTGGGTTCCAAAGTTCCTGTGAGCTGCTGGAATATAGTCCCTGTTGCAGAGAGAACTGCTCCACGGATTTCCTGGCCATTACATTGAGAGGAACCTTTCTGTGGCTCGAAGCCCCAGTCTTTGTGTTAGCAGCTTACTGGGAACGGCTTGGATTTGCACCCAGGCTTCACAGAATAGTATTTGACAAAGAGCAACTATGTATGAACTACTAGTTTGTTGTATGCTGTCAGTTGGGTCGGACTCTCAGCATGCCTATCAGACAGTTTTGTAGAATGGACGGTGGGCGGTACTGGTCGGACAGATCTTCCTTCCATGGAGCTGGACGGGTTGGAACCGGTGACCTTTTGGTTGACAGTCAAGCAAGCACTCAGCCATTGTGGCGCCAGGGCTCCCTTTGGTGCTGACTGGGCTTGTATTTGCATAAGGTCGACATCTTGGAAAGGTCTCCCTGTCCAGCACTGTGGCCGTTAGCTGCATATGCTTAGGAGACATGGAAGATTTGGAATTGAGATGTGTATAAGTGTTAAATGCGAGATGTGTGTAAGTGTTGATTTTTAAAAAGAGATAACAATACATAACTTACTTATCTGTTGAAATAACCATAATTTTGCCGTAAGTAGAATGTATCATGAGAATGGATTTCACCTGATTGTTTTACTGCCTTTATATGGATCCTGGAGAGTTTGGTGTCCCTGCCTGTTAACAAAAAGGTCGGTGCTTGAACCGGCCCAGAAGGTGCCTCAGAAAAACGGTTCCCCAAAGGTGACAGCCTTTGAAAACCCACGGAGCACAGTTCTGCTCTGAAACAGGCCATCGCGAGTCAGAACTGACCCAGCAGCAACTGGTTTGGTTTTTAATTAGAAAATTGTAAATTAATGCCTCACTTAACATGTTTGTATTTGACAGCACTGCTTTGTGAGGCTAATAGTTTAGTGCAGTAGTAGTTAGTTTTTTTAGAAGTTTGTGTACTATTTAAGACGTTGCTTCTTCCAGGTTGCCCATAAATTGGGGTCACTCAGAAGGTTGCTGGAGATGGCCAGAGCCCAGCCTAGACCTACTATAGTAGATCCTGCATTTTTACTGTAGTCCCTCTGATCTGTGAGGACACAGACAAATTTGATAAGCTCTCATACAGATCACAGTAACCAAGATCCCACTTGCCCCTCCACTGATCATACATTTTACTTCTCTAACCCCCTGGATCAGGGTTTCTTGACCTGAATCCTTTGTGATTTTGAGTCTACAGATAGACCTTAGTAATCTACAGAATGTTTTGCAATCTATTTTATATGTGTGTATCTTTATTTAGGATTTGAGTTCTTGTGGATTTGTTTTATTTCACTTCAGTTTGGATTTGCACATGAGCACATGATGGCATGACAGTTCCAGTCAGCACCTGGCCTGGTTTTTACAGCTGAGCTTCTCTAAAGATTCTTTTCCCAGATGTAATCAAGCAACTAGATGGAATTCAGGAATCCCTGAATTAGAAAACTGTCTAATGAACAGGTTGGAGGCATTGAACACTAAGGATCGAACCCCAGGTGAGAGTGGGACGACGTCAAGGATATCACCATGTAGAGAGCAGAACAAAAGGTCACCACCCAGACGGTGGGAGCAGAAAGGCTGAAATGATGACATCAGAGGAGACTCTGAAACAGCACTAAAAGGCCTAGAAGCCAAAACAAAGGGAAGAAAGGACACAGTGAAAGAACTGAACAGAAGATTTAGAGGGTGGCTCGAGAAGACAAAGATGAAATGAAGAGCTGGAGTTAGAAAATCAAAAGGGAAGAACCTGCTTTCCATTGTCAAGCACAAAGAACTGCAGAACAAATCCAAATCTCAAGTTGCAATACTGAAAGAAGAGGTGGGCAAAATCCTGAACGGTCCAGGAAGTGTCGAAAGACGATGGAGAGGGATGCAGAGAGTCACACAACACAACTGGCTGACACGGAGCTGGTCCAGGAAGTGGCATATGATTAAGAACAAATGCTAATAAAGGAAAAAGTTCAAGCTGTTCTGAAGGCATTGGCAAAAAATAAGGCCCCAGGAACTAATCAATACATTTTGTCAAACACTTGCAGCCTTGATGCGCTCATCAGGTGGTGTCAAGAAAACTGGGAGACAGCTGCCTGGCCAACTGATTGGAAGATATGTATCCCCCATTCCCCCAAAAGGTGGCCCAACAAGATGTAAAAATCATCAAACAGTGTCATAAACATCACATGCAAGCAAAATCTTGCTGAATAGTATTTAAACAAACAAACAAAATGGCTACAAAAGAATGTTGACATACAAACCAAATTTTAGAAGAAATATTGGGACTGGGGATATCATTGCTGATTTCAGATGGATTTTGGCTGAAAGCAGAGAGGACCAGAAGGTCTACTTGTGTTTTACTGGCTGTGCAAAGGTGCTTGACTGTATGGATCACAGCACATGTTGGCTGATACTGAGGAGAGTGGGAATCCCAGAACACTTGATTATGCTTGTGTGAAACCTAGACCAACGAGCTGTTGTCTGAACAGAGCAACGGAACACTACATGGTTCAAAAGAAAGGAATGCCTCAGGGATGTGTCCTGTCACCTTTTCAGGCTGTATGCTGAACAGGACATTTGAGAAGCAGAAATTGACAAAGTTGAGTGAGGCATCAAGATTGGAGGAAGATTCATGAACAAGCTGCTTTATGCTGGTTGACACAACCTTGCTCACTGAAAAGTGAAGACTTGAATCACTAGCTGCAGAAGATAAAGGAGTACACCCTTCAAGAAAACAAAAATTCATGGACCGTCAAGGGCACAAGCGTCTGTCTGGGAGAGAGTGATGCTCCTTGGAGGCAAGAATGGTGAACTCAATCTCATGTACTTTGGGCGTGCGGTCGAGGGGGGCCAGTCCTTGGGGAAGGACATCATGCTTCAAAAAGTGGACGGTCAGTGCAAGAGGGGGGATCCTCATGCTGTGTGTCCACAGTGACTTTAGCAGGGACTCCACACCTTTTTAGGCTGTCGTAGTGACTGGTGCGTGCGCTCTAGGGTGTCAGAGATGGCAGGGCTGCCTTAGAACAGGGCCAAGGACAGAACCCTGTCTGTCCACAGGGTAGTCAGGAGTCAGAGTTGATGCGAAAGCACATAGCAAAGACATAATGGGTATTTAAGGAAGCTTGATGGTGCAGTGGTGACCAAAACGTCAGCAACTCAAATCCGCTAGCATTCTGACCGCTGCTTGGGGGGTTGTGGTGCTAACCCAGAGATCTTGCCTCTGCAGGTTCAAGTCCAGTAGCTCCGAGAAAGATGAGAGGTTTTCTCCCACAGTTTGCAGCCTTGGAGATTGCTGTCGTGTCAGTTCTGACTGCTTGATGGCAATGAGGGACAGACAGCTCCCCTGAAAGATAAACAGAAGAGACAGTCGCTCCTGCCAAGATTAAAGCCTCAGAAACCCTGAGGGAGTCCTGACCTGTCCTCTGGCCACAGGCCCACTTCCGCTAGAGAGCTTGACGAGGCTGTTATTTTTTTTAAATTTATTATTATTATTATTTACATTTAACAAGTATTTATTAAGGGCTTTTCTTGTGCCTTATACTAATTTCTCATGTGTGTAAGGAAAACGTTGTTGTATGGGAAATGATGCAACAACGCAAACTTCTATTTCTACTTCCGAAAGACCTTTTGCTCTTTGAGATTACAGAGGTAACCGGGGGAAAGCCTGGGTTTATCTCGGGTGGCGGGAAGAACACTGCGCCCGTTAAGGCCCCAGCAGTGGGCGTGATGGCTGTGGTGTGGCAGGGCCACGGCGGGGCTCTGGGCCAGCTCTCCTCGGCCCCAGGCCTCCAGGCGGCAACCCTCAGTCATAACTGGCTGATGGGCTTAGCCCCTTCCAAGAGGACTCCTTCCCAGAAGAAGGTACTGGGTCGTACAGGCTGAGCCCCGCCTCAAAGGGGGCCTTTCATCTAAAGTAATGAAAGCAAGCAGCACCCCGACATTGGCGGTGACCCCCTCGATCTGGAGGGTCACGCCATCCGCAGGGCCGGTGCCCTCGAAGCCGTGGAAGGGGGCGCGAAAACCGCAGAGCCAGGGGCGCTTCCTCCCCCGTCGGGCTAAGCTGCGGCTCCACGTCTTGGTCCCCGAGTCCCACAAGGGCAGTTGCCAGGGTCTCTGTATCACCGTGTGCGGATGGCAGCGGACGGTCTCCACGGGGCGGGGCGCAGACCTGGCGGCGCCGGGAAGGCGTGCGCGGCCCGCAGCCCCCGGACTCGCCGGCCAGTGGAGAAGTCCTCGAGGGGCGGAGGCCTGGAGCGCCGAGGCTGCGAATCCTGAGTGGAGGAGCCCGCCCATCGCGCCTGCAGCCCCGCGGCCGCATCAGACCCCGCCATGGCCCCCCAAACCGCTCGGGGGCCGCAGACCCAGTTCCTGAGTGCATCTGGACGCATTTCCCAAAGGGGCGGTCCTTCTGCTGTCTTAGCAAACACGTCTGGGTGTGACATCTGTGTCACCTAGGAG
>NW_006399810.1:15348743-15385200 GCF_000299155.1 Elephantulus edwardii | reverse complement strand
TTTAATTTTTGTGTGCGTGTACCGTCAAATCAGATCTGACTGGTACAGGAGGAGATGGCCCCTCCTTCCCCGGCAGAGCACCTGGTGGATTCGAACCGTGCACCTCTGGGATTGTAGTTGCAGCTTCTTACCACTAGGCCACCAGAGCTCCCCTCACATTCTGTTCTAAGATCACAACCATCTGAAGGCAAAGAGGCTGGAGAAACCACTTACTGTTGGAACGACTAGGTGTCTGATGTCGCCTGTACTGGTTGGAAAGTGATGTGACGAGGATATTTGATCTTGATGTATTGAACATGTAATACTAAGCAAATAAATTTGAATTGAGATGCATTGAACTTGATCACCAATTTCATATGTTGAGAAATTTTCTGTAGTATGTTCATCTTGGCCTAAGTTAAGAAAGTAGGAATTGTGATCAGACAAATCTGACACGGAGACCCAACTCTCCACTTACCAGCGAGGTCAGAAGCAGCCAGACCTAGGCTTTTGCTTTGCTGTGTTAACTGAAAGTTATTCCTTCATGTTTATTAAAAGAAGACCACTTCCACTTAAACATCCCACTTCAATATTTTAATTCCAGAAAGTTGCAAACTGTGTGTCTTCTACCTTCCATCTTCTTTACTGGGCTGCCTTTGATTTGAAGGAGTTTGCCACGTTATGGCACCTTTACTGCCGCTTGATAATTTTACCATATCTTCCTCGGTAACATTTTTTATTTCATTTGGATAATAATTATTGTTAGTGATAGTCATACAAAGATTTTTAAAATATTTGTCATCAGTGTAGCAAAACAAAGGCAAAATGAAACTTAATTAAACTGTCTTATTACTACAGCTGTAAACAGTCAGGAGGACACAAGTATTCAGATCTAAATCTTTATTATAATGGGTGTCTGTGGGACATGAATGATTAAACTACAAAGACCCAGGTCTTTTTAATATACTTTTTAAAAAATGCTTGGGCTCTTGCACTAACAAGTGTAATTGGGAAACTAAAGCCTAAATATACAGTATACACAGCATAAGAAAAATTTTATTCTTCGTAGAGCTCACACATACTAACAAAATGCTGAACTACCTTCACAGGCCTTTCCCAGCAGGAGGCAGGGGGAGTGGGTAGGTTTCTCCGGAGAGCCTAGCCAAGAGCACCCAAAGGACTAACTCGTTCTGGGACTGGAGTGCTTTGTAATCTGATATCTAAGCAGGATCCAATAAATGGCATAAATATGTACATAGCTGCATAAGTTATACTTAATTTTATAGTTTTATCACAAAATTTCTGCAATAGAACCACGGTCTGCCAAGAGAACAAACAGGTTTGCCCTGGAGAGGGTCAAACCACACTGCTCCTTGGAGGCTAGGATTTTGAAGCTCCATCTCACATACTTTGGGCATATGGCCAGGATGGACCAGTCCTTGGAGAGGGACATCATGCTTGGGAGAGTGGAGGGACATCACAGGAGAGTAAGACCCCAGATGAGATGGATTGGTATAGTAACTGGCAATGGGGTCAGGCTTGTCAGAGATGGTGAGGTTGGTTCAGGACAGGGCATTGTTGACTCAAAGCCACATAACCACCACCACTCTAATAGAAATACGGTGTTCCAGTTCCTTACCTAAGGTTGCCTGGCAGGTAGCTTGTACTTGTATCTAAGTTCGTGTTCACTGGCATAACAATAAATAAGTAAAAAGGCAAATGATAAGCCTTGGCTGGTTTCCAATTGAGAATCTGCTCAGTACTCAAGCCAGGCAGATTTTCTTATAGATATATTAAATCTCTCAATAATCAAAGATGTTAATGCATCCATTTTTCAGGCTGATTTTCAGTAATTATTGATATGCAATAATCATTCTCTCTTTTTAAAGCATGATAGTGTTTTTGAGAACTCATTAAAGTGAATTCAATTTAAATATAAGCAAATACCTGATATATTTAGCACAGTAATCTTATATAAAGGTAAATAGTCACTAAGCAGGCTGGGTGTAGAAGAGACCATAATACTAGGCTTATTACAGCTAATGTTAAATGCATGTTGGCTGAAAGCGGGGAGTACCAGACTGACTGTGTGGATCACAACAAACTATAGTTAACCTTGAGGAGAACGGGAATCCCAGAATACTTGAGTGTGCTTATGCAAAGATTATACTTGGACCATGAAAGCAGGAACAGCATCTACTTCCTAAACAACATGCCTCCAGAAACTCTATGAACTTTGATAAATGTTGATAGTTATAGAAAGGCTTCAGGCCTTTTGTTCATAGGGTCGCTATGAGTCACCAACAACATACTTGGACCAGGAGGCAGTTGTCAGAACTGAGCAAGGACACAGTGCTTGGTTCAAAATTAGGAAGGTTGTATGCCAAGATGTGTTCTATCTTCATATCTTTTCAACCTATATGCAAAACAGATTATCCGAGTGGCTGGGCTCTATGAGGAGAAATGTGGAATCAGGACTGGAGGTAGACTCATCAACAATTTGCATTATGCAGATGACACAACCTTGGTTGCTGAAACTGAGGAGGACTGGAAGAGCTTGCTACAGAAGGTCAAGGACTACAGCCTTCAATACAGATTGAAGCTCAATATCAAGAAAACAAAGATTTTTCACCACTGGGCAAACATGGTGGAGAGATTGAGATTGTAAAAAGCTTTAGTTTGCTGGGCTCCACAATCAACACACTTGGCACCAGCAGCCAGGAAATTAAAAGACAAACTGCATTGGGAAATTCTGCTGTCAGAGACCTCTCCAAAGTACTGAAGAGCAATGACGTCAGTCTAGAGACTAAGGTGTGCTGGATCCAGGCCACTGTCTTTGCAATTACTTGCTAAGTGTCAGAAAGCTGGACAATGATTAAGGATGATAGAGAATTGATGCCTTTGAACTGTGGTGCTGAAGACGAGTGCTGAATATACGATGGACTGCTAGGAGAACAAACAGGTTCATCCTAGAGAGGGTGAGACCAGGCTGCTACTTGGAGGTAAGGATTTCTCAAGCTTTTTCTGACATACTTTGGACAAGTTGTAAGGTGGGACCAGTCCTTGGAGAGGGACATCATGCTTGGAAGTGTGGAGGGACAGCACAAGAGAGGAAGGCCCTCGAGGAGATGGATTGATTCAGTGACAATAAGATTGGCACAGGATAGAGTAGGGTTTAGGGCTGTTGTATATAGGATTGCTATGAGTCACAGGTGACTTGAAGGCACATAACAACAATAACAACAACCCCCAGTATATCATCGACATTTAGCAACAGTTGTGTTTGGTTTGTTAAAGGGGACTGGGCTAAAGTAACAATATAGTAAAACCAGTTAGTTGTTGTTTTTTTAAATACATTTATTAACCAATGTTAACACATTAAATGAATCTATATATTGCTAGTCAGAGCAGCTTACAAAATGCCAGAATGCATCATAGAACTGAACAGCCACAATGAGTAATTACAATGTGCATAGTGGCTAAGCTCAACACCTTTATATAGCTTTATGATTTGCAGAAAATTTTTAATAATGATTCCTAAAACAATCAATTGTAATTTTACCTAAAACTTTTACAAAACCAGGCCACAATCTCTTTTTTTAATTTTGTTTTTTTTTTAAACACACAGTTTTCACGCTGTAGTAACTTGGAAATGTGCAACCGTGTCAACAGAGACAAAAAAGCCAAAGTCACACGAATCTTACTTTCATGCAGCTATCAGTTAAATATTACATACTCTGGAATGATTTTACACCAAAAATATTTCCACAAGAACTTGCTCTCATAGGGGTGGATCGAAGTTTTTAAAACTTAAAAACAATCGAAGGAGATATTTTTTCTTAGTTATAATGTATTCAATCAATATCACAGCACTGTGGCAGCATGATTAATTGCACAGCAACAAGGAGGGGATAATTATTCCAAGTTGCTGTGTAATTGAAGTCTATCATTTGAAACTGTGACATTGTTACAAAATAACCTGCACCATTTGGCAGCAGCTTGTCAATTAACTTGTGTCACCACCATCTGCAACAGTATCAAGATTGGCTGGATGAGTATTTCACAGAAGACTTACTTACATTTTTATCTTTAGAGTGACCCTGACAAACCTAGAGAAAACTTTTTAAAAGGCTTTTCTCCTGATTCTTTCACTTCCATTGTGTGTAATTCCTTTAATAAATAGCAAAGATCTAAATAAATATTTACAAATTATTTCTCTAACCTCAAAAATAACTAAATGACAAATGGGAATTTGACTTGGTCTAAGATCAGTCACAGCCTTTGAAACAAACATAAATTGTGAGATTTTTTTTTAAAGTAATTTAAATTCTCCTGGCTGTATTTTATAAATCTATGTATTTTAAAAAAATCAATATTCAACTATCGATCCATTCCTATTGGTAATGCTTCTTAATCCAGACATTCCGCAAAATACAGACTTTTTACAAATCACGGTATCTTTAATACAAGAAAATGAACATGCATTATTCTTCATTCTGTGTACAGTGATGGAGTTCATTAATAAGCAATGACCCATTACTACAAACATAACGGCTTCTGTGAAACTTAAGTGCTTTCTTTCCTTTTAGTATTAACGAACAATATACTAGGTGACACCAGATAATAGGCAGTCAGATGACATTTGGGGAGAGAAGGGAAACAGTAAAGAAATTTGAATGCCTCATCTATAATTTCACATATGGGCAAAGGTAGTTTTTTGGCTTTGAATTTTATTTTTGTTGTTTATTTACTTACTTTGTTACAAGCACTCATGTTAGGACAAAGATGAAATGTGCAAACTTTAAAATTTAAATATTCATTTTCTCTAAGATCCAGCTCAGTAAAAGATTACCCCAGTTCCCTGCAATTTTAAACTACAAGATCCAAGCTAATAATTTGTTATAAAAGTTATATATTGAAAAGAAATAATGAAAAACACAATTGGGAAATATTTAAGAAAAAATATGCAGGACTAGCACCTGCTGTGTCAACCCTGTTCCCTAAATTCAATCATATACCCACTGGCATAACCAATAGATAATGCCTTTAAACAGTAAATCAAGCTGAACAAAACCAGCTCAACAAGGTTAAGAACTCAACGTTACATCAAGGTAGTATGTTTTATTTCTGAAACAGTTCTGCAGTTCTTACATTCAGATCTATTTTAAATGTTTCTTTGTTAAACTCACTTGTATTCACCTGTGTTTTAAAGATCTGTTGTTTAAAGGTTAAAATCTCTGTAAAACCTAAAAATGTTTTAAAATTTGCTGAAAATGCAACAAATTCTCAATTAAAATTTCTTGAAAATAATACCCTCCACTGATGTTACTTTTACCTCCTGGAAAACTCTGGAGGAGCATTAACAAAAGATCCAAACTACTGTGCAAAATTTCTTCACGAAAAGTGTTTAAAGGCTGGTGCAAAATGGGAAGCAAATTCGAAACAATTTTGGCTTCTTGGAAACAAAAACCGCTGTGTCTGAGAACAGTAATCACCAGGGCGATTCTCCAGGAAGGATACAGCTTTCATCTTTTCCGGCGACAGGTACGTTTGTGTTCCGCATGCCAGTGCTCCTGCTGACACTTGATGGAGCAGTATGACGTGTTCCAACAACAGTGGTACATGGCTTCCTCTTCACAGTTGTAGCACTACAGACAGCAAACAGGGAGGAAGTTTTAGGATTTGCGTTTCAGTGTCAAGGAAGTTGGTTATAACCACAGACTTCTGAAGTCAAACTTTCAAAGATATTATTACGATTGTTAACATCTTATTTCTGGTTCAGTCTTAAATAAGTACCACCAAGAACATTCAAGTATGCTGCATATACTGAGCAGAATGGAGAGGAAACAACTGAAGGTGGTGGATGGCCTGAGTTATCAGCAGATCTGTTGTTATGTGCTGTTGAGTCACCTGGGACTCACAGTGACCCTGCCGTGGGCCACCCTCACCATCTCATATATCCTTGATTTGAACCATGTTCTCCTTCCCACGATGCCACCAGGGCTCCCTCACAGACACTACTACAGTCACTGTGTCACTCTACCTTATCGAGACCTAAAATGTCACTATTTTCCTCTCTATTACGTTGTCTTTCCTCCTTCAGCATACAAATATTGATGCTTTCTCTTCACTTCCCTTTTCAGCAATTACTTCTACTGTTCTGCTCTTCTTCACAAACTCCTTGAAAGAATTATCTATACTTGTTAAGTCAGATTCCCCTAATTTTTCTTAAACCTACAACGTTATTCAGCCACCTTATGCCAGTTTAAAAAACCAAGGTTTGTCTGAGCCAAGCTATCCTATTGCCAGGTGCTCCATCCACATGTGAAAGCTGGACAAAGTTGAAGGACGCCTGAGGACCCACCGACAGCCTGGGCACTGTGTGGGCAGAGGCACTGAGCACATCGTGGACTGCCAAACCAACAGTCCCCCTGTCCTGGAGGAGGCACTCCACGATGCTTAGACGCAGGGTGGTGAAGCCCGTTTCTATACTGTGAGCATGCTGTCACGAGGGGCCAGTCCTTGGAGGACACTGGACTTGGAAAAGCAAAAGTGAGCAAGAAGTAAGTGAGCAAAAGCAAGGAGGCCCCTGAGAGACGAACCACCACAGAGATGACAACAAGGGGCCTGAGCAGAGGGAGGCTGCAGGGGACTGAGGAGAGAGAAAAGCTGTTCACACGACAGCCGGGAGGCACAGTGACGCCATGGCACCCTCGCCATCACCAACTCGGCTGAACAGCTCGTGGGCTCAGATCTTGTATTCAATTCTCAGCCTTTATCCTATTTGCAAATATTTGTAACTGTCAGGATTGTGAGGCAGGAGAGGTGCCACTGGCATCAAGTAGGCAGAGGTGAAGATCCATTTGGTCTAAATGTCAGTTGTTGTTGTTATGTGCTGTCGAGTCACTTGTGACTCATAGTGTCCCTATGTACAACAGCCCTAAACTCTGCTCTGTCCTGTGCCAATCACTCCCATCCCGATTATCCCAGTCACTGAATCAATCCACCTCATAGAGGGCCTTCCCCTCCTGCGCTGTCCCTCCACCCTCCCAAGCATGATATCCCTCTCCAGGGACTGGTCCCTCCTCACAACATGTCCAAAGTATATTAGACGGAGCCTCAGAATCCTTGCCTCCAAGGAGCCACCCGGTTTAACCCTTTCCAGGATGAATCTGTTTGTTTTCCTAGCAGTCCATGGCATTCTCAATACTCTTCTCCGGCACCACAGCTCAAAGGCATCAATTCTCCTTCTATCCTCCTTGGTCATTGTCCAACTCTCTGATGCATAACAGGTGATTGCGAAAAGCATGGCCTGTATCAGACACACCTTAGTCTCCAGAGAGACACCATTGCTCTTCAGCACTTTGGAGAGGTCCCTAACAGCAGACTTTCCCATGGCAATGCGCCTTTTAATTTCCTGGCTGCTGGTGCCAAGACTGTTGACTGTGGAGCCAAGCAAACTAAAGCTCTGTACAATCTCAATCTCTTCACCATTCATCCTGATGCTGCCCATACCACTCCACAGAAGGATGGGAAAGCTCCTCCTGTGTGATTAACTGTCTCTGAAAATCTGCCGGAGGGTCAGCTATGGATCGGTTGAAACTTGATGATACACAATACAAAACAATACAAATGGGAGTGCTAGTGCCTAATGGTTAGAAGTTGCACTGTGATCCCAAAGGTACTCTCCTCAAGTCCACCAGCTGTCCACAGGATAAGAACAGGCAATCTCATCTGTGTGGTTAACTGCCTATGAAAACCTGCTGGCGGGTCAGCTCTGAGTTAGTGCTGACTGCTGCCCACAACAGTAACAGTGAGAATGGAGAATCCAATGAGTGAGCGAACTAGGAGCTTCCTGTGCTTAGTGTACTGGACAGATTCGTTGGCCTAACCTTGTCAGGGATTCAGCCCTTGCTCCCTACCTCGCTTATTAGGAATTGAGCATCAAATTCCTTATCTAAAAAGTATTGCAGTTGTGATGAACTACAACTTCGGCTTCTGTGCAGAGGGAATTAGTTGCCATCCGTTGATGCCGGCTCATGGCAGCCCATACACGTTGGAGTAACTCTGTACTCCCCACCAGGGTGCAGTTGCGGTTTCTCCAAACGTGAACCAGGCCCTCCGTGTCCACACAAACATCTAGCCTTTCCATGAGCAACTCAACACAGGAGCTGCTGCATTACTGGTCTCACAAATAGTAAAGGGTTTGAAAAGCAGTATTATAACTGGTTTTAATAGCCTCCTCTTCCTGTTTCCTCGATTCTTTAGTAAAGTTGTAGAGGTAGCTTCTCATAAATCAAAGTCTACTTTCTGCCTTTTTGAGGCACGGGATGAAGTTAAATTATTACAGACATGGTCTTGGGGTATTCTGTTGTTATTCTGACCACATCTTGATTTCTGCCTACTGATAATTATTTCTTCTTCAGTTTTTTCTCCCAATTTCTTGTCAAGTAGTTTTCTAAATTATCTGCTAAATTTCCTCTTGTGAGTCTTTATCAGAGTTTCCATGTAGTTCTTTATAAAAAATTTACATAATACTTAAAGAATCTTCTTCATTATGTAAATATATCTGTGTACTCAGAAAACTTTTAATAAAAGGTAAACAAGATTTACTACCATGATAAAAATGTCTTCAATCAGGTTGTAAGGAGCCCACAATGAGACTTTCCTACAAAGTAAAGGTCATTTCTTATTCTGTTACTCTAATAAATGCTAAATCCAGTAACATTTGAAAATATTTTACTGTTGTGCTAATAACATTTCTTCTGTCACAACTGAGATACTTCCTATTTACTCAGAGAAAAGACTTATAACTGAAAGAGTTATATACTTTGTGTACTAAAGTATAATAATTTCATTTTAACAAAATAATTCTGAGCAATATTTCAGTAAAGTAAGATACAGGGTTCAGAGATTATTGGACCTATAATTAATTTTTTAAAATTAGGGTTATGAATTTCATCTTTACTCAGGAATAACTGATTTTTCTTATACCTGTGGTACATTTTTGGAAGTTGGTTAAATTGAAAAAAAAAAAAAAATGCTGATACCTACCCACTGTTTTTTCTTGGTCTGAGAAATCAGTTGTTTGTGCTGTGCTGCCAGCTTCTTAATTTCTTCTACAAACTCTTCTTTACATTTCTCCTTTACCTGCTTGCATTTTCTGTCCATCTCACCCTGCATATTGGCTACCGCTTTATTTACAGCTTGTCTTTTCTCTTCTTCCATTTCAGAACGTAGCTAAATGAAAAAGGTTAAATCACATATATCAGCTCAGTTGTGTAACTACAACCGCTTTACTGTATGTTTTCTACAATTACATTTATTGAAAGACATAGTTTTTTTGCTGTAAAATGCTGCTCTTGGGTTAATGCATAAATAAGCTGGTCAACCACTCCAGCGATGCCAGGCACCCCGTGGCCGTGTTTTAGGAAGGAGCCTGCAGTGCGTATACCAGTAGCGATAAGCGTTACCTTTTCTAGAGCTTCTCGTACAACTCTTTCAGTTTCTCGCTTGTGATCGGATTTCATTCGATCTTTAAAGTCATTGAAAATTTTGGTGTATTTGTCGTGGCACATGCTTTGACACACTCCATCATTAGTGGTCTGAGTGCTTCGATGCAGCATTCGTGGAGAAGAGGCACTTAACTTCTTGGTCTGAGTTGAAACTGAAACTCTTTCAATTGGCTGAGGCATTGTGGGAATTTCCTGGCTGGAACTTACAGCTTCTGTTTCAGGCTCTGGTTCCTACGAGTAAGAAAGTGCTTAGCTATAAAAAAGAGTGCTAGCCTTCACCAATACAAAGTCCACTGGAACGGCAAGACAGTGATGAACATACATGGCTATGTAATAAACTGCTGTTGAAACACATCAATTAATAAAATAATAAAAAATATTCTAAAACCAGTAATTAGTAGCTGTAATAGCTCTAAATCAGAACTTAGTGTCATTATATATTAATAGTGTTGTTTTTTTTTAATTAAGTTTGCTTTTAAAATAGTTTAAAAAGTTACCATACATAGTAGAAAAACATTTTAAACAACTTATAATCATTTCTGGGACAGACCTCCTAAGATTCTAAAGCACTTTTAACGGAATGTCTTTGGATTATGCCCAGATTAATATATGGTTTTAAACCATGCATGTATCATATCATTAAATATGGCTGAGCTTAGTGATTGTATCTACCAGGTTTTAAATGTTAATTTAGTGATCTTGCTGAGTGAAGTGAAAGGCCAAAGAAAAGATCCTCAACATGATGGATGATATGGTGACTGTAGCAACGGCTTGAGCGTGTCTGAGATTGTGGGGATGGCGTAGATAGGGCAAGGGTCAGATCTGTTGTTCATAGAATTGCTGTGAGTCATAGAGAGAGCTCCTTTGGCCTAATGGATAGAAAATGACACTAAGCCAAAGGTGGATGATTTTAATCTGTGGCCCTCAGGCCTGGTTTTAATTGTTTTGGTCAAACATTCTTCTAAGTGGTTTAGCACTGGTCTGTCCACTTGCTGTACAGAGGTAAATCGTGGTTGCTGCGATACTGAATACTCTAACCCTGATGTGTCAAATGTGATAATGGTTACCTTACCCATGGTGGACAGTGTTTGGTGGAGCTACCTGATTAAAACAAGCTTAGAAGCAGGAGCGGCATCTACTTCCGAAATAGCTTGCTTCTGGAAACTCTATGAACTTGGAGAAATGATGGAAGTTATACAAGTAAGTGTTCAGGTCTTTTGTTCATAGGGTCGCTATGAGTCATTTATGACTCTATGGTACTTAACAACAACAAAGACAACAACTGATTTAGTGGTTAAGTGCTTTAATTTTAATGCTATGGAAAAAAACAAACCAAACCAATCCCAGTATTACCAAGAAATGCAGCACCGTAAAGCAAAGTGCTGGTGTACCTGGCCAAAACTTGCTCAGTAGTTCTATGATGGGGACTTTCAGTGTATGTTTATTATTTAGTGACAGGAGGTAATGACAGGACCAGTCAGGAAGGTGGGTTCAAACATGACTGTGACTGTTTGAATGACAGCAACTGCACTCACTTCACAAATGCCCACCAGGAGCAAATATTCTGACCACAATTTAAAAACTATTTCTTGTTTCAATTGCCACTTGGGCACCGCCAGGCAGGCAACTTACTTCTTTTTTGGGTTCCACACTTTGATTACGTCGTCCTTTCTTCGCTCGTGGTTCCTGAGTGACCTTCAGCTGTAGGCATTATAAAAGTAATAGTGTATTATTCCAGATACTAAAAAATACTTCTCTGAAGAAAATATTAGTAATGGACCCACAGGAAAGAAGTAAGTAAATTTGCTCACTTGTCCCCTAGCTCTTTCAAATACTTGGTTTACCACTTTACCTACCCTGGTAATTGACAGCTTTAAAGGTTTAACGTACTTTCAAAAATGAACAGTGTTCTGAGGCCCTCCTTACTGGTGGTAGGGTCAGCATCAAGGTTAACGGTGGGCTTTGTTTATCTCAATTGGGTTTTATATAAATGTTTATATAAAACAGGAAAAAGGTCAGAATCTGTTCATTACAGTAAGGAGTGTACACTAACAATTTTCACATTTAACAGCAATTATTAATAATTACTTTCTCATTGAGACACAACTCACCTGCTCATTACTGGTAGAGGAGATACTGGATTCGGCCTCTTCTTCACCTCTGTCCTCGTTCTTAGACTTCCAGAATCTTCCTTCACGGAGGAAACGCTGATGTAATTCCAATTCATCACATGCCTTTTTCCAGCCCATACTGCGCTTAACATGCAACCGGTGAATGTTGACTGTAATATCTTGTATGTTTTCAGAAGGAATCCAGGCTCTAAAAACAATATTTAAACGTGGTATTGTTAGACATTTCCCAACCGGTAGGGAAAGCTGTACACTTAGTACTCCAGCTAGCGTGGAAGTACTATTTGTGGCAATTCTGATCTAACCTGATCTGTTAATTACGGCTTGAAAAATATACTCTTACCAAGCAGAACATAGGTGAGGTATTTTTTAAAGTCATCAAAGAATGAGTCTCAGAATTGAAGTGACTCATTCTTTTCTTTAAATTGCTGAGCTCAAGTCATAGTTCATAGCTATATTCTTCACAAGTGCTTTTTAAAATACTTCCTTTAATTGATCTGAAAATATTTTCTCATAATGATCAGGTAAACAGCTTATCTGTCCATCTGCTGATTGGCACTACATAATAATCTGAAAATGCCCAGTGCTTCTCATGAGATATATACACACACTAATTTATATAAAATGAGAATAGCCAAAAAATATTACTTGAATTATGTCATGCTCCTCATTATTAGATAGACCATGATTAATGAGTAAAGAGTATGATTTAGCAATTAAGTGCTTAGCTGTCAACTATAATTTAAGTGCCTCTCAATTATATAAACTACAGAATGAATAATATAATCAGTTCAAATGGAATGAATGTTAAACATTCAAGAACATTGTTTTGGACATTAACTTCTTGACTAGATTTAAATTAGTTTCACTCTGGAAGGTTGTATCAATTCAACAAGGTTTTGTTATACCATTGTAAGCTATTATAAAAACATAAAGGTTAATTAGAATCTACTTGATCTTTAGTTCTTCTGTCTCATTGTAGAGGTGAAGGAGCTGTTGCCCATATGGGTTACAGTAAACTACAAAATAGCTGCTAGAATCTGAGTAAAGTTTAGATCTCCTAATTCTTAGGCCACTTATGAACCTATTATAGACACCTGTATACCTATGAGTTTCTGTCTGTCAAATAAAGGCTGACAGCTCCTCCTCCAGTGGGTTTTCAGTGACAGTACTGAAAGAGACTGCCCATCTTTTTCCTTTGGAGCAGCTGGTAGATTCATACCGCGTGCCTTTGGGTGGACAACGCAATTCTTTACCCCTAGGCTGGTAAGAAGCTGTGCTGCAATCCCAGAGCTGTGTGCAAACCTGCTGGAGGGTCAGCTATGGGTCGGTTCCAACTCGACAGTACTCAACAACAATGACAAGCCACCTATGTTCTGCCCTTAAGAAGCTTAAAATTTTCTCAGAAAGACCTAGAAATGAATCATAATTCATTGTAGCACGTAGTAAAGGTGACTTTAGGGTGTTGTGGAGAGGGAGAGATTTTCATTTGGTTTTGAGTGGATAGATTCCTGTGAACTTGATCTTGAGAGGAGAATAAGATTTAGATAGTGGGACCAGGTAATAGGAGACATTCCAGTCAGAAAAATGTCACAAATGAGATAGGAAACCATACAGATATCTGAGCCACAGAAGACATCTGCTGGAGCACCAGGTCAAAGTTGGGATACTCTTAGAACCTCTCCCTCATTGCCAGTTTTCAAAGGCTATAAAACACCCACAAGCAGAATGTCCATTTCCCCGGGCAGAGCTGGTGGATTTCAACCACCAGAGAGGCACTGCTTTTGAGTCAGCAGTCCAACTCTCTATGGACCGCACCATCAGAACTGCCCGCACTGGGATACAGAACTGTGAAATGTGTAGATGGGCAGTTTTTGTATAAGACTCATCGGAGTAACATTTTTCTAGAAAACAGGAAGCTTGGGAAAATGTGCTTTTCTGTTTATACCGTGGAAATGTAATTTTATGTTTTCATTCTATCTTAAGGTGATAAACCCCAAAGATTCAAGTAGATTAGTTCAAATATTTTTTGCTAGCAAATGCAATGACGTAAAAACAGAGTAACATATAAATGGTTGAAGATACTTATAAAGCTGTTTGCAAAGTGATGAAAAAGTTCTGAAAGCATTTATTTCTATTATCAGATGGTTCGCATTACCCACCAATATGGACTTTGTAAAAACAACAGAGTTCATGGTTTTCTAAATTAGCTGAATTTTAATAAAAGAGACTAAATTGAATGAAACATTTCCTTTCTATTCTATTCTTTGCATGTCTGCGTAACAACAGCTAACTATTATCATGCTAACTGTTCCTGGTACTGTGGTTAGATCTCTCTATATAAACATTTTAATGTTACAAAAACACTCATGAGGTAGAACTATAGGGACTTCTAATTTACAGGTGACAAAGTGAAGGCTCAAAGAAATTTAAATATCATGCCCAAGAATAGAGAAGCTTTAAATGTTGAAAACAGAACATACATTTATTTAGCTTATCTAGTGATTCTAGTCAGTGCTTCCCCTAGGTCTCAATTAGAAATGATGGTTTCTACACAGAGATTACCTGTCACTCGCCTGTTGATCTATCTGTTGTTACATTGTCTGGCTTGATGAGAAAGTGAAATCAAATTAATATGATGTAGCAAGCATGTAACATTCAAAGTTACTCACTTAATAATAACATAATTAAAACCATATTTTCAGAACAGATTATTGAGTTATTTAATGTTTCTTGACATAACATCTCAGCTTATTTGTGTACCTACAGATAAAAAAATAGAACTATTTTTTTAAAGGAAATTTTTATTTTATACTGGTTTACAGAACTAGTTTTTAAAGATTTTACAACTATATATCCACAGGTTTCATGCAGCCAAACTACTGGAAATTCATTAAGCATGGAATAAAGTCCCTTAGCTCTAACTTTTTTATACTAACGAAATTTGCCTAAGTTTTAATCCTTTGGGCCTGGTAGAAGGCATTTCATGGACGGTTAAAGTGATCTTTATTTCTCTCCGTCTATTTACTTTGTTATTGTTCGTGATACACATAACAGTTTCTACATGTACTATTCAGTGACGATAAGGGCTTGTTCTTTGCAAGGTGCAACACTAAGAACACGGGCTGACTACTTGCCTTCCCCTATTAACATGTCTGCAGTGGTGACATTCATGAAAATGTAAATCTCAAAATGTGTATAAATCTCACTACCAACAGAAAACTTTAAAATCTAAATTAAAAAATATCTCGTGGTTATAGATACAATTACTATGCATATTTAAGGTATTTATGTGCATTCTGACTACAAGATTAATGCTCTCTTCTACTTCTAATTAATAAATTTTGTCTATAGCTTAAAGAGGGAGCTCTGGTGGCCTAGTGGCAAGAAGCTACACTGTAATCCCGAAAGCATGCACTTCGAGGCCACCAGCTGCTCCATGGGAGAAGGATGGGTATTCTCCTCCAGAGTGATTAACTGCCTCTGAAAACCCGCCATGGGGTCAGGTATGGGTTAGTTCCGACTTGAAGGTGCACAACAACAACGGCAATAACATCTCTTAAAGTGATTAACGAGGCCTTAAAGCAGTTATAATATCAATACTACACTATTAAAAAAAAACATATTCTGAGAGCCCTTTCAACTCACAGCCATTCAGGCTGGTATAAACATGGGTGTCAGTTACTGAAAATGCTCTCCGTCTAGTAAGGGATACCTGAAATACACCTAGAAATAGAACTTATAGACATCATCATTAACTGTGTAATTAAGTGCTGTGCTCACTTTGTTTCTTTTTTTAAAAAATCAGTTTTATAATTTCTCTGATGCAAAAAATCATCAGAATGTTGACAAAAGTGTGACTAATTACGCAGATTTGTTTACTTGTAAAACCCTGATCCTCTGCATATGCGATTAATGAATTACCTCTGGTGGTGGTGACCAAAGAAGCGGACGTCGACTTGATTGTCCTCTTTCTGCATGACTTTGGCTGGCCAAAACCCAAACCCTTTCATTTTAGCCCAGACAAGCTCATGATTGGGTATCTAGAAACACAATGGTTTGCCTTGTTATATCACTTTAAAGTATCAAACATAAGCATACCACTTTTTTTGTACTACTCAGTTAATCTGTTTTTCTGAACATTCTCTTTTCTAACTCCTAAACAAACATAACTCCATGCTCTGCCCTCCTCCCCAAGCCAGCTGGTTGATTTTCTCTTTGGGAAACGTACTAAAAATTCAAGTCTGGGTAAGAGTAGCAATGTGAACTTTGATTTCTAGGTATAGACAGGAAAGATACTCTTCTCTGTAATCTACTGTACTTTGGAATGAGGGAGTCCTTGAAGCCAAGAGCCATGTTAAGTATTAATGGAAAACAGAAAACCCTGTTTTCTTAGAGGCAGGGATGGTAAAAGTTCATCTCACACACTCTGGCTGTGTTATCAGGAGGAGCCAGTCCTTGGAAATACACAGCATTCAGGGAATGACTGAGGGTCAGTGAAAGAGGAAGCCTCTTGATAACGGGCTGACACACTTACTGCAACATCAGGCTCAATGGTGGGGAGTGAGGATGCACGGGACAGGGCAGAGTGCTGACCTGCTCTTCTCAGAGTCACAAGGAGTCATCGGTGACCCAATGGCACCTAACAACTTTGCTTCATAAAGTATATTTCAGGGCCCAGCAGATCTGAACAAGATTAGCTTGTTAGAAAGAGGAAGATTCTAGAACAGGACCAAACCTGAGTACTGGGGTGGTGGAGATGGCTATTGTGCACACTGCTAAGCAGAAGGTCAGAGGTTTGATTCTACCCAGAGGTACCTGAGAAGGCAAGGCTGGCTAACTGCTTCTGTGAACTCACAGCTCTGACAACCCTATGGAGCAGCAGATTCTACAGACCTTGGGTTACCATGTGTAGTAACCAATGGCAGTAGCCAGTAACAACAGTAAAGTTCTTTAAAGGTTATAGTCCTTCTAAATAGATTCATTATTGCTTTCTGTGGCCTTTGATTTCTGCACAGGGCAACCCCACGTCTGAAGGACAGGCTGCTTCACACGGTCACGGTGCCAGTCTATCCTGAACAAGAGCTTCCTCTCTTTGGCTGACCCTCTACCTTCACAAACCTTGCACACATAAGAAGAAAAAGACAGAAGTTTTACAGCATTTTACATACACATGGATAACAGAACCAGTTGTCAGGGCGAGCATTTGACAAATAGAAGCAATTCTTGCAAAGCTGTAGTTCATCCAGCTGTAAAAGAAAAACTATTTTAGTCTATATAAAATATTCATGTACATTAAGCTATATAAATGTAGACATCAACTTAAATCTCACTAATATACAGTCTTGAATTTCACTCCATGTACACTCTTCTTGGCTAATATAAGTTTAGAAATTTAATTTCTCAGTAAATGATACTAGAAATATTGGTCCCTTTCCTGTTAAGACCATTTCTATGGGCCTGATTTGCACTTCAACTCCTCGTCAGACCTGCTTTCAAACTCATCTAGTATCTTTGGCTTGTTTAGCTCTCAGTTTTTGTTATTTTCTAAAAAATGTAAATCTAGATTTATCTAGAAAATAGCTACTAAAAATAGCAGCATCTAGGCCTCACGCTCCAATGTGTCTCTGGCATACTATTTTCTTCTGATACTCTTTTTTTTACAACTGGTGAAGGAAATGATTTGTTCCCTCACCCCCTTTATCATACCCGCAATTTTCCTCTTTATAAGGTAGATCTACGTAGCCAAGAAAACAAACAGATTATCCTAGAGAGGATTAAACCAGGCTCCTCCTTGGAGGCAAGGATTCTGGGGCTTCATCTGACATACTTTGGGCATGTTGCAAGGAGGGACAGGTCTTTGGAGAGGGACATCATGCTTGGTAGGGTGAAGGGACGGCGCAAGAGGGGAAGACTCTCTATGAGGTGGACTGATTCAGTGACTGGGGTAATTGGGATGGGTGTGTCGGAGGCAGTGCGACTGGCACAGGATAGAGCAGGGTTTAGGGCTGCTGTGCATAGGGTCGCTATGAGTTGCAAGTGACTCGACAGCACGTAACAACAACAACAACAACAAGGAGAAAGCTTGCAATTGTTCACTACACCCGCCACTCTAGTTCCTGAAACTCAATGAAAATTATTTGATTAAATAAAAGCAAAAGTAAAATTGGAAATAAATTTTGAAAATGAAAATTTTTATAGAAATTCTAAGAGACATGCTTTTAAAACCAGGATAGTTACAAGTGAATGTTTCAAATGAGAATAACCACAGATACTTCTTAAATACATATTTAATTTATCAAATAAATAGAAACTTTTTTTGGGGGCTGTACAGACTATTATGAAACTGAAATGTGAATTCTCCATTCAAATAGGGCACATTTACTGAGTGTGTGTGTCAAGGACAATACATTTAAACACATCCATTATCCATGTAATCTAACAGCTTTGAAGGACTGTTACAGATGAGGAAAACAGGCTTCCTTGTACAAGTTATTTAGTAACTAATTCCTAGGATTTTTTCAACTATAGTTTTGCTTAAAAAACATTTTTTCTCTATGTCTTTCTAATGTATTACAAATATGAAATAAGCTAATATGTAAAGGTAATGCCATACTTCATATAAGAGAAAAAAGCCTAAAAAGAAATTACTTTTTATTATTACAAGAGTGTGCTTATTGACATTAGTCATACCTCATGGCATGTGTCTTTATATAGCATCCTTGCTATGTCGGCTTGCTCGCTGTCTGCTGTAATTAAAGATTGACAGTACCTATTACCAAAGAATCTAGAAACAAAAGACTGTAAAAATTAAGATCATAATTTTCAGTTTAATGAAAGTGGATATAAACCATTTCAAACCAAAAAATATATTCTAAGTGAAATTCAGGCAACACAAAGTTTATAAGCATTTTTTTATTTTGATGTGCAACAGAACCATTCCTTTTCTAGGTATAGTGTGACCTTTTAACTTTCAATGCTATTAAATGAAATCAATGGGAAATTTCAAGATTAATCAGAGCATTCATAAATTGTCTCAACTAAGACAAATACTTATAAAACTACTAATAACCACAACATTGTCATTATCTGTTATATTACAGTTGTGTATTCGGCCAATCAATTCTGTAAGCTGTAACTGTATCACCAAATAGCCTTGGCAGTTTAAACTCTAAATATCAGGTCTTTAATGCCACTCGTGCTGATTTTTTAAATTTAGTGTTTTATATTATAAAATATTTTTACTATAGAATAAAAATGATATTTAACACACACACACACACACACACAAAAACCCCAAAAATATTCAACCTCCATAGAAAATAACTGTATTATGGAGAAGGAGTTGCGCATCAGCTTTGAACTCTTCATAACTTCGGTATTTCCCTTCATTCACTTTCTGCAGAAGACAAAAAAGAAAATGGCAACAGGTACTAGTGAAAGTAATTGTCTGCATTATGGTAACAAATTAGAGTTTGGAACACAATAGAGTTTTCCAGTATAACGGTAAGACTACTGCTGTACTATAGTACTGACAGGGAATATGGGTAAAGTAACAACTCCATTTGTAGTTTGAATATAATTAAGGATAGTACATCACTTAAAAGCACCCATAACCATGCTCTATATTAATTTACTGGCATAAATAATTTTAGCCTTTGTAACAGCTTATCATAACTATTTAGAAGGTACATTTAAAAAAATGAACCGGGGACAATCTCCTCCTGTACCAGTCAGATCCAATTTGACGGTACATATACACAAAATAATAAAAAAAAAATTAAAAGGACTAGATACTATTTGGAAAAGTGAAAAAGAGTTCTAATAACAACCTGTATTCCTCAATATATATATCTCTATCTCAAGGTAATGCCAGGATTTTTAAAAAAATTCTAGAGTAATATGTGAAAAGAATTTTCTTGATTAAGTTCTCTGCAACTTTGCCTTTGGCTTCCAAAAGGGAGGATTATGAAAGCAACCCCAGGGTGTTTTATCAGACAAACATTCCCAGGTGTGGTTAACAATGTTAGCTGGAAGAATCAGTTTCTCTTGGTTATGTACTTGTTTGTACACTTGGGAAATTGGAAGATGGAAGCTGCAAGTTGTCTTGGTTATACATTTAGAAAAGAACTTGACGTAATGCCTGTAAGGAATAGTTAACACAGCCATCTTTCCCCTCTCTCAGTCTCTGCTCAGGAATCCTCCAAGAACCAATCCAAGTGCCATTTCTCCCCTGAAAGCTTTCCAGATTTTCCCTTTCAGAGGTACCAAATTCTGATAGGACACTTAGTCCACAGATTATTTACAAATAGTGATTTCTGAGTTCTACACTTGAATTTCAGATTTACTGGTCTTTGGTGAATCTTGGTGCTGTTTAAAAGAATTGGTATTTAAAATCCCCTCCAGAATGACTCCCCTTTGCAAACAGGCTGAGAAAGACTTCCAAGCATTCTCAACACACTCAGTTTTCATTTGGACTTTTGCAATTCCCAGAGCCTGTATTCTAAATGGCATTTCAGTCTGAAGCAGAAAAATCATGTCATCTTCTCTATTTTACTTACAATGCTTGCTCACAGTAAGAGCTTACTAAATATATCACTAAGACACCACCACTTATCTACCTAGTGTTAACTTAGGTCTACGGGCCTGAGCTACATAAGAGAAAGGCCTATGTCATCTGTGTTATATTATGTACCACTGAGTGAGACCTGATTCATAGCTGAGCCTCTAGTGAATTTTTGGACAGTAAATCACATGGGAGGAGAATGCTCATCTTTCTCCCTCAGAGCACCTAGTGGATTTGAACCATGCAACTTCCTGCCCACCAAGCCACCAGAGCTGCTTTATAATCTAGGAGTTGCTGTTGTGTGTACCATCAAGTCACTACCGATCCATAAGGGACCTTGTTTTCAGAGGCAATTAATCACACAGAAGGAGACTGCCCATCATTCTCCCACAGAAGAGATGGCAGATTTGAACCACATGCCTTCAGGATTGCAGCCCAGATTCTTACCATCAGGCCACCAGAGTTCCCTCATAGAGTAATTAACATGTTAGGCATCACTGAATTGGTTCTGACTGAAAGCGACTCTACGTGCAACAGAACAAGTTCATGACATTATTTTTCAAAACTAGATCAAGCCTCTCATTTTAACCTGAAAGGACCGTATGAACTCCAGCTAACATTAGAAAGCCATGTACAGAAAATAGTTTCCTATGTCTGAGATATTAAATTTGCCAACCTATAGTAAGTTGTCACTTACCAGCACTCATGAAGGATCGATAGGTCTAATAGCAAAAGTTTACTATATATTTTTATCACAGTAAAACAATTTTTAAAAAACTTGTAACTGGCATAATACCAAGGCCTTTAAAAGGTGCCACATATTTGCGGTAGAATGTTGTTGTTGTTGTTGTTAGCTGCTGTTGAGTCAAGCAGGACCAAAAAGGACTTGACGAACAACAGATCTGAAGCCTGTCCTGTCCTGTGCCATCTTCACACATCCTGACACATGAGAGCTCACTGCAGCGGTCACCATATCAATTCACTTGGTTGAGGGTCTTTCTCTCCTTTGCTGACCTTTTCCAGCATCATGTCCCTCTCCAAGGAATAGCCCCTCCTACCGACATCCCCAAAGTATGTGAGGAGAAGCCTCATCATTCCTGCAGCACTCTGGCTGCACCCTCTCCAAGACATCTCTATTCACTGTCCAGTTCTCAGATGTATGGTATAGCATGCACAGCATAGCGTAGATCTCAGATGCATATGCAAGCATAGAATGTGGTAGAATAAGTACATAAAACTGAAAAATACTAATTCCTTAGGGGGCTCAGGTGGCTTAGTGGTAAGAAGTTGTGCTAAGCCAAAAGCAAGCAGTTAGAATCCACATGAGAAATATGGGCTCTCACGTGTGATTTACTGCTTCTGAAAGTCCACTGGAGGTTTAGCTATGAGTTGATTCAGATGCATTGGTATATATCAACAATAACTAATTCCTTACCTGGTAATTTCACTTTTAGTAAGAAACTGGGATAAAAACATATTTTTTGGAGAAACACTGATGACCAGAATCCTTGATCATTAAATTTTTCTTTAATATGATAACTAAGAGATTATATTTGAAACAGAAATAAAAGGAAGTGACTTTACCTCTTGTATGGTGGGAACATCAACAGCTGAATGCACCAGCCTCCTGTACATTGGATGTTTATTGTCTTTCCCCTTTTTATTAAGATCTATAGCCTAAAAGAGTATTAGATAAATCAATTTTAAATGTAGACAAAGAAAGATAGGTACAAAATATCAATTCCTAATACTCAAATATTTTCTACCTCTAAGGAAAATCTTAGCAAGCATGGTTAAAATGTATTTGGAAAATGTGCACATGCGACATAGTGTAACAAAACATTTCTGAAAGTTCTGGTAAACAAAGTTATTTTGTAAATTTTCATAATTAAACACTAACTATGGAATGTTCACTATGGTAAATGAACTTTAACTATTTAAATGCTTCTCATTTACTGCGGCAAAAATGGAGAAAAAATGGTCTAAAAGTCTTAGAACACTTTACTCACAAAGCTGTCAGACAGCTTTCATCCTTCATAGTGCTTACTATACAGACTATATATACATAATGCTTATCAACCATGACATTTTTAACACTCACCCAGAGTAAAATACATTTGGGGAAATTGTAAAAGACTCCCACGATGTGACTTACCCGCTCCTTCATGCGAGACACAATGAATCTTAGATATGTGCTCATCTCCTGTTTGTTTGTATTTTTCTTCTTAATGCTCTGTTAAAAAAGAAGAGATGAAATATAAGATCCGAACATTCATAAGTCTATATTCATGTAAGATATTTACAGTTATGAAGGTTATTTATATATATTAAGTTGCTGTTTCAACATACTTGATTTAAAGAAACCCTTGAAGTTAGCCTTGGAAATTGCATTTAATGTTAACAAGCTGAGAACTGAAAGAGCACTGTCTTGTGTTTGGCTGACTACCTTAGAGAATGATGCATTTTTATCTTGACATTTTAAAACTTCAACCAATTCTCAGATGAAACAATATAACAGAAATGGGGAATAACTTATTTTTTTAAAACCAAAATTAATAACACTCAGTGGCTAAAGTCAAGATAGTAATGTTGCTGTACACGATTCATAGGTGACAGAGGTTCTTAATAACATTTTTATCAAATAATATGTATTAAAATTCACCATTCAATATTGCAAATTTCAAATTCCTCCTAAACCACTTTAGCCATTGAGTTTTTGTTTTACTATTTAAATAGTTATTCAAATTTCTACTGGCACAACTTAAAGCTAACTAAGATTCTTCAAGCTGGCCTTAATGAGAATTAATATTCTTCAGTTTACCACTCAGAAAATCCAACTTTATTTAGAAAAAAATAAAAGATAGTCCTCCACTTTTTCTTTCTGTCATTTCTTGATAAGATAAGTATTTCTCTATACTTAACTAAACTCAAAAGAAATAACCATCCAGATGTTCGTCACAATGATCTGGAGAAAAACAGCAAAAGCAATCAAGTGCACTTCTAAATAAGGAGTAAAAAGGTGTTTTATTTTCTGGACACTTAATTTTATTTCTTCTTGGCACTTTTAACCTAAAGTCTTGTTAATGTATACATGTAGTCAATATTAACCTAATCAGCTTTATTTATGGCTGTTTAGGAAAATTATAGCTTTTCTCAATGTTGGCGATGAACCAAAGATTAGTGATGCAACATTTATAAAAATGCTCTGCCTGTATGAATTACAATTAGGGCTTTTGACATACAGTTACTTATTCATTTATTAATTCCTCAGGTGGCTTGATCTGTGACCATTGGTACCAGTGAGGTGGATACGGAGTGTAAAATGCAGTGATACTCTGGATACCAGATTTATAATCACTGATGGTTGGAAATTGTAGTTTAAGAATTCTCATTTTTAACAAGATCTCTAGCTAATACTCATACACACTAACATCTGTCTGAGACCATTCACTACTCTTTTAAGAAAGTAAATTATACAATGGTCACTGGTATTTTATTTATGTATTTTACATGTAACACAGAATTAGTGCAGAAGGAATACTCAGTCCATCTGAAGGTTCTGTGTGGATGTATTTTTACATATGTTGTTCTTGTTGTTAAGTGCCGTCGAGTCGCAGGCGACTCATAGCGACCCTGTGAAGGAGAGTCCTTGACGCTTGGGTGCCTTTCATCCTCTCTCCAAGTTCATAGGGTTTCCGGAGGCAAGCTATTATGGAAGTGGACGCCACTCCTCCTTCCACGCTTGTTCAATTGGGGAGCTCCACCCCACTCTCAGTCTACACTGTAGCCAAACATTAACGCATTTGACACATCTGTGTCACAGTGTTCAGCCTCACAGTAACAACAAGTGACCGCGGGACGGCAACTTGTACACCAGGTGCACTTAGTTTATTCATATTCTACTCACATTAACTGATGAGTTTGTCATATTGCTATGTTCTTTTTGGCGGTATTGCTGATTTCTTTGCTTAGTCTGCTTTTAGGTCCTAAATTCATTTTAAGATTTTTCTTATTTTCTTTGTTGCTGCTGTTGTAATGTTTACTGAGTCATGGTTTTCCTTTTTGTCATTTTAATAAAAGTGGTTTACTAACTTTTTGGGGGATTATCTAGTTTATTAAGGAACAGTTCACTTTATAATGAAATCACCTGGACTTTCTCACTATTAAAAATTCTGTAACTACACTTCTTACTCTCTCTTTTTGTTTTGCAGCTATCATCACTTGGAGACCCGTTTTCCTATTTTTCGGTCTTGTATGCCATCCTTCTTGGAAGTCCCCAGCAAACTGGTTTTTCATTCAACGATAAATACATATATTGAGTGGAAGCCTTAGTTATAACCCCACATATTTAACAGACTGTGCCCAACCCTTCTTGCATACGCAGAAATAATTTTTGGGTTTAGAGTCATAAGGTACAATGAAACCAGTGTTTCTTGGGTAGAAATTATGTATAAATGGCATCAGAATGCTAACACTATAGCTAAAATGTTTGCAATTAGAATGTTTTTTCCTTGAAATAAAAAAATATTTAAAAACTTTGATGTAGCAAAATTTTATTTATATTGCTTAGGCATAGGTATTTGTTTATGTATCTGATTTAAATAAAGACCTATTTTCAGTACATTTTCTAGCAAAGCCTTTATCTCTGGTGGCCTCGTGAATGAGGGAGGTGACACCTCTGGTGGTTCAAACCCAGCAGCTGCTCTGCGGAGAAAGATGGACATTCTCCTGTGAGATTTACTGCCTCTGCCTTGGCTAAGAGTCAGTTTTGATTCAATGGCCATGAGCTGAGTTGAAAAATGCAATAACTTTGGTTTTCATCTGTTTAAAGTTTTTTTAAAATAAATTGTTAATTTAGTTTAACTGTGTGCTGCTTTCTCCTCCCCTTTTTTCTTCCCTTTGGGGACGATACTGACAATGTAAAGTTCATGCTGAGGCCCTTAGTTTCAGAAAACAAAGTGTTATAACACAGGATGAAAACCTAGTCCTGCATTGTGATAATCTAGCTTAGTTGCTAGATTATCTTTTTTTCATCCAGGTGCAATTAAAAGCTGTGAACTCAGTCTGGAAGTAAATACCTTTTTTTAACCAAAAATAAAAGGAAACTAGGGAAGGATGGAATGACCTTAAAAGTGAAATGACTAGAGCCCACTCCATTGCCAGGAATCTCATGGGCACTTGTTCAAATTCCTTTACAGTGTCGTTTTCATATACAACTCTAGGAAAGATTTATCCCTCATTTAACAAACTGATATTCAGAAGACTCTCAACCAGGAGGATTAACACCGTGACCACAGCAGTGGACTCAAGTGTGTCAGAGAAGGTGAGGCTGGCCCTGGACAGGACAGAGCTCAGATTTGCTGATGTTCACAGGGTCACTGTAAGTCACGCTCGACTCAATGACACCTAACAGCAACAACAATAACAACTACTACTCAAGAATTTGGTAGCCAACTTTCGTGCTTCTCTACTTTGGTTTCACATTTAGAAACACCTGGGAAGCTATTTTAGAATATATCTATGGTATAAAATGGTGTTTTGAATCCACCTGATTTACTACCTCTGAAAAACTGAGGATCAGCTGTCAGTTCATATTCAAGGGTGCTCTACAACCACGTGGTGGAAAATACTCAGAGCAGTGACAGGAGGGTGGTCGTCGGGATTTACTGAGCCTGGGGCGTGTGAAGATTATCTGGGTGATGGTAATACTGTGTGTCCTGATGGGATCTGGGCTGCACAGGTATATGTACTTGTCTAGTTGATCGTTCACTTAAAGACTGGTGAATGCCACTGTGATATAACTTTACCTTAAAGGGGAGGGAAATACCCACACCCCAAATCACCTCACCAATGTGCAGATGAGGCCCTCGCAATCCTGATACAATCGGTGTGACGGTGTTTCCTGCACATTCCTAAGTGTAAAAGCTACCCAGGCGTTTCTAACAAGCAGGCATGACTGAGAACCACTGAGCAAGCTCATAAACGAAACTGTATCATTAATACATGTACGTGAAAGCAAACAAAGGTGGCTGTGGAGATGTTAACCTCCTCTGCTACAGATCAAGAAAGAAAAAAGCTGTATATTTTTAAAAATTCTCTTCTAAATTGCTCTTGATGTTTGTTTTTATTTTTAATACTCCTCAACTTACTTACTCACATTATTAAGATCTTTTTTATTATTTGTTACAGAAGACGAAGTGTTGGTTATATTTAAAAATATTTGTTGATCCTTTCCAGTTACAATGGTTATAAATGTAAAGTATTATGGTTGTATACAAGGATTAACCAAAAGGAGTTTTATAGCCAAAAGATACTTTATTGCAAGACTTCTTGTTCTATGCTTATTTTTAATTGCTGCCCAATAAGTCTTTTCTGGTGACAAATAGGGGATTAATTTGAAAATTTAGGGTAACATTAGACAACAAAAACCCACTCTCAGG
Organism: Elephantulus edwardii; assembly: GCF_000299155.1. Classification (NCBI taxonomy): domain Eukaryota; kingdom Metazoa; phylum Chordata; class Mammalia; order Macroscelidea; family Macroscelididae; genus Elephantulus; species Elephantulus edwardii. The sequence goes on along the minus strand of NW_006399810.1, from coordinate 15,358,571 downwards.
AACTTAAAAATTATAATATGTAATTTGTAAGTACTGAATGGTGACCCTTGCACAATCTGTGCAGCCATGGAGCAGTAGAGTGGCCAGATGACTAGACAGTAGGTTGGTCAAGTCTAGGCAACAGAGTTTAGTCATCTGCAGCCCTAGATTTAGAAAATGAGAAGACTTCTTAGGAACTGCAGCACGAAAATGAAAAGACATTGATCACAAGCAAAGACTCTCTCAATAATTAATATGGACACAATATTTGCTGTTGCACACTTTGACATTTTGACAGTTTTGTGATATTTTATAATTAATTTTCATTCAATCACTTATAACTATTTGTTTTCTGACATTTACATTGTCATTATTTACAACATCTTAACAAATCCTTGCTGTAAATTTCTCTCACTCTGGTCTTCCCCTTCCTTTCACTGATCTCTCTGCTCCTTCCCCTCCACTCCCATCCCTGTAAGCCCTTTGTGATTTTTTATTTTTTAAATGCATTTTTCCTCTAACACTTTTTCGATTATCATTTGGAAATTAATATTTTATAGGGAAATCTATTTCAGGCTTACATCCTAAGAATTCTGAGGAATTTCTTAGATAAAGTTTGTGGAACAGCTCTATTCATGAAGTGCAAACCAAATGGTTTCTGTAAGATCCTCTCAGCCAAATCAAGAAGCTACATTGGAGAAAAATATATTGTACTGAATAGAAACTAAAGGGTTAGTTTCTGGTTTAAGTGCTAATTGGTTTGTGTTGTAATTAAATCTGGACAGCATGGTCAGAAAAACAACAGTAATGCTCCTTCATATCTGTAGGTTCCTTTTCAGTACAGGCTACTGTGCAACAATGTGGAAATCAGCATTCCAAAACCCAGTAAGTATTAGTAACTGTTTATATTTCCTGGAAGCATATGATAGTGAATTTGGTCAACATCAACGAATAATCAAGAGAAAGTTACTGTATCCTGCATAGACCAAGTTATTGCAATGATTTAAAAATGACAATAAACACATAACTGAAAACTGTAATGCAAATTTGTGTAAGCTATTTACTAAAGTAAGATACTCATAAATACAGACAATTGAAAGGCTGCCTTCCTTTATTGTAAAGAAAAGGGTTTTTTTTTTTTAAATCTTGGACTACTTCTTGAGAAACTGTTCTTAAGCCACTTACAAATAACTGCTGAGCTACTTCAAATTAATCGAAGTAAAATTTACAACTAAATAAAAATTTAGGTCATACATTTAACAAGATTTTTTGGCTGAAAGAAGGTATTAGCAACCTTTGATTATGTCAAAAGCTTATCTGCAGTTTACTGATGTCCGTTATATGAGGAAACATTCCAGCTAAGTGTGTTTACTGATGTGGAATGATTATCAATGTTTTTTTGAGACCCACTTTCAGTTGTGTTTTCACAAATGAAAACATAACTTGAACTCCCCCCCCCCCCCCGGGTGGAACTATCTTAGAAAGGCATTTATTGTTTACTACATTGAGCATCCAAAAGAAAGAAGTCTAAAATATTCAGATGCCTTTGTCTTGGATAGGGGGCTCTAGTGGCGAAACCATGGAGAGTTATGCTGAGAACCCAAAGGCCAGGCAGCTCTGTGGTGACCCTCTCACATGCTACCCCGTACTCATTTCTGCAGAATTACTAATTACAGTGTTTTATGACTTGTTGTGTGGAGGAGTTGGGATTCTACAAGGTGGCCTTGTTTGTTTTGGTTGAGGCTGGGGTGTGGACTGTTTGTTTTTTGTTCCCTTCACAATTGGGTGGGAGCTGGCTGGATTTAGCTAGCAATGGGCTGTGGGCTGGAGGCCTCTCCTTTAGAGTCAGTAGGGCTTGATGGAGGGCACCTGGGACGAACATTCTTCTAAGCAGTACAGCACTGGTCTGTCAATTTGCTATACAGAGGTAACTGGAGGTGATGCTAAACACTGTGACACTTATGTTCAAATGCCATAATGATTACCCACGGTAGTCATTGTTCTGTGAAGCTCCCAGATTATGACAAGTTTGGAAGCCAGAGTGGCATCCACTTCCTAAACAGTGTGCCTCTGGAAACTCGATGAACTTAAGAGAAACGACGGTAATTATTCAACAGGGTTCACATATTTTGTTCACAGGGTCACTATGAGTCATCCTCGACTTGACGACACTTACCAAGATTTAAATTTAAGATTTACAAAACAGCACTTGACACTATTCTGGCTGTATCTATCTTTATTATTAATTGTTATAAAAGTAATCCTTTGCTCTTCATTTGAAGTCTGCAAGTTTTGATGAAGCATTCAGATGTTATCGGCTTTGTATGCATCCAATCTAAAGGGGTTAAACTAGTAAAGCATCTTCTCCAAATTTTTTGCTTTAGGCCACATGTTGATTTCCAAGGTAAAAATATCTAGTATTTCAAAATTCATTTTATACAGTGTCAGAAAGAAATTGTTAAAATTATTCTCATATATAATTGTTATGTGCTGTCGAGTTGCCCACAACTCATAGTGACCCTATGTTCAACAGCTTTGAACCCTGCTCTACCTTGAGTCCATTTCACTGTTTCTGACACACCTACTCCCATTACTCCAGTCACTGAGTCAATCTAGCTCATCCAGGGTTTTTCTCTCTTGCGCTGTCCCTTCACACTTCCAAGCATGATGTCCTTCTCCAAGGACTGCCCCTTGTTCCAAGAGTTTCACAGTATGTGAGAAGGTGCTTCAGAATACTTGCCTCCAAGGAGCAGTCTGACTTAACCCTCTTCAGGATGTACCTGTTTGTTCTCTTAGCAGTCCATAGTATATTCAATACTCTTCTCCAGCACCAATCTCAAAGTCATCGATTTTCCTTCTATCATCCTTAGTCATTGTCCAGCTCTCTGATGCATAGCAAGTTATTGCAAAGACCATGGCCTGGATCAGGTGCACCTTAGTCTCCTGACTGACAATGTTGCTCTTCAGTACTCTGGAGAGGTCCATGACAGCAGATTTTCCCCAGTGCAATTTGTCTTTTGATTTCCTGGCTGCTGGTACCAAAAGTATTGATTGTGGAGCCAAGCAAGCTGAATCTGTTAATAATCTCAATCTTTTCACCATCTATCATGATGCTGCCAATCGGCCCAGTGGTGAGAATCTTTGTTTTCTTGATGTTGAGCTTCAACCCATATTGAAAGCTGCAGTCTTTGACCTTCTAAAGCAAATGCCTCAGGTCTTCCTCAGTTTCAGCAAACAAGGTCTGCATAATGCAGGTTGTTGATGAGTCTTTCTCCAATCCTGATGCCACATTCCTCCTCAGAGCCCAGCCTCCTGGATGATCTGTTCTGTGTATAGATTATAAAGGTATGGAGATAGGAAGCCTCCCCAGCATACACACCTTTCCCGATTTTTAACCATGCAGGGTTTCCTTGCTCTGTTCTGACGACTGCCTCCTGGTCCAAGTGTAGGTTGGACCAAGTGAAGGTTGGATTGTGCATTCTTCTCAGAGTTAGCCACAGTGTGATGTGACCCACACAGTCAAATGCCTTTGTTTAGTCAAATTAAACACACACAGACGTTCTTGTGGTTCTGCTTTCAGCTTAGATCCACTGAACATTGGCTCTAATATCCCTAGTTCCATGGCCTCTTCTAAACCCAGCCTGCACTTCTGGCTGTTTCTCTGTTAAGGTGCTGTTCCAGTCGTGTTTGGGTGATTTTCAGCAGAATTTTTTTTGCATGTGATATTAATGATATTGTTCAATAATTTCTGCACTCTCAAGTTACCTTTTTTTGGGATGGGAATGAATATGGATCTCTTCCAGTCATTTGGCCAGGTGGCTGTCTTCCAGACTTGGTACAACCTGGTGAGTGCATTCAGGGCCGTGTTTGTTTGTTGAAATATGTCAATCTGTTGTGAATCCTGAACGCTTGTTTTTTGTCAATTCCTTCTGAGTAGCTTGAACCACCTCCTTCATAACCACAGTCTCTTGATTATATTTTAAGAAATTCTTCAGTGTAAGCCAATTTTTTATGGTATAGTGACTATGTGGACTCATTCCATCTTTTTTTTGATGCTTCCTAGGTCATTCAATATTCTGCCCACAGAAACCTTCAGTACTGCAACTGGAGGCTTGAATTTGTTCTTCAGTTCCTTCAGTTTAAGAAATGCTGAGGGAGTTTGCTCCTTTTGATTTTTCCAACTCCAGCTCTTTGCACATTTCGTTATAACACTTTGCTTTGTCTTCCTGTGCTGTGCTTCCCTCTGAAACGTCTATTCAGCTCCATAACATCTTTTTTTTTTTTTAACATCTTGATTTCTTCCTTTTGCTTTGACTTCTCAGCTCTCTACTGCAATATTCAGGATATCTTCTGACGTCCATTTTTGGTCTTTTCTTCTTCCTCTGTCTTTGTAATGACCTTTCATATTCTTCATGGATGATATTCTTGCTATCCTCCCACAAATCATCTGATCTTCACCTGTTAGTATTCAAGTCCTCAAACCTGTTCCTGAGATGGTCTTTAAATTCAGGAGACATTGACTCAAGGTCAAACTTTGGTTCCTGTGGATTTTAGTTGATTTTCTTTAGCATCAGTCTGAACTTGCATACACAGAGAACAGTGAAAGGCATACTGAAAATTTCACTGTTCATATTAGTGCACCTTTTGGGTAACTTTTACATTAATTTGTGGTTTGTGAATTGTTGTTGTTGTTGTTGTTATGTGCCATCGAGTTGTTTGCGACTCATAGCGACCCTATGTACAACAGCCCTAAACCGTGCTCTATCCTGTGCCAATCTCATTGCCCCTGACACACCCATCCCGATTACCTCAGTCACTGAATCAGTCCACCTCATAGAGGGTCTTCCCCTCCTGCGCTGTCCCCCTACTCTACCCAGCATGATGTCCCTCTCCAAAGAATTCAGAATGATTTGACCAATTTGTTCTTTCCCCCTTTATACATAACTATATTATTTAAAGAAAGAAAATTCGAAACGCACAGGCAGCATCCGTTCTTCCTTAAAATAGCTTTTCTGTTTTCTTGGAAAACAAATGTCTTTTTGGATGCCATGGTCTAAGTATCATTATTCTTTGTTTAATGAAACTTACATTTTAGTCAATATAAATACTAGTCTACTTTCCACACCACTTATTACTACTCTAATGTTTTGCATTGCAGAAAATAACAAAAGAAACACAACACTTTGTACATATTTTTGGCTCATCAGTAATGGAAATATTAATTATCTTTCTGTTTAATATAGGTTTAACTGTAACCATTTTGATGTAGGAAACATTCCAATTATTTTCTCCTTTTATCCTTTTTAGCTAGAGGTGAAGGATTAAATTCCATGAAGATTCTGAGAAAGTCACCAGAAGAAGCATCACAAATGTCCTATCACCTGATGTTTCAGAGCCAAGTCCAAGGGTTTAGAGGCACACATGTCAAATTAACTACGGAATGCAAAACAGAAAAGACATGAACTACCTGCTCTTTTATAAGTTGGTCCAAGTAGTTTTATAAAGAGATTTGATGATAATAATTTCTGAGAAATCTTTCAACTTTATCAATGTCCTCATTACTTTTACCTCTATTTGATCTTGTGATGAGGAGCAGAGCTCCTCAAAATATTTTAAGATCCATTGTAAATTTTTGTTAGTATAAAAATGATGTAGTCTAGTTGTTTTTAAAACTGTAAAGATGTTACAGTGTTCATAATTGTGTAATACTAAAAAAGACCTTCCATTTTATTTCAAATCAAATCTTCATTCAAACCTCTTAGTATACTACCTTCAAGGTAAAAGTGCTAATTTTCACGAGAGAATGTTAGTACATTTTTCCTCATTAATAGAGGAAAATGAATGAGAAAATAGTTGTTGTCATGTACCACTGAGTCGCAACCAACCTACAGATTACCCTCTGGTGAGTTTTCAAAGGCAGTTAGTGAACCGTACGAAGGAAACTGTCCATCCTTCTCCTGTGGAGCAGCCCGTGGCCTCGAACCGCGTGCCTTAGGATTGTAGTGCAGCTTCTTGCCTCTAGGCCACCAATTTAATAGTGTATACATAATAAGAAATTTATGTTAAAATATTTTTATTTAATATTTGGTCCCATCTTCATTCTGAATATTAAATATTCTTCAGTATACTTTTAGAATTTAAGCAAGTTACTTACTCAAAATAATGAAAGGTGGCATCAGAAGTTTCTATTTCAAGAAAGATGTTTTATTATAGTTTTTATTTTAGCTTTCTGAATAACAAAATCAATGTCTCCCCAGTTTGTAAAAACTCCAGGTAGAGCCCTAATGGTTTCCTTTAGTTCTTAGTTTAATTCTAGTTTTAATTTAGTTCTAGAAGACTAGTTAGTTTTGTTGATATTCAGTTTATCTTTTTAGATTACATAGACTATAACCCATCTTGAGGAGGGAGGTAGAATGCATATGAGGCTGAAAATCCCATTTTAAATGAAACTTAACATGCTGTATAGACTTAACTCTGTATTTTCTTTATTCTTTTGAGGATAAAACAGTAAAGATAAATTTATTAGAAAGGTACATTTGCAAAGGGACAGACCTCCCTCTGTGAAGGAAATAAGAGGGGAGAGGTTCATATATCTATTTAAAAAGCAGTGATGTCAGTTTAAAATCAAAGGTTCACCTGATTCAAACCACAGCCTTTTAAATTTCTTGCTATGAATCTGGACAGTGTTGAACAATGACGAAGGATGACAGGAGAAGAATTAATGCCTTTGAGTTGTGGTGTTGGAGAAGAGGAGTGAATTTTCTGTGGCTTATCAAAAGAACAAACAGATCTGTTTTAGAGAAAGTGCAGCCAGGGTGCTCCGCAGAGGCAAGGATGGTGACGCTTCCTCACATGAATTTTGGGAATTTTGTGAGGAGAGGCCAGTCTTTGGAATAGGTCATGATGCTTAGAAGGGTGAAGGGTCAATGGGAAGAGAAGACTGTTATCAAGATGAAACGACACAGGGACTTGTGACGATGGCCTCAAGTGTATCAGAGATGATGAGGATGGCACGGGAGAGAGAAAGTTTCACATCCATTGTTGTGAGAGAGCACCTAACAACAACATTTTAAAAGGACCAAATTTTAGCAACATTTTAAAAACTATCAAAGTTCCTACAAAATATGTATCTTTGGTTTTTACCTCTAATCTGAAATACTCCACAAAATTTATAGCATTTGATTATCTGACTGCTGTTTTTGACAGTCATGAGTTGTACCACTGTACAATAAGGTAATGTAATAATGTAATGCCGTCTCTTTTGGCAGATGGATCCGGCAGTAGCTTGGAGAAAGAAAGATGGGCAATCTCCTTCTCTGTGATTTACAGCTTTGGAAACCAGCTGGAAGGTCTGGTACAGGTCAGTTCTACACAATGGCTATGAGTGAATGTGAATGAGGCATCTTCAGAGATAATTAGGAAGAGAGCCACTTAAAGGTACTTCCACAACAATAAGGAACACTCCTAAACTTTCCCTAATACAGCTTCTTTTCAAAAATATTTTGAAATTATTCATTAAATTCTCCTACATATTCTTTATTTTATTCTGTATTTTTTATTTTCTTGTGTTTTGTAAGCTAATTAATTATGTAATGTTGAGGCCAATGTAAATTTTAAAATTTGTTATCCTTGACTGAGGGAAAATACCATCTAAAAATTTATGAGGAGACAAATATTTTCTAGTTTTGCAACATAAGTAGAATAGCACAATATTTTTGCAAATAACACATAAATAATGTAAATGCACGTGTACTATTTGTATTACAACAAATATTTTCAAAATCTAAGATTAAAGTCTGTGGATGAATTTCACTTAAACAATATTTCAAGGAATCAATCATGGAAAAAGGAAACTACTAGACTCTAACTTTCTTATTCTAATTATCATACAAAGTTATATCCTTGCATTCTACTATCTCATGTATCTGAATTTAAATCAGGACTATTGACATGAATTTACAATCTATTCTAAAAGTTACGAAAACAAAATTCTTTAAAGTAAGCAATAAAGACAGCTTACTTTCAAACTAAGTCTCCAAACTACTAAGCTGGCAAAGTGCCAATTATTTTACATTTCCTGAAAAACCTTTATATGTGCTGCTATGTAGTGGTTTTTGTTGTAGTTTCCTTTAATGTTCTGATTTAATGATGGGCTGGACTTAAAGTAAATGTAGTGCTATCAGACAGGACAGCCTCTGATCTATGCAGAAAAGGCCTGGTGGTGTGGGGCAGGACATGCCGGCTGCTAACGGAAAGGCAGGCAGTACGAATCCACATGAGAAGACGGGCAGTCTCCTCCCTTCAAGATGGGAGGCGGAGGGCATGCTATGAGTAGACACTGCTTTGACAGCCCCCATTTTATATCAAAGATGCTTCTACTGGAGTAATCAAATAGACTGTAAAAGATTTAAAATGACACTAACAGAGTAGCTGCTTCTACTGGAGTAATCAAATAGACTGTAAAAGATTTAAAATGACACTAACAGAGTAGCTACTTGTGACACGTTCCTCAGTCACACTAGTCACATCTCAAATGTTCAGCAGCCATATAAGGTGTTAACATGATGAACCCCACAGACAGAAGTAACTGCCACCATGGAAAGTTCTGTTAGACAGTACCACTCGAAAATGTACGTGTTACCCAATCTACTACATATGGTTTCTATTGCTATATTACCTTGCTCACACGCTAAAAACAAAACAAAAGTTCCAATAGTTAATTAACCCTCAAATACTATCATTTTTACCAGCTGGCTTGTAAAAAGGGAGGCTTGCAATATACATGTGCACACCAACACACACTTGCACACACTGTCTTTACTCTGCCTTCTGTTACCAGGGAAGCAAAAAATAAAATTATTTGGAATATACACAAACATACCACACATGCACATGCTTATAGATACTATACATATTAAAATAAATCCATTATTGATAGTGGCATAAATTAGTATTATCTTGTGAAAGGCAGTGTGATGATTTTTAACAAAAAATTAAATGTATCTGTTTTTTAAATCTATGAATTCCACTTCATTGAATTTATTCTAAGAAGATGGTCAGTTAGATGACATATATGTACATTAAATTTCTTTTAAAAACATACAGTTCACTATGGTCTATTGTCAAGATGCTGCACTGCAATCCCGCAGGCATGCAGTTCGAGGCCAACCAGCTGCTCTGTGGGAGAATGATGTGCATTCTCCTCCCATGCGATTAACCACCTCTGAAAACCCTCCTGAGGGTCAGCTATGAGTTGGTTCCAATTTGATGGTACACAGCAACAGCACAACATATGGTGCTTAAATGTATTGTCTCTATAAAAATACAATCCTAAAAGAAATTTTCATAAAAGGTATGTTCTCAAATTTCTTTGCAAAATCATGGCTATTTGAGGAAAATAAAAATAAAACAAATATAAGCTTCCTCTTAATACAGCAAAACCTTACGATGAAAAGACCACTTCTTGGAAGTTGAAGGTCGGGCATACTTTTGGACATGGCAGTATGAACACCACCTTTGACAGATGAACTTTCAGTGCAGCATGAATAGAAATAATGTCTAAGGATGTCAGTTTAGAGCTAGCTGAATAAATTATGGTAACCTTTTAAAAATTATCATATACACATAAACATCTACCAATACGTTAAGATGTCTGGTATGCTAATAAGTAGACACAAACTGATTGCATTGCATAATTTATGTAAAGTTAGAGTGTATAGATAGATATATGTATGTATGAATACATATATACATACAAGGGCATAGAAGTAGTCTCAATAGTCACATACAATGTGGCATGGTGTCTGGGAATTGCATCTTTTTTCTAAATTTTATATATAGAAATTATTT
>NW_006399810.1:15332588-15348643 GCF_000299155.1 Elephantulus edwardii | reverse complement strand
ACACTCAGTAAGAAAAGTATAAAACTCAACATTGCTCTTTTAATTTTTCCAAGATAAAATGCTAATAATATTGGCAGGCTACTTTACAGTAAAAAAATCTACTATATCTACAAAACAGGGACCTCTGGTGGCCTAATGGTAAGGAGTTACGACGCTGCCAATCCAAGTGGTTCAAATCCACCAAACAGCTGTTCTGTGGCTCTCTTCCCATGTAATTTCCAGTGTTGGAAAACACACTTGAAGGGTCAGCTTTTGACTCAGTCACGGCTTACAGCATGTAACAACATCTGTGAGACAAAAGCATAATTACAATCAAGTGTGTCTATAAAGCCAAAGTCTGATTATCTTTTTAGAAAGGCAAATATTATAATGAAATACTCAGAATTGTGAGTTGCTTGAGTTTAACACATAAATGAAATTATTTTAAAATGAGAAAAAATTATTGTCATTCGCCTCTTAAAAATTTACAGAAACACATGACATAAAGCTGCATGAACTGATTTAAATTGGTTAACATGATAGTTGGGTGATATTTTTCAATTGTGTATGAGATAATGGTTATATAAGAATGAAATAATTTGTGGTCAACACCACAAATATTTGAAAAAAGCCTTTTCTTATTAAAACATGATATACGTAGAACACATACAGCTCAGTGACACTGTTTATAGTTCTCATTAAAATATGATATACTTAGAACATGTACAACTCAGTGACTGGTTATTGTTCATATTTTGTGCAAACATCACCACTATCAGTTTCCAGAAGAAACTCAGTGCCAGAAAGGGGTTTATTTTAACTTTAAATTTTAGGTAATAATGGTTTGTGTCCATTTGCTATTTTTATCTTCAAAATGTCTTACTTTCCAGATTTTAATTAAATAAAGAACAGAGTTTCTCTGACATGGTACACTAAAGCGGTAGCATTTCATTCTAATAATCCATATTTAAATATGTTTAGTAACTGTCAAGTTAGATTTAAGAAACATTTCACTAAAAACCGTATAACTTCGTTTAAAAGAAATGTATTTTCTAAGTTCTCACATCAGCACTATTAAAATTCTTTTTGAATGTCAGCTGCTCTTACTGCTTGTTTTAGGAAAGGAATTGATAGTATTTCTTGAATATAACTATTACTTTAATAAAATAAACCTAATAAATAACTCTCATTTGATTTTGAAACCCTCAAGCTAAAACTCGCCATTCTCAATCCAGAAAATAAGCTTTTTGAGCCGCACAAAAAAGGAACCTTTAAAATTGGAATTAAAACCAATGTTTTGTAGTAACTCACAGCGCTATTTCAGTATTAATGTGAATGTATACATGAATAAGTATTTCACATATATATGAAAGAAAAAATAGAAGAATCCTTGGATAAACCAAGTTCTGCATTAGCTAGCATGCTTCTGTGGGCCAGTTTACGCTCTGCGGTCTAGACAGATAACTACCTAAATAAAAGAGCAGAGCAAACAAACTCAGAAAATGGAATCAGACATGCTAGTGAATCAAGAACTACATAGCTGATTTAAAGGTTTAATTCTTAATACAAGAAGTATAAAAATTCTATAATGAAGTTTGAAATATATATTTGTAATGAAGGAATATATAAATATATATATTTGCTTGTATATATAAAACTCAAATCCACAGAGGAATAACACATGAACATTAATGTAATGCCTTTGCTCAAAATGATGAATATTTACACCACTGATTACGCTAATTTCTTGCAGACCTCCTAAAATCTGAGGAGATCAACAACTTGAGATTGGATCCTAATATATTCTGACTTAGGAGTTTCATAATTTATGATGCATTTAGGCATCATTATAAGACAACTGCTCTTTTAAAAGTCTATTTTAGCTTTTGTTTATCCATTTAAATATGCATTGTAATGCCAGTGAGTATATTTAAACAGTACAAAACCATAGTTATTTAGGGGTGATTAGACTGCTTACTGTACGTGGCTCATGCTGGCAGGTAAGTTTTTGACTAAAATCAAAGAAGGGGTCAATTAAGGTGAAAAAACTTGCTAGAGTATATGAACATTTAAAAACTCAGCATTATAAAACATATTTACAAACTCAGCTCTTGAGTAATCACACACCACTCTTTAAACAGACATACCACATTCTACAACCAACAACCACAGCAAATATAATTTTTTAATGGGGGAAAATGAATTAAAATAATTATGTAAAGTACCTGTTGACCCACTCACTGATTAACTTTGTTTTAAAGAAAGTAAGTTAAATTCTTATATATACAATTGTTCCATTCCTCCACCCTCCACAAAAGCAAGAAAATAAACTAATTTATGACATGACAAAAAGGCAACATTGGATATAAACATGAATATAAAGTGGAAGATAAATATAGCTAACTGCCAACAATGTGCCTTTTGCTAACTGTATTTTCTAGTATGATAGTAGAAATATTAACATGTTTAACTATTATAAACTTATATAATATTTATACTATTATAAGTGTTTATAATAATATAAATTGTTTCCAGTATAATAGTATAAATATTATTGTTATTACTTGTTCTTGATTTACAAAGGGTATCCATTGAAGTAGTTACATAGTCAGAAGTAAGTACATAAGGGAAGAGAGTATATTTGTATGTGATTAAAACTTTCTAAAATCTATACAGATAGTATACTGAAATATATGATGTGTTCTGGGATATCCAGTATGAGTGCTCTGTTCATTACCATCATTTCAGTAGATAACCCCCACCCTCCAGCACTTTATTCATTAACCTGGCAAGACCACCTGGGATATCTTTGTGATGCTATTAATTAATTTCAACCCTCTAACCAGCACATGAAAGCTCATAGGTACTCACCCTGCAAACTGGGCACTGCCAGTGACTACTGCTGTCTCTAAGCCTGAACTCATCAGACAAACACTTGGAATGATACACACGAAAACACAGGTCACATATCAACACCTCTCCAGGCAAATGGCATTCAAAACAATACCAGTCATGATTTTCTGTTTCCCAGTCCTACAAAAAATACAAAATAATTTGGTATGACATTTTGTCAATATCTTTAATGACTAAGAACAAAATTGAAACTAAAGTCCATCAGATATTAGGCATTATATACAATTGTAACATTTATTGTGTTAAAACAAGTGGGTACAAAATATTTAGAAATTTAAGTTTAAATTTTCTCCTAAACAGTATTGATAATCAGAGATTTCTTATAGTGATTTGATAATAAAACCATTCAAAAATTAAATAGGTCCAAAGCGAACCCCAGTTCTAACTTTATGTTTAATGTTTGTACACCTTTGGATTAATTCTCTAATAAATTAAAGACCTCAGACCAGCTCAGAGCTTAGTGTTTCAAGGAGAATTTTTTTTGTTCTGCTTTGATTGTTTTTAATGTAACAAGTAATTATCATAGGATGGGGAAATAAAGAATAGCAACAAATGGTGATGCTCACTATTCACTATTCTTCTCATCCATGGTTTTGGATGTTTTATGGAAGATAATCACTAATCATAATGTCCTTGTTCTGATAAATTGCCAGATGTCTGTAGAATTTGGAGAAATAAATTGAAAATGTGAAACTAACATTTTAATTATACTCCCACTAGGGAGTATAATTATCATGGAAAGCAAAAAGAAAATGGATTTATTTTCTTATTGTGGCTATTCCTGGGGAAGGGGGAAAAAGAGCATGGAACATTTTTCTAAAAGACATGCCTGTACAACTAGCATCATTAGATGCAAGCAGCAATAAAGATATAATAAAGGGAAAAATCCAACCAACTCACTGCCATCAAGTCAATCCAGACTCACAGCAACCCCAAAGGACAGCGAAGAACTGCCTCCTGGAGCTTCCAAGGCTGAAAGATTCACAGAAACAGAGTCCAACATCTTGCTCTCACGGGGCAGCTAATGGATTTATACTGCCGGCCATCAGGTTAGCAAACAATGGCTTAACCGTGGGATGGCCAGAGCTTCTGGAAAACTTTTATATATTCCCTGAATTTGGAATTCATTCCTCATAAATATCACTCTTCACTTTCAATTGGAAAAGATACCTGCACGAAGAGTGATAGGTTGATTTTCAACTGTATTTTTTTTAAAACTGTATTTTATAGATATGTAGTCCAAGGAACAAGGGTAAAATCCAGTTAATAATTCTATACTTAGAATCCACCATTAATTTTTTAAAAAAATAATTACTGTCTACACTTCTTATAAGAGTGAGCAGCTTTGCTGCTTTCTTGACTAAAGTCAGTATACTTTCTAGGAACGGGCTTCTTTATACCATTCATTTAGTCAGCAGTGATATTTTTAAAAAAACTTCCAATGACTCAATCACTACTTGACAAGAATTCCAAGTGCCAATATCATCCACTCCTTTAAAGTCAAAGAAAATGAAAACATTCCACAATTCACATCTCTCAACTCATTTCCAAAATCAGGTGTGCATCATGTACAGAAAAAGTGAACCAGTGAATTCTCTACAATGATAAACTTTCTGGTTTGCTTATAATTAAGAAATTACTGGTCTTCAAAATTTTTGAAACAAACTAAAAAAAACCCCAATGTATAATCATTTTTAGTTATTTGCTGCAGATGTAAATACAGCTCACCATGGTGGAGTAATTTCAATTGGACGGCTTAACATGTTGCTGCAAATGACGGCAAAATGTGTTTCTAAGCACAGTCGTCAATTTAAAAGTGTGGGCAAGGTGTTAAAAATGTTAAGATACTGAATTTACGTAAGACCCTAATTTACATGTAATAGAAAGACAAAAAAACCCTACCTTAAAGTTTGACGTAGTGGCAACATATAGGCATGATATATGTATATGTGGTGCTTAGACTTATTAAAGTAACACTCATGGATGTATTCTATTTAGATGGTTTATATGTAACTTGGATTTTAGCTTTTAGCAGCTTCAGTTTTTGGATCAATGATCATTGATAAGTTAGATTTCAGTACAGATGATACATTAGCCTATTTTAATTATCAGAACACTTTGTAAATGTAAAACAAAGTATTTATTAATATCTTCCTCATATGAATTATTAATAATAGATAAACTGCCATCTTTCATCATTGAATTTTTATATCCCTTCTATAATTCATATTTAAGTAAAGGTCAAATGGTTGTTACTAAGTTAATGAAGAAAAGCAAGGGTGTATAAATGTAGTGCATAGCTCTAACCTCACATTCTCTCCTCCATTTTTCCATTCTTCCCCTTTCTCTTCTATCCATGAAATAAAAATGAAAATGGAACCTTCTTCTAGGGGTGCTTCATTCTAGACCCAGATTTACATAGCATTGCAGAGATTAAATGAAGTAAAAGTAGTGATATCTTTGTGGATGGCATGCAAGTAACTCTAGTTTCTGATTCTTGTGGACTAGAAAATGTGTCGACATTGTTCGTTCTTTTAATCATGGCTACAAACCCACTGCCATAAAGTTTATTCCAGCTCATAGTGACCAGGGAGGACAAAGCAAACTGCTCCACAGGGTTTCAAGGCTCTAATTTTACAGGAGCAGACTGCCACATCATCTTCCCCAATGAGAAACTGGTGGGTGTGAGCCCCTGAGCTATTCACAGTACAATCTATAAAACATGCAAAAGTCAATTCAAATGTTACCAGATTCTGAAGCCAAGAAATATTTTTCTGAGGCATAAATAATATATACAGAGTTTATTATGGGCAGGGTTGCCTACAATGAGTCTTTTAGTAAATGGAATATATTTATATAGTGCTTTTAGACTAATACTGAATATAGTATGTGCCAGCAACTAAGTTTGCAATCTCACTGGATTCCACCAGATGTCATCACTGTCTATAAAACCTGGGTAAAAGCAAACTAAGTGAAATGTCATTTCCAATACACGAAGCTTTAAAAGGCAAACTGATTAGCACAAAATTTAAAGCTAGAAGCAATATAAAGATAGTATGGCTTTAACAAACAGTTCTAGCAAGAGTTAACTAAGCTAGTCTAAAGTAAGACAGAAATATAATTTTTTTTAAAAAAGGTAGAATTAAAGAATTAAAGAACGTAGTGCAAAATTAGTTCACCTTGTTTGGGGTTCCTGTCCTGGAGAAAGGCTGCATACTGTAGGCCTTTCAAAATAAAAACAAAATAATCTTGGTCTCTCTACTATAACTTTCTCAATATCAGGTAATACACAGAGCTAAAGGGATTTCATACAAGGTCAAACTAGTCATTATCTGCTATACAACTTACATTATTTTGTTGATGATACCAAAATCTTTTAATGTGCTAATCGTTAATAAAAAGACAGTAGCATGTATATTCAAGAGTTGATACTAGTTTAAGAGGAAACTTTTCACACTACATGAAAGCTACAAATGGATATTAAATAAAACCTCCTTCACGGTGCCATGAATCCTCGGAAGATACAAATAAACTTAGTGACATTATAAATTTGGCACAAAATCTATGTCTTATTGATCGGAAATTGGTTCAAACTGGATTAAAATCAAGTTGGGAATGAAGAATATGAAAGTAGCAAATGCAGGACGACACCACAAGTATAAATATATACAGACCATAATGGAGAGCCAAAGAGAAAAGAAGTGACCACCTAGCAAAAATATATCATTCTGTAATTCATCATGATCATTTGATTAAAATTATCAACTAGACTGGCTGAAATTCCAGCTCTGGCATTTATTAGCTTTATAAATGCTTAGTTTTTCGGTCATTTTTAACTCTAAAATGTGTGAAATTATAGTACCTAGTTGGTAGGGCTTTGTTAGGATCGAACGAGTTAATATGTATACACTCATTCATTGCGGTTGACTTGGGTCTGACTTCTACCAACTCTCCATCAGGTTTCTGAGGCTCCCACCCATATTTAGGGAGGAGACTGCCCATCTTTCTTCTGTGAAGCGAATGGTGGATTTGAACTGCCAACCTTTTTTTGTTAACAGCCCAGTGCAGTATGTACTACAGCCACCAGGGCTCTATATTTTATACTGGTTTACATACGAAGTTCATATACATTGTTTTCACACTAGATCTTTTTAATAGGTAAATACTACTTAGAAATGTGTGGGACACAGTGTAGGAAGTCAGTCTTAGCTTTCTTCAGTATGTTCTATTTGCTAGAATGTACAAAACAGGGACTGACCAAAGCATATACATTCTTTTCCTGGCAATTAAAAATTCCTTATCTCCTTTAACTCATTAACTTTTCTATAAGTTAGATGATGTAAGAAATATTAACTTATTTAGACATAAAAGAAAAACATCACCGGAATGGTTAATATACGTGTAGGAGATGAAGTACTAAACTCTTTCAAGTTATATTTCATTTGGATCAGTAACTAAAGAGAGATTTTAATTTTTAAAATACTTTGCTTATTAAATAATTTTACTTATTGAACGGATAAATATTATACTACCAAACACGACTGCTCCTTGGAGGCAAGGATTCTGAAATTTCATCTGACATACTTTGGGCATGCTGCCAGGAGAGACCAGTCCTTGGAGACATTATGCATGGGAGCATGGAGAGACAGTGAAGGAGGGGAAGACCCTTAATGAAATGGATTGACTCAGTGATGGGAGTAGTGGGGGTGGGTGTGTTGAAGACAGTAAGGTTGACTCAGGATAGAGCAGAGTTCAGAGCTGTTGTACACTGGGTTGCTACGAATTGCAAGCAACTTGATGGCAACAGAACAATGGCAACCAAATATATATGTGTAATACGGTATTTTAGGGACCTTTGCAAATTATTGAGGAGTAGTGGTAACAGTTTGAGGACTAAAGTGTGTCTGATTCAGACCATAGTCTTTCCCCCCACTTGCTATGCATCTGAGAGCTGGACAATGAATAGGGCTCATTTGAGCTGTAGTGCTGGAGAAGAGCACTGAACATCCCATGGACAGCCAAGAGAATGAATAGGTACATCTTAGAGAGGGTGCAGCCAGCATGCCCCTTGGAGGCAAGAATGATGAGGTTTCACTTCACATACTTTGGACATAATTGCTTGGAGGTACTATTCCTTGGAGAGGGACATGATGTTGGGAAGGGTGGAAGGTTGGCAGAGAAGAGGAAGACAGACCCTCAACCAGGTGGACTGACAAGGGGACTGCTGCAATGGCCTCTTGTGTGTCAGGAAGTGTGAAGATGGTGCAGGACAGGACTAGGTTCTGATCTTTTGTTATAGGGTTGCTCTAAGTTGTACTCAACTTGATGGTACCTAACAACACCACCACAATTTAGAATTCTCTGTAATAGCTGGTTTTGTTTCAGTTAAAAAAATTCCATTAGTCAAGAGGTAAAAATTCAATGATGAAATATATTCAGTAAATTAAAATAATAATTTAAAAATAAAAATATTATTACATTGTTCAGTAAAAGAAAATGTACATAAGAGGAAAGAAGAAAGATGTCCTTCTGCCTCCCTCCCTTACACACACACACCCCCCACACCCCAAAAGCTCAAGTAGAGCAGGGAGGTATGACTCAATGATAAAAAATTTCTTCATGAAAACAAGAATAATTTCAGTGCAGAGTTTATATATTATAATTTAAATACAAAGAGAACAAAAATATAATTGGCTCCTAATAAATTAATAATCATTGATAAATAATAATTTAGACAATATGTGAGAATTGCAATTGTAGTAAAAAACTGTATTATTAAAAACATTCTTTACCATAGGCAATCTCCTCCCATGTGATTTACGGCCTCTGTAAACTCACTGATGGATCAGCTATGAGTCAGTTCTGACTCAATGGTGCACAACAACAACAACAACAACAAGTTATACTGATAAAGAAGTCGAGAGAGTGAAGCTCAGTTTAAGTTTGAGCAGGACTTTTTTAGTCATTTTCTCAAAAACAAAGCAAGGGAGTCACTTCTTGTTCTACAGTTGCTTATGAAATTCCAAACAATGAGGTCTTATCTTTCAGTTCTACCACTTATCTAAATGACATTAATCACATTTCAAGAAATATGTAAATTAAAACTTCTTTTCAATTGAATGCTTTAGGTTGGAAGAAACAAATGATGACACTCTTAAGATTTATGCCCATTTGCTAGGAGTTGTAATCAAATTGCTAGCACACAACAACAGCAATACTTCTCAATAACAATAGATAAGCACTTGGCTATTAATAAAAGGCTTACTTTTTGAACCTGCTTATTAGTCCATGGATAAAAAGACACCTAGTGACCTCCTCCAATAAAATCTGCAGCTTAGAAAAACCCTATGGAGTAGTTCTACTCTGCCACTTAGGGTAACTATAAGCAGAAATAAACTTAGCAATAACTTGACAATAGCAATAGCCTTCAACAAGAATGTTAATCATCATAAAAAACTCCCACAAATTATGTATTTTCATTAATCATACCTTTTTTTTAAAGCTGTGAAAAACCTTAAAGCAAAAAAAAAAAAAATGGAGTTAATGTTACTTTTTAATTTAAAAAGATACCTCTTAGGTCGACTTTAAAATAAGATAAGATTTAAGAACATCACTCACTCAACTCATTTTCACCAAGTCAGGCTGGACTCATAGCTGAGCCTCCAGTGAGTTTTTCAGAAGATGTAAATCACGCAGGAGATTGCCCATCCTTCTCCCACAGAGCAGATGGTGGATTAGAAGCATGTCCCTTTGGGTTGGCAGTGCAATTCTTTACCTACTAGGCCACTACTGCAAACTGCTATATGTTACAAGAAAGTACTTAAAGCAGGACATAACAGCCAAGAGTTAAGTGTATGTTTGCAGTTACTAGAATCATAATAAAACAGAAAGATCCCAATGGAAAGTGTAAGCCCCATTTTCTATCTTTATTTCTAACATTACCTTGTTGTTGTTTTGTGTCATCGAACTGTCTGAGACTCATAGCAACCCTATGTACAAGAGTCCTAAACTTTGCTCTATCCTGTGCTAATCTATTATTGTCTCTGACCTATTCCCATTCCCCCAGTCACTGAATCAAATCATCTCATCGAGGGCCACTATGAAGGGAGGGGGGGGGAGGAAAGAGCCCAGGACTATATTTGACAGAAAAATAAAGGGAAAAATAGTTTTAGAGATGTTCATTTTTTAAAAAAATTTTTTATCATTATTTTATTATTTTGTGTGTGTGCGTACCATCAAATCGGATCTGACTGGTACAGGAGGAGACTGTCCCTCCTTTCCCGGCA
The DNA here is from genome assembly GCF_000299155.1 of Elephantulus edwardii. Classification (NCBI taxonomy): domain Eukaryota; kingdom Metazoa; phylum Chordata; class Mammalia; order Macroscelidea; family Macroscelididae; genus Elephantulus; species Elephantulus edwardii. The sequence continues at coordinate 15,338,465 of NW_006399810.1, read as the reverse complement.
GAGCATCTGGTGGATTTGAACTGTGAGCCTCTGGGATTGCAGTGCAGCTTCTTGCCACTAGGCCACCAGAACTCCCCTAGAGATGTTAATTTTAAGTCATCCTAAATACTAATGCAGCCTTCAGTATGGACTGAGGCTCAGTGTCAAGAAGACAAAGATTATCACCACTGGACCAATTTGCAGCATCAGAATGGATGGCAAAGAGATTGAGATTGTTCACAGTTTCAGTTTGCTCGGCTCCACGGTCAACACTCTTGGCACCAGCAGCCAGGAAATAAAAAAACGTATTGCAATGGGAAAGTTTGCTGTTAGGGACCTTTCTAAAGTACTCAAGAGCAACAGCGTGTCTCTGGAGACTAAGGTGCATCTGATACAGGCCATGGTCTTTGCAATCACTTGTTATGTATCAGAGTTGGACAATGACTGGGAAGGACAAAAGGAGAATTGATGCCTTTGAGCTGTGGTGCTGGAGAAGAGTATTGAATGTATGCTGGACTGCCAAGAAAACAAACAGATTCATCCTAGAGAGGGTTAAACCAGGGTGTTCCTTGGAGGCAAGGGTTCTGAGGCTTCATCTGACATACTCTGGACATGTTGTAAGGAGGGACAGGTCCTTGGAGAGGGACATCATGCTTGGGAGGGTGGAGGGACAGGCCAGGAAGTGAAGACCCTCTATGAGGTGGATTGATTCAGTGACTGGGGTAATCGGGATGGGTGTGTCAGAGGCAGTGTGATTGGCACAGGACAAAGGAGAGTTTGGGGCTGTTGTACATAGGGTCACTATGAGTCGCAAGCAACTCGACGGCACATAACAACAACAACAAGTATTAATGATCTACCACCCTGAATAAAGATGGGCAAAAAAAGGACCTTTTATAATCTTTGGAGGGTCGAATGTGAGTTAATTTTTACTCGAAAGTATTTAACAACAGCAGATAACTAATAACAAAATTATTTAATGTCCTATCTTCTAATGCAATAGGTATAGGGGTATAGCTTTGTGCTGAGACTATAAATAAAGTTGAAAGTTCACCAAATAGATAATATTAACTGCCTCAATTTCAAAATTATGCTTTTTTTTGCCACCAATTAATAATTCAAGATTATCTCCCATAATATAAAATGTATTCCTGGGCTAAAAGAAACTCTTTAAAATTCTTTTAAAAGAGTAATCACCTTCTCTAGTGAGCACCTTATGGGTAAAGAGTTTCATTTACAAGTTCGAGGACATGTATGCTTATCACAAAGAAGGTACTAAATGCTACATTTAAATCCAATAAGTGGTAAAATTCTCCCTAAGAAATATACTTCTCAAATTGTAGAAGTAAAATTTTATGAGAAATACAGATAATTACATAATTACATCAAAAGCCCAAGAGAATATGTAGCATTTCTTTAAGAAAAAAGAATAAAAAATTGCCTTGATATAAAAAAATGTTAGCTAAAAATTGCAGCATGTGCTTTGGTCTATTATTTTAATTCAAAACATGAAACTGTTTCCTATTCACCTTTAACAGAATTAACTGGTTCAAATAATTTCATGTCAATATAGAAGTTAAGAAGTCTATACAAAATGTGTTAAGAGTGTTTTCCAAAGTCACTGAACTTGTAACTTTAAAAACCAACTGGCTAAACGTCTTATTATTTATTGACTAATATCTCAGCAAACCATTTTAAATGTGATTAACTACATTTGAAAATAATTTTTCCATTTTGGGGATAAGGACATATTTCAAAGTATGGAACGATTTTAAACATACAAAGTTCAGCAACTGCCTGATAATACCAAGGTTTCGTAAAATGCATCGTGATACAAAGGGTAGTAGAAAGCAACATTTCAAAATGTCTAGAAAGAATTCTAATCTAACAGTATAACCTATATATTAGGAAGCATTATTATCTTTCACTTATAAAATATAAGCTTCTATTGGTAGAATATATTATTATTGCCATTAGTTTAATTACACAATTGATCGATTTAAAAAACGTTAAAGGTATGCCTTTTTTTCTACTTTAAGAAGCTTTGAAAAATGAGCACTGAAAACACTGTAGCATAGGTAGAGCAAACATACAACACAAACACTTTGGCTTTTTTAACACTCAATCAATATCTTGACTGACATAAAACTATATTCTTGTCTGTTCATTTTTTAAATATAGTTTTGGAAATGCAACTAAGTTGAGCCTAGTCTTTTTACCAATACTACCTCAGACGATATAAGCTATGGTATTTAAGAAGAGAAATAAAAAAAACTGTCCCCATTTCTGAAACCCAGCTAATATTTTAGAAACTACAGAGGGGGAAAAAGAACTTTACTACCTATTTTTAAATTATAGAGTTACCTGGCTAAAAATTATTTGCAACTTTGTCTTAGAGGTTTAAAGCAAATAGCCAAAAATCTCTACTGTGCCTTTCCTTTTTGAGGGCATGACTTTTTTCTCTCTTGATACTGATTTGGAAAGTAAACAATATAGAACATAAACCTTTCCATTGAATAACTATCTTTTTTAGAAGCATCAAAGTGATTCCGACTATACATAGTGTAGTGAAGCCATAAAGAACAGAGACCTGCACTCAAAGGGTGGCATGCAGGCCTGTCAGAGCTGACTGCATTTGTGCAAAGTAAGGAAGCTACCGCTGCCATAAGATGTTCTTTGCAGATTTTTTTTTTTCAGCATAAAATGTTGCCTTTATGTTAGGAAACTGTTGAGCAAGTATACAAGCTAACAATGTCTCTGATGTAAACGATATAACCCTGGTGGCTCAGTGTTTGAATGCTTGGGTACTAATCAAAAGGTCAGTAGCTCAAAATCACCCAGCGGTTCTGTAGGTCAGATGTGGTAAACTTGTGTAAAAAGGACAGCCAAGACAGCCCTGTGGAGTAGTTCTACTTTGTCACATGAAGTTCCTCTCAGTGAAAATGGGCACAACAGCACACAACAACATGATGAGATTGACACTTTCTAAGCTGTGTACTTCACACTTGGCACCATCACCTGCCCAGACCGTGGAATTAATACAAATACCATGAAGCTGACTAGATGTAGAATTGTACATATAGCATATGTTTAATTCTGCCTAGAATATTATTGGGGTATAAAAATGACAGTCCATAAACTGTCTTTGAATACCATGTGGCAAGTAGTCATAGTAATGAGATAAACATACGATTTTATAACTATAAATAGAGATCCAGTGTCTTAAAGGAAAACTTCTTTACAACCCTTATATTTGCACATCAAGGTTGGGAAAAAACCTGATGAAAAGTTTTGCTTGTATATTTAGTAAAGACATTTGTGTGCTTTGTTACATGATACAGTTGACTTCTGAACAACAACATGGGTTTAAGTTGTGTGGGCACACTTATATGGAGATGGAAACAAACGAAAAGCCAGAACACCAAGTGGCACTAAATCATCTCTGCATAAGCAGTTTGTCTCTACCATAAGTTGCATATTCCAGTTAAACATAACCGCATATTTTTATCATGTTTAATGCAGTACTGTCAACTTTGAATAACACCATAGGACCCATATGAAGTACCACTAGTGATGCTGGAAAAACTATTAAGAAGCAGAGAAAAGTCATGATACTAAATTAAAAAGTTAAATTGCTTCATATATACAGATTGAAGTCTGCAACTCCAGTAGCCCACCATTTCAAAATAAAAGATTGCCGCATCAGGACCATGATTTAAAAAGGGCAAGAAATTCTTAAAGTTATCACTGCAATTATAAAACCTTACACATGGTGTCATATGAAAATTGCAGCTTTTATAGGGAATAGAATATAAAACATTTACCACAAAAAATGTATATTAAATGCATTTTTATACATTTTGGTGCTATAGGAAGCAGGAAAGATTTCATGAGGGCTTAAAGAGAAGGGGTGATAATAGATCAATACAAATTAATTTTACAAAATACAATGTATATGAATAAATATTTTTTAAAAATATTATTTATTTTATCCATTGTTGCACATTTTCTTCCTCTCTCCTTCCTTCAACCCACCCCCAATGTACCCCTTGTTCCACATTGTTGTTATACATATAATGCCTAATTATATATTCCTTTTGGACAGTTCTTCCCCTCATCTGTTCTAACACAGTGTTTATTACCTATCCACTCTTTTCCCATTTATGAATGATTATTTAAAGCACATGTATATGAATGATAGTAAGGAAAGAGAGTTTTTAAAAGATGATAGAAAGAATACACTGAGTCACTGTAACAAAAAGAATGACAGACTCGGAACTATTTTAGGAAGTAACATATGATCAGGAACCAATGGTGATGAAGGGAAAAGGTCAAGCTGCACTGAAGGTATTAGGGGGGGAAAAGGCCCTAGGGATTGATAGGATACCAATTAACATGCTTCAACAAAAAGACTCAGCCTTAGAAGTGCTCATCAAGCTATGCCAGGAAATCTGGATGACAGCTACCTGGCAAGTTGATTGGAAGATCAGGTCAAGTATTTGTTTTCAGTCCCCAAAAAGGTGATCCAACAAAATGTGGAAATTATCAAGTAATATCATATGCAAGTAAAAGCTTGCTGAAGATATTAAAAAATGGCTAGAAGAATACAGCTACAGAAATTCAAGCTGGATTTACAAGAAGCTGTGACACAAAGGATATCAGTGCTGTTGATGTTGGCTGAAAGCAGAGAATATCAGAAGGATGCCTTTCTGTGTTTTATTGACTGTGCAAAGCACAACTAATTATGGTTGACATTGAGAAGAATGGTATTCCAGAACACTTAACTGTGCTCATGAAAAACCTATACCTAGACCAGGAATCTGTTGTCTGAACAGAGCAAGGAAATACAGCATGGTTTAACATCAGGCAAGGTGTGTATCAGGGCTGTACCATTTTTCCACATGTATTCAATCTATATGCAGAGTAAATTATTTGAGAAGCTAGACTATATGAAGAAAAATGTGGCATCAGGATTGGAGGAAGACTCACCAACTGCATTATGCAGATGACCCAACCTTGCTTGCTGAAAGTGAAGAGAACTTAAAATACTTGGAGCAGAGGATCAAAGACTACATCCTTCAATAAAGGCTACATCTTAACATTAAAAAAACAAAAATCTTTATCACCAGGCCAATATGCAACATCATGACAGATGGAAACGAGATAGAAATTGTCAGTGACTTCATCTTGGATGGATCTACACAGTCTACATCCTTGGTACCAGCAGTCAGAAAATCAAAAGATGTACTGCATTGGGAAAGTCCTCTTACCAGGTACATTTCAAAGTGCTCAAGAGCAGAGATGCCAGTTTGAAGGCTACAGTGTATTTCATACAAACCATAATCTTTTCAGTCCCTTGCTATTCTACTGAAGGATGGACAAAGAATAAGGATGAAAAGAAAATAATTGGTATCTCTGCGTTGTGGTGTTGGAGAAGAGTGCTGAATATCCCAATATCTCATGGACTGCTAAAAATACAAACAAGTATGTCTTGAAAAAGGGGTGTAGTTATGGTGTTTCTCGGAGGCAAGGCTAATGAAACCTTACCTCACACACCCTGGGCATTTGTAAGGAGGAGCCAGTTCTTGGAAAATGACATGCTTGGAAACATGGAGGGTTAATGAAGTGGAGGGAAGACCCTCAATGACACAGACTGACACAATGACTGTAACAGTGGGCTCAAGTGTGGAGAGATGAAGATGGCACAGGATGGGGCTGGGTTCAGCTCCAATGTTTCATAGAGTTACTAACTAGATGGCACTTAACAACAATGACATACTCTACACTCCAAAATATGTGTTACTCTTTTGCAGATATTTTTCCAATTTTGCCAACACCATTTGTTAAAAAGGCTGTCGTTTCCCCACTTCACTGATTTCATCTCCTTGTCAAAGATCA
>NW_006399810.1:15328686-15330778 GCF_000299155.1 Elephantulus edwardii | reverse complement strand
GGCGGGGAAGAAGAACAAACTGGGGAGGAGGGTGGAGAGAATGGTGCGGCAATGAAGGAGTGAAAGCCCAGAATCCCTGGGAATGTTCATTGAAACGAATAAAATTTAATAATAAAAAAACCAAAAAAACAAAATATGTGTTACTCAACTGATAAAAATAAAGCTTCTGGTCAACAGTTGTTAAGTGGTGCTTATTTTGTTGGGTTTTTGGGGGGGCATGGAGTGTCAAACATTATATATGCATTTCTGTCTACAGAGGAGGGCTGTCAGTATCCTTAATTCCGCATTGTTCAAGGGACACCTGTACTCAAGATTTTGTTGTTTCAACCATATTTATTCACTAGTTAGAAACTTGGTTTAAATATACAGTTGCATACTTTAAATAATCTCATTTTAATCCTCAAAATAGCAAACTGTACCCATGTTACAGCTGAGGACTACTGATCAGAGAAGTTAAGAAATTTCCCCAGATTCACCAACTAAGTGCCCAAGACAGGATGGGAAAATCTATCTATAGAAACATACAAAGACAGAACTCTTTTTCATTATACCATACTGCCTCTGAATTTTTGTATTTTATAAACTAGACACAATTTTATATACCCAACTGTGCTTACATCACACGTGTACTGTTAGTGTAAAAAACACATACACTTAATCTACGTGGAAGATGTCACAAAAATAAGGAATTATGCCCTTAAAAACTGATTTCAGAAAAGAGTTTGATGCTATAAATATATTCTAAGAAAACGTAAAAATAAAACAATGCAATGTAGAACGTAATACAGTGGTAAAAATTATTAAGCTTTTATTAGTTATTAAATGAACAAAGAAATGCCAATTTGAGGAGGAATGTAACACATGAAAAGCACAAATCTAACAAGTAAGGATAAATAAAATCAGAAAGAAGTAGAAGGCCAAAAGCCTACATGCCAGTGAAATAAAAAGGTGATAAGTACCAAATTATATCAGCAATTCAACTGTGAGTGGATTTTATGAAAAAATGTATACATAATCTAGAAGTCAAAATCATATCAATTAAGGTGTACTTACTATTAATTTTTAGATAAATCTTAGAAATTATCAGTACTTTTAAGCTAAATCTATAAATTTTCAACTGACTTAGGAATAGAAATTTTATATTATCTTGATGACCTTTAGGGTTATTTTAAATATATTACACAGTATCAATTGTTAGTAGTCCTTTTTTCAATGTCTGATAACAGATCTTTATCACTTAACATTGTTTTTGTTATGTGTTGAGTCAAAAGTTTCTTCATTGACAACACAACTTTTCTTTAGTCACTTTTAGTACTGACTTCTGGTACAGTTTTACTATTGCTCTGATACAAACAGCATAACTTTTCAAGAACATTTCTACTGCACAAACCAAATGATATCAGTGGAAATGAAACATTACTTTTTCTCTTTCATGTTTATAGAAAAATGTAAATTTTCTTTCCTGTAACTGTGAAGTTGATCAAACAGTATTAAAATGGAACAAGGTTTCTAATTTATGATTGCTGCCTCTGTGACGCAGGTCATCATCATAGGCCTGTGTGTTTGCTGGCTCAGTGCTTGTGTAGCTAGAGAAAGAAATAGAACTCAAATTTATAAAAATATTTTTCCACATAGGAACAATTTAACTTTTTTATAATTTTAGATTTTATAGAACTCATGATAAAACACTCTCAAAAACCCTACTCACTAAATAAACAACCTTTAAAAAAGCTGAAATAATTTCTATTTTATTTGAAACCTACCACATTTAATGCAAAAGTGAAGATGTAGCAAGAGAGAAATATTACAAAAGAAATAAGTCTTATACTACCCTGCCGTGGTGGTTAAGACAGCATGGTACTGGTACAATGACAGACACATAGATCAATGGAATAGAATAGAGAATCCAGAAATCAGCCCATCTACCTATGGTCAACTGATCTGTGACAAGGAGATGTAATCAGTTAAGTGGGGAAATGACAGCCTTTGTAACAAATGGTGCTGGCAAAATTGGAAAGCTGTATGCAGAGTACTAAAACAAGATCCACACCTCACTCCATATACAAAAACCAACTCAAGGTGGATCATGGAC
>NW_006399810.1:15312257-15327519 GCF_000299155.1 Elephantulus edwardii | reverse complement strand
GCAATGAATGAATGGAAATCCAAAATCTCTGTAAAAAGAAAAATTAAAAAAAAAAAGAAATAAATCTTATTTAAGGAAAAAAAGCACTTCTATATGTGCCCCTGAGTATAAATTTATATGTAGGCAGTTCCCAGATTACAAATTCAATCTGTTCTTGTGACTCTAAGTGGTATTTTTAGGGGATTCTGAACAGGTGTTTACAGTTCTTAGTTAGCCTTACAAACAAAGTACAAACAAAGGCTGGCTGCCTTTTCAATGATTTAGAAGCTCTGGTTGCAATAAGTGAAGATGACTGTGATAAAGACTTTGGTGAGAGTAGAGGTTGATTCGCTCATCTCAAAGAAAGAGCAAATTCACATTAAAGGAGATACTGATGTCATTCGTAAATTGTGCATTCATAACCTGGGGTTAATCTAAAAAAATGTAAATAAATATATAAATACAAGTGGGGAAAAAACCAAACTCCAGTTAAAAACATAAAGAGAATTAACTATTTCTTTCCTGCTTTGTTCTAGATCCAAAACCACTGCAGCAGTCACTAGTCAACTATGATCTTGGCCAGGGAGGTCAGGCATTTGAAACCTGTGTACTTGGCAACATAATTCCAATGCAAGATTGCTCCTGGTTTTGGTAATAACTCCTCTAACTAAAATGATCTTCCTACCTAGGGAGATAGTTTATTCCTTTTAGCATTTCTAGAAGATACCAAGATTATCTTGTGTTGAAACATTTTACTAAAATTTATTGGAAAATCTAGGTAGTAACATAACAAACTGTAATAGGTTTTAGTTTGTTTTGACCTATTTATTGTTCTTTAGATTACCTTTCTAAATTCATTATAACAGAAAAAACTCTTGAAAAGTGAGTTATCTCCTAAAGAATCCATGAGAAAAGTATTCAACATGCCAATGTAAATCCTTATTATTAATTAAAAATGCAAAAGTGAAGTATCACTAACTTCCTGAAAACCAGTTTCTATGGATTGTATTTAAATAATGCTTAAAACCCCTTAATTAGCATCTGCAAGTATCAAGTTAAATATACTTACAATCTCATCTCCTGGCAACCAATAGCCTTCTTGTTCAATACCAGCTTTTGAACCTTTGCAGCCCACTGTTAGAGTTTCAACAATAAGACCATCTTTCACAGCTAAGCTCAGTTGACGGGTGGTCTCTTTTGGATGCATACCGTGGACTCGAGACATATACCTGAACACAGAGGAAAATCAAATGTAAAAAAGATCCCTTAGTACCGAAATCTAAAGTAGAATAAAAATAAGAAAATGGAGGTGACTTACTTCCCTTTTATTATGACTTGCACTTATGAGAGTGCTGCTATTTAAAAAAAAAAGAGAGAGGAAGTCTTGAATCACTACTGAGTTATCATGGTATTTCATCCCTAAATTTGTTCTGTATGTTTAGAACAAAATGGCTCAAAATAGTCCCAACCTAGCAAATATAAATCACTTAGCAAACTTAGTCAAACATCCCATTGAATTCTAACCTCTGGAGGAGTTACCAATAATTTCTGTTCTGCAGATTCTAAATTTAGAATTTTATAATTTCTAATCATAAGTACTCAGAATATAAAGACTTTTTATTCAAAGTTCATTAGTAATTGAGTGGTGGTCAACATGTAAGGAAAATAATAATGTACATCATGATCAATCATACTTTGAACTGGATCATGAAATATACTGATGTTTGAGGACTTAGAATTAGAGGTCTTTTTATTTTTCAATTCTAAAAATAATAACAATTTCAAACATACTCTGAAGCACAGAGAATAATATTGAAGACTTATTATGAAGTCTTATTCTTAATACTCACCAGTTATATTTAATTCATGTTAACATTAGGGCCTATTTACTTCATATCTTTTTTTACAGAAATAAAGTATTATGAATACAGTTGAATTACTACTACTATTTTCCACTCAAATCTGATCAGTACACATGCTGCACACACACACACACACACACACACACACACACCCTCCAAACATCAAAGATTTCTTGACTATTCTGATTTAATGAAAAAAGAAAGGAAAAAATCAAGCTGGCCTCTAATTTCTCCAGAGAAACATTCCATGATAGAAACAGGAATAATGCCTATCAAGTCCTTGGATAAAAAAGTAGCTCCTAAGGATTTAGTAGCTGCCCTCAAATATGAAAGAAAATAATGAAGAATTCTGAAAATGTAAAGAATTCACACTGAAAAAACCTTTTCAACTCAAATTCATTTCAACAAAGAAAACTAGTAAACATTTGCCAATGAAGAAGTTTATCTTTTGCTTTTCAAAGAGAGGAGTGAAATGGGGGGAGGGGGGGTAAGGAAAAAGTACAATAATGAATAAATGAAAATCCAAAATCTCTGTAAATGTTCATTAGAATTAATAAAATAAAATTTAAAACAAAAATAAAAACAAAAAACCATTTGCAAAGGAGCCCTAGTGATGCAGTGGCTAAGTGCTTCGCTGCGAACCAAAAGGTCACAAATTTGAACTCACTAGCTATTTATTTCATTGGTGAAAAGACTCAGCAATCTGCTCCTCTGCAGATTACAACCTGAGAACCCCTGTGGCACAATTCTACTCCACCAAAGAAGGATACTATGAGCTGGAGTCTACTCCGTGATACCCAACAACAAGAAGAACAAACCTAGGCAAGGGGACTAGTAGTGAGAATCCTGCCTGATTTAAAAGCAAGAAAGGTGTATCCTTTATACCTATTCAGTCTGAGTAAATATTCCAGAAACTAGAGTTTATGAAGAAGAATGTGACATCAAGATTGGAGGAAGATTCATTAACAACCTGTGTTATGCAGATGACACAACCTTGTTTGCTGCAGAAGATCAAGGACTACAACCTTCAATATGGGTTACATCTTAACAACAAGAAAACAAAGGTCCTCACCACTACCAGGTCAATAAACAACATCATGATAGATAGAAAGAAGATTGAAATTGTCAATGGCTTTATCTTTCTTAGATCAAAAGCCAACACCTTTGGTACCAGCAGTCAGGAGAGCAAGAGATGGTCTGCTGTAAGGGACCTTCCGAAGTCCTGAAAAGCAATGACGTCAGTTTTAAGACTAAGGTGTACCTGTTTCAAACTATGGTCTTTCCAGTTATCTGCTATGCACCTGGGAGCTGGACAATGAATAAGGATTACAGAAGAAGAATCAATGCCTTTCAGTTGTGGTGTTGGTGAAGAATGCTGAATATCCTGGAAATTTCCAAAAGAATAAACAGAAATGTCTTTGAGAAAGTACAACCAGGATGCTCTTTAGAGGTGAGGATGGTGAAGCTTTGCCTCACATAATTTGGGCATATTGCTAGGAGAGGTTCTTCTTTGGAAAGGGCCATCGAACTTGGAAAGATAGAGGGTCAGCAAAAAAGAGTGTCAGCGAAAAAAAAGACAAAGTGACTGCTGACTGCTCTGAAAAAGATCACAATTTTGATGGTGGTGGTGTGTATCATCAAGTCAAAGCACAGCTGATGCTCTGGTGGTTTTGAATGGTGTGTCTTTGGATTGGCAACTACACAACCTTACCACTCAGCCACCAGAAAGTACAGGATAGAAGAAAACTGTAGAACAAAATTCAATCATAAAAATGGATAGGCTTTCTGGTTTCATAGAGACTCATGGGACACTTCCACCCTCAACCTATATAACGTAATCCTTGAAACCACCCCTCAAGCTCAATCTTCAACCAAAAAACAGACATACAAATGAGTAACAACAAGGGCAGACATATATAACTCTGTAGATGAAATAGCCACACAAGAGTAAAGGATAGCACTTGCCCAAGGATAAAGCCCCGAAGGCAGGCAGGGCTAAGAAAGAACAAATGGAAAGTTCCCCTTTCCATTTCACACAGTGAAGAGAGAGGAAGAGAACTGTTACATGGTGGGGACTGGAGTCAGTGTCATGAAACAAAATGTGTATTAACTGTTGAACGAAAAACCAATTTCCTTTATAAAGTCTCACTCAACAGGCAAAAGTCAAACCATGAAAATAACTAAATTTTGAAAATTTTTACTAGATGGAGAACAGTAAAAACATCTTACTTTCTTCAATGTCCAATATACAGAATCAAGAGAAGTTAGGTATACTCTTTAAGTTGCTAAAGATAAGCCCTAGGGGGGAAAAAACCAACTCACTTTGAAATGATCTAAAGAAATGCATACAAAACATATTATGAAGTAAAACATAAAACCCAAAGAAATACTGAACCAGAAGCATATCAAATGTAAGGGTCCAAATAAAATATGTTTAATTTAATAATAAATACTGATTTGACTAAATTTAAAAATCATAAGAAAAAGATCATTTTTACACATGAAAAATTTATCTTATATAGGAGACATAAAAATATAAAGAAACAGAAATCTTAGGGAAAGAATGAGTAAAATTATATCATAAATATGAACTCCAAATAGAGCAAAGACAAAAACTTTAATCTACATAATTTCAAATTCAGGGCAAAATAATTTTTAAAGAAGACACCTGGAAGTAATTCTATAACAAACACATCAAAAAAAGAAGAAGATCCAAAATCAGTACTCCAACAATTGCAAAAAAGAACACCAATCAAAGCCCATAGTAAACTCCAGATGAAAAGGAATAATAAAGATAAGGATAAGCGAAATATACAGCAATAAATGAAATGAGATGATAATGTCATCTCAGACAGGAGTCTCATAATGAAAATGTACAGAGTACTCCTGGGCCTCCACAAGAAAAAGACAGATAACACAATTACAAAATGAGCAAAAGACATGGAAAGAATTTTCACAGAGGAAGATATTCGGATAGCCAACAGACACATAAGCAAATGCTCCAAATCACTGGCGATAAAAGAGATGCAAATCAAAACCATAATAAGATACCCTTTCACTCCAGTAGCAGAGGCAAAGTTTAACAGGGCAGCAAGTAATTAACGTTGGAAAGGATGTGGTCAGATAGGAACTTTTATACATTGTTGGTAGGATTGTAAAATGGTACAATCACTCTGGAAAGCAGTTTGGCACTTCCTCAAAAAAGCTAAACACACAGCACAGCCTGCTTTCTGAGGAACCTCCTGTCTTCTCTGCTCCCTGCTGTGTTGGACTTGCTGTTGCTTGAATAATACCAAGTTTGGAGGGTTGGGTTGGGAATGGAGGTTTTTATAATAAAATATGTATACTTTTGAGAATTAAATGTTAATACACCTTAAAAAAAAAGCACAAAACACAGAAATTCCATAAGACCCAGCTATTCCACTTCTTAGAATATACCCCAAGAAAATAAGAATTAAGGAACAAACAGAGACTTGTACACCAATGTTCATAGCAGTGTTATTCACCATCACAAGAACATGGAAAGAGCCCAGATGTCCAACCACAATCGAATGGATTGAGAAATTATGGCACCCAGGAGCAATGATTTTGTAATTTCTACCTAATTTAGGAGGGACTGGAGAGCATTATGCTGAGCAGATTAACTCAGTCCCATAAGGACAAATACTGTATAAAACCATTATTGTAGAATGAGTATGAGGATCCAAGGAGGGGGGATGGAGGGTGGAAGCAGAGAAGTGAGGATGGGTGAGGGGTTGTGGTGGGGGGGTATTAATCATAGGGTTGCACAATTTGATGGGTAGGGGTGGTGAAGGAAGTGGGAAAGAGAGAGTGTAAAAAATAATGTATTAGATCTTTGTAAATAAGCCAGTATAAAATAAAAATAATTTAAAAAAAATAAATGGAATATAAAACATAAGAGCATTTCAAAAAATTAACAAGACTAGGCTTTCTGGTTTTGTTAGACTAGACTAACGAAGACTGTTGTTGTTGTTTACCGTAGACTCAGAACCAACCCATAGTTGACCCACCGCTGGGGTTTCAGAGGCACTCACAGGAGGAGATTGTCCATGATTTTCCCATGGAACAGCTGGTGGCCTCAAACCACGTGCCTTCAGGATTGCAGCACAGCTTCTTGCCACTAGGCCACCAGAGCTTCCTCAACCAAGACTAGAAGTCCGTTTTTTGCAAAGACTGAGGAAGAAGCCCTGGCAAATCTAATGAAGGTAAAGAAGGAGAGAGCACAACTAACCTATATAAGGAGTGAATAGGGAGTGACATAATGCAACTATCTAAAACTGAAGAACTATAGGGGGCTCTGGTGGCCTAATGGTAAGGAGATACACTGCAAACCCAAAGACATGCAGTTCAAATCTGTGGGAGAAATATGGACCGTCTCCTCCCATGTGATTTATAGCCTCTAAAAACCTTCTGCAGGGTCAGCTATGGGTTAACTACAAATTGATAGTACACAGTAATAACTACAAAATGAAGAACTATATTCCAATAAATGTGAAAATCTGGAGGAAATGAACGCATTTTTCAGAAACTCACTGCCTACCAAAACTAACAAATGGAGGTAAAAAATTTGAACAGACCCTTTATGAAAGAAGCCATTGAAGAGATCATAAAACAATCCCAACTAATGTCTCACCAGTTGGAAGGCTGACACTAATTCTGCTCATACTATTTCAGAATATAGAGAGAGAAGTAATACTCCCGAATACATTCAAAAAAGAAGGTATAATTGTAAAAATAAAGACAGTGACACCACTACAAAAAGAAAATTCTATCTCTCATGAACATAGATGCAAAAAGTTATCAACTTCCAAATGAATCCATCAGGTTGTTGTTGTTGTTTAGTGCTGTCGAGTCGTTTGCGACTCATAGCGACCCTATGTACAACAGCCCTAAACTCTGTTCTGTCCTGTGCCAATTGCACCGTCTCCGACACACCCATCTGATTACCCTAGTCAATGAATCAATCCACCTCATAGAGGGCCTTCCTCTCCTGCGCTGTCCCTCCTCCCTACCAAGCATGATGTCCCTCTCCAAGGACCTGTCCCTCCGTACAACAACATGTCCAAAGTATGTCAGACGAAGCCTCAGAATTCTTGCCTCCAAGGAGCCGCTCGGTTTAACTCATACCATTAAAAAATTAACCATTCTAGTATCAAGAGGGATTCAAAGTAGGTATGCATTAGAAAAACAATCATCTTAATTCACTACATCAGTAAAATAAAGGAAAAGAATCAAATGACCATCTCAATTGGTGCACAAAAGGCATTTGACAATTAATCATCTTTTTCCTGATTAAAATATTCAACAAAATATGAATAAACAGGAATTCCTCAGCATAATTAAAACAATGTACAAAGCCAGTAGCCAATATTACTTTTAATGGAGTGAGATTGAAGGCATTTCCCTTGTGAACTGAAACCAGACCAGATCTTGCGTTACCACCAGTCCCATTCAGGACCATACTGAAAGTGCTGCTGGAGCAGTAAGGTACAAAGGAAATAAAAGCAACCAAGCTTGGAAAGAGGAAGTAAAACTATTTGCAGATAATATAACAATATACAGAGAAAATTCCAAAGAATAAGAAAATTACTCAGTCTAATAGTTCAGTTCAGCAAAGTGTACAAAAATCATTCCGATTTCTCTACAGTAACAAAGAAAACTCTGAGGAGGAAATAAGAAAAAACATATTATTTACAGTTGTCACCCCAAAGATGAAATATTTAGGAAAAAATTAACCAGAGATATAAAAGGCCTTAAGAAAATAAAAAAATGAAACACGACTACAAGAAACCCAAAGAAACCTACATAAATAGAAAAATATGCTATGTTCTTGGATCAAAAGACTTAACACTGTGAAAGTGGAAGTAATGTCAAAACAATTTATAAATACAATGCAATCCCTGTGCAGACACCATTGTCATTTCTCAAAGATAAGGAAAAAGTAATTACCACTTCCTATGGAAAGGGGAAAGACCCTTGGTAAGCAAAGCAATCCTGAAGAAGAAAAAGTAGGAAGCCTCACATTTCCTGATCTCAAAACACACTACACAGCCACTGTACTTAAGATAGTGCGACCCTGGTATGTGCATCTATATGTATATATATGTACTTTGATAAGTGGAATAAAATTGAGAAACCAGAAATAAATCCATCTATGGAGAGACTACAGACCTTTGACACAAATAAAATTTGTTTAAGTAGACAAAAGGGCATCATGCTTGGAAGGGTGGAGGGTCAGTGCAGGGGAGGAAGACCCTAGATGAGATGGTTTACACAAAACTAGAGCAATGGGGTGAATTGGAATCAGTGAGACTGGCTCAGGACAGGGCAGGCTTCAGGTTGTTATGGGTTGTAGGCGACTCGAAGGTACATAACAACAACAACTTTACCAAAGGATGCTGGAAAAACTGGATGTCTCTTTGCAGTGAATTGAAATGAGACTCATACCTCACACTATATACAAAACAAAAACTAAAGATGGACCAAGGACTATGGTTTAAAACCCAATGATCACAATTTTGGCAAAATGAAGAATCCTAAACTATGGCTTAAAAAGATTATCAAGTATAACTGATGCACAATCAACGGAATAGAAACTAGTTGATTGGCACTGCTTAAAGATAACCCAAAATCTCCGTAAATTTTCATTAAAATTAATAATAATAATAATAATAAAGGAATATGTCCTGCCTATCAAAAGGCTTCTCGAGAAGATTAAAAGGAGAAACTACAGACTAGGGGGGTCAAAAAAATCTGTTGAAAGATCTCACAAGAGACTAATTTCTAAAATGTATACAAAACCCAAAAAAACCTCAACAAGAAAAAGATAATCTAATTACAAAATGAATAGAGGATATGCATAGACACTATGACCAAAGAAGACATTCTTTGGCTCACAAACACAAAATGTGCAACGATGAATGAATGGAAATCCAAGTTCTTTATAAACTTTCACGAACATCTAAAAAGAAAAAAAAAAGAAAGCCAACATCCTGTAAAAGGATGACCAGTACATCACTAAAGAAAGATGCTGAGAGGTGTAGAAAGGTTAATGGAAAGCAGAATGACAGGGAGGAAGTAGGAGAAAGTGTGATTGATTACATTGTGAGAATTGAAACTAATGCACTAGAGCAAAATGTGTATGAATGGCTGAATAAGAAATTACCTTTCTTTATGTCACTCAAATAACTATAAAATGGTGAAATCTGAAGTTTAAAGAACGATACCCTAACCACTGGGGAGGGGGGGAGAAATGCTAAGAGCATTACTAATTGTGTTGTGGTTGTTAGATGCCATTGAGTTAAATATGACTCACAATGACCCCATGAACAACAGGTCTGAACCCTGTCCTCTCCTGTGCCATCATCACAATCTGTGACACACTCTAGACCATTGCTGCAGTCACTGTGTCAATCCACCTACTGAAGAACATTCATCTCTTTCCTCCCCATTAGCTACTGGAGATGGAGATTAAAACAACAATGAGATATCATCTTACTGCAAGAAAAACAGCAATGTCCAATAAGACATTAAAAAAAAACACCCCAAATGCTGGCAAAGTTATGGAGAGACTGAAACTCTCATCTTACTATTGGTAGGTATGTATAGAGGTGCAACCACTTTGTAAAGCAATCTGGAATTTCCTCAGAAGCTGGCAATAGAAAGAGCATTTGATCCAGCAAATTTCTGCTCAGTATATATTCCAAAGAAATACAAACTCCTACATAAACCAACATACTCACAAACTGTATATTATAGCAAAGATTTGGAAACAATCCAAGGGCCCATCAATTGATGAATTACTAAAAAAAAATATGGTACCTTCACACAATGAAGTATTATGTGTCATGGAAATATTAACATCAATTTGTAAAATGTTGCACAACATGGAGGAAACAACAAAAATATGGTGAGTGACACTGTGTCAGTCTCAAAAGGGTAATTATGGTGTAAGACTGTTAATGTTAAGACAACTAATTTAAAGAGCTAAGAAATTCTTTTTATACAGACTGAATCTTGTAAACTACATGTTTTCTCCATTTCTCAAAGTGGCTCTACTTTGCAGTCCATCAGCAATGAATAAGTGTTCCAGTTTCCACACATATTAAGAGAACCAAGGGAAGACATGGGAGTAAAGAAAAAAAATTAAGTAGAAGAAATAAAATTTTTGCAAAGTACATAACTTGTTTGGCTATGAATGGAGAAGGGTGAGAGGATAGCAGTGAGAGTAGAGTGAAGGTAAAGAAAAGAAAAAAAGAACCTGTATATAGATCAAGAGGCCATGGTTCAGATACAACAAGAGGAACTGCATGGCTTCAAGTCAGAAAAGGTGTTCATCAAGGTTATGCCTTTTGAACATAATCTGTATGAAGCAAATAATCTGAAAAACTGGATATATGGAGAAATGTGACATCAATAATGGAGGGAAACTCATCAAGAACCTTCAATACTCAGGTGTACACAATCTTGTTTGCAGAAAAGGAAGATTTCTCAGGAAGCTCAAAGACTATATAGCCTTCAGTATACATTTGAGTAGGAGGCAACATGACTTTATGTAGATCAGTAATCAACACCTGTGGAAGCAGCAGTCAGAAATCAAACAGTGTAATACATTAGGCAACTATGCTGAAAAAGATTTAAAATCTTTAAATCCTAAACTTGCTATGAAATAGCAAGAGGACCTGAGTAACCACTAAAATAAAATAACAAAGTAGGATGACTTGCATTTCCTGGTTTAAAAATATTATATAGGTACACTAATTAAAATGCCCTGATACTAGTGTAGTAACATTTTTACCTCTCTGTAGCATCAGACTAGCAAAATAATAGACACACAGACCAGTGGATTTGAATTAAGAGTTCAGAAATAAACTTATACATCTATGGTAAATTTATTTGATGAGTATACTAAATCTATCTGACAGGGAAGGAATTGTGTCTTCCATAATTGGTCCTGGGAAAATTGGATTTCCACATTCAGAAAAATGAAGCTAGATCCATACCTCCCTCCATATAAAAAAAAATTTAAAGATATAAATGTAAAATCTGAAACCATAAATTAGAAAATATGCAAGGGTTTGTCTTTTAATAATGGATTATATACTATGATAATAAGATCACTAACAGCAAAAGATTATAGACCTCTGTCACTATGTTGGTAAAGATGAAAGAAAACAAACAAACACAACCAGAAAACAACAGATGCTGGTGAGGATGTGGGGAAACTGGAACACTTATCCATTGCTGGTGGGAATGCAAATTAGTAGAGCCACTTTGAAAAATGGGGAAACTGTGTAGGAGAACCTGAACAAACAGCACTACCATATGACCCAGCCATTTCACTTCTAGACTTAAATATCACGTAGGCTAATATTCACAATAGTAAAAAAGTAGAAATCACCTAAATGTCCATGGTACATTTATACAATGAAATACTGCATCATTCAGGCCATGGTCTTCTCAGTCACCTGCTATGCTGGTAACTGAGAAGACTATCACAGAGATGGATGACAAACAAGGATTCCAGAAGAATAATTGATGCCTTTGGGTTGTGGTGCTGGAGGAAAAGTACTGAATATCCCATGGACTGCCAAAGCAACAAACAGATATGTCTTGGAAGAAAGTACAGACAAGTTGCTCCTTGGAGACAAAAATTCATATTTCATACTTTGGACATGTAGCTGGGAGAGGCTATTCCTCAAAAACAGACATTATGCTTGGAATGATGGAAGGTCAATGAAGGAGAGGAAGATTCTCAACA
The DNA here is from genome assembly GCF_000299155.1 of Elephantulus edwardii. Lineage (NCBI taxonomy): Eukaryota > Metazoa > Chordata > Mammalia > Macroscelidea > Macroscelididae > Elephantulus > Elephantulus edwardii. The sequence goes on along the minus strand of NW_006399810.1, from coordinate 15,315,897 downwards.
GGACTGATATGGTGATTTCAGCCATGGGCTCTGGTGTGCCAGACATGATGAGGATGGCACCAGGTAGGGCAACTATTCATAGGATGGCTATGAGTTGTACTTGACTGGGCAGCACCTAATAACAAGAATTATGAAGAGATATGAAGATATGAAGTCTTGATACATGTGGTAATTTGGTGAAGCCTAATGACATTGTGCTGAGTGAAGTCAGTCACTGAAGTACAAATGTTGCATGGTATCACTCAAAGAAAAATATAAGTCCAGGCAAATGTATGATTAACAGCCTCTGAAAACCCACTGAAGGGTCAGCTATAGGTCAGTTCCAACCAAAAAACAACAAGTATAGTAAGAAAGAGGAAAGAGAGTGAAGAAGTTATCAATTATAAAGTAATGAGCTTCCATTTATGGTGCTAGGAAAACCTTATAAAAGGTAGACCTGTGCAGCTGAGTATTTTAAGTGCCACCAATAAGTTACTTCACTCAGTATAAAGTCTTCAAGCTCCATCCAAACTGTAGCATGTATTAAGATTTTATATCTCCTACTGGCTAAGTAGGATACTTGTTCAATCTGTATTTTAAGTAAGATATTCAGGAAGCTGGACTTTAAGAATGTGGCATTAGGATTATCAACAACCTTAATTATGCAAATGACACAAGTATGCTTGTGGAGAGTGAAGAAGACTTGAAACACCTGCTACAAAGATCAAGGACTAAAAAAAAAAAAAAAGATCAAGGACTATAGCCTCCAATATGGATTACATCTCAATAAAGAAAACAGAAATCCTTACCACTGAATCAATATAAAAAAAAAAAAAAAGATCAAGGACTATAGCCTCCAATATGGATTACATCTCAATAAAGAAAACAGAAATCCTTACCACTGAATCAATAGGTTACATCATGACAAATTAAAAAAAAAAAAAAAGACTGACATTGCTAATGATTTCCTCTAGCCTGGATCTACAACAAAGACACTTGGTACCAGCAGTCAAGAAATCAGAAGACATGCTACACTGGAAAAATTGACAATCAAGGACCTCTCCAAAGTGGTAAGGTGCAATGATGTTAGTTTAAAGACTAAGGTACACCTGATTCAAGCCATGTTGTTTTTAGTGATTTGTTATGCATCTGAAAGTTAGAGCGTGAATGAAGAAGACAGAACAGTCAATACTTCTGTGTTGTGGTGTTGGAAAAGATGACTGATTATCCCATGCACTGCAAAGAGAACAAATAAGTCTCTTGCAGAAAATGCAATTATGGTATTCCTTAGAAGAAAAAAATGATGAAGCTTCATCTCACATACTTTGTACATGTCATATAGCAGAGATAGCTGGACGGCACGGGTTAGGGAAAAGTACAAATCTGCTATTCAGTCACTGTGAATTATAGCTAACAACACCTAACAAACAACAACGCAACATTACTAAGTTGTATACCTGTAAAAAGTGAAATAAAATTGGATAAAATTTTACAAGATAATTAGTATTTGTAACAAAGAAAAGAAAAGAAAAAAAAGAGCAGCTTCTGAGGCTTCTCTGTACAACTACATATCTCCCAGGACTTAGTTCATTTGTTTTCGGTTTAGAGTCAAGTATCATGAGACATGCCAATCAACTTATTTTATGCTCTGTTCTCTCTGTTAGTTCTTTGTGTGCCTTTTACAATCTTGCAAGTGATCTTCTAAGACAAAGCAAATAGTTTTTATTTTCCTGAAACAACAGATGATGAAAGTATCATGACAGGAGGAAGAAGGCGTGTCAGGAAAGACAGGAGGACAGTGTGGCTAATGGCCTACAGGAGCTACTGCTTCCTTTGCCCTGAGACCAAAAGAACAGAGCAGAAAGTTTTTATAGACTAACTATCATAAGAGAGGGAAAGGCAAAGTAGAATTTCAAATTCTTCTGAACCCTAGGCTTTCTGAAGGCATGGAGGATGACTGAATCCCCAAACCACTTTGAAATAATCTTTAACCCTTAAGCCACAAATAATTCTTTAAAAATCTTCTTAAAACCAAATAGCTTAACTAGTGAAAAATAAAAGTCTGCCTTGATTATTAATACTCTTTTAAAAACTACCTACATGGGATCAAATTAACAATAGAAAATAAACATTTGAAAGGAATAATAATTTACGAAATGGAGGAAATACAACTCAGAAAGACAGGGATGACAGCCATCGAATGCAAGCACTGCCCTGAACTGTCAAGGAGAAACTGTGAATTGGTGTATGTTTGGCTGTGTGTATTCTCAACAGCAAAACAAATAAAAATATTTAAAATCAACCTAGAAAAGTAAATCTGTCATTTTGATCTGATGGGACACCATCAAGAGAAAGAACATGTGCATCATTGGAATCCCAGAACAGGAAGAAGCAAGTAAAGGCACTGAAAAAGTTGTAGAATAATTACTAGAAGAAAACTTCCCAGACATAATGAAGAATGCAATAATATATATTCAAGAAGCTTAGCAAACACTATATAAAATAGACTCCAAAAGAAAAACATCATGGCATATCATAGTCAAATTTGTCAGAACCAAAGATAAGGAAAGAATTTTGAAAGCAGGAGGGAGAAACAAAGAGGGAGTAACTTATAAGGGAGAACAGATAAGATTAAGTACCCATTTATCAGCAGAAACCATGCAAACAAGAAGACAGTGGAATGACATATACTGAAAACTCAAAGAACACAACTGTCAAACAAGAATACTGTACCCAGCAAAACTGTCCATCAAATATGAAGGGAGAGATCAAGATATTCCCAGAAAAACAGAACCTAAAGGATTTTGTAAAATTAAGACCAGCATGTTGTAGGAAACACTGAGACGTCCTTCTTATAAAGGTGCCACAGAAAACTGGATGGACCAAAGTAACAAGCAACACCAAAAATAACTCAACAAAATGATAGCAATAAATCCTTGCCTCTTAATAATCGCACTGAATGTGAATGGTATAAATGCATCATTGAAGAGAAAAAGAGTAGCAGATTGGATAAAAACCCCAAATCAATCAATATGCTATCTACAAGAGATACAACTGAAAAAAATGAAGATAAAGAAAGACTAAAACTAAAAGGGTGGGAAAAAATATAGCAAACAAAGGGTAACCAGAAAAAAGCAGGAGTAGTGGTATTATTCTCTGATAAAATAAATTTCAATGCAAAAACCATCACAAAGGTCAACAAAGGTCACTACATAATGCTGAAAGGATCAATAGAACAAGAGGACATAACAATAATAAATATCTATTCACCAAGTAAAAGACCTGAAAAATATATAGAACAAACATTAACAAAATGGAAAAAGGAAATAGACAACACTACTATAGTAGTTGATGACTTCAATACATCACTCTTAAGAAAAGATAGAACAACCAGAAAGAAACTCAACAAAGATGCTGAAGAATTAAACTATACAGTAAATCAACTTGATCTCATAGATATTTGTAGGCCAATGCACCTAAAAAATGCACAGTAACCTTCTTCTCCAAAGTGCATGGAACGTTCTCTAAAATAGATCAGATTTTAGGCCACAAGGCAAGCATTAATATGTTCAAAAACACAGAAATTATACACAGCATCTTCTCAGACCACAATGCTACAAAGTTAGAAATTAGTAACAAGAGGATAAATGAGAAAAACCAT
>NW_006399810.1:15299504-15307032 GCF_000299155.1 Elephantulus edwardii | reverse complement strand
TAAAAAAAAAAACCCTCCATGAATACATAATATACAGAAACTATAATAACAAAATTTTACAAAAACAACATGTTCTTGTTAAGTGCCATCTAGTCAGAACCCACTCCTTTCTGAGCCTCCAGTGCATTTTCAAAGACTGTGAATCTTGTGCGAGGAGACTGTCCATCTTCCTCCTGGTGAGCAGCTAGTGCCTTTGAGTTGGCAGGGCAATACCTTACACACTTAGGTCACCAGAGCCTCTTAAAATAATACAGAAAAAGAAAAGTAGTGTTTTTAATGAACAATGAAGAAAAAAATATCACATAAAATGTCTGAAAGGCATGTGGTTCAAATCTACCAGCTGCTCCATGCGAGAAAGATAGACAATCTCCTCCCGTGCGATTAACTGCCTCTGAAAACCCACTGCGGTTCAGCTATGGGTCGGTTCTGACTTGTTGGTACACTACAACAACTACTAAATATTCAATATTTCTACATTATTGTATTAAAGTATTAAAAGAATATGCTATTGTTGTTGTTATGTACCGTAGAGTCAGAACCGACCCATAGCTGACCCTTCTGTGGGTTTTCAGAGGCAGTTAATAGCATGGAAGGAAATTGCCCATCCTTCTCCCACTGAGCAGCTGGTGGCCTTGAACCATGTGCCTTCGGGATTGCAGCACAGATTCTTGTCATTAGGCCAATATACTACGTATTGTATTCCAGAAATTCAAGGAGAATTTAGTATTAGAAAATCTGTCAATATAATTCAACCCTTTAGTCAACAGTAAAAAAAAAAAAATCATGATTTCTATTGATGCTTAAAAGTTAATTAATATTGTTCAACAGCCAGTCCCTGCCTAAACAGGACTGAATAAGTACTTCTTTAATACAATCTGAACTATTCAAAGTTGCCTATCACTGCTACTTTAGCATCCTTTAGAAGGTAATAAAACAGAGAAAAATGCAAGGTATAAAAGTTGGCACAGAGTTAAAAATTATCATTATTTGAAGGCCAAAGTTAAGTGATGATACAGGCTATTTTAAGTAACAAAATAATTCCATAAATTCTGTGCATATAAAACTAATTTACCAAAATAACAGCATATGTACAAGAGCCCTAAATCCTGCTTTAGCTTGTGCCAACTTCACTGTCTCTGACAAACTTACTCCCACCACCCCAATCACAGAATCGATGCATCTCATCGAGGGCCTCCCTCTCCTGTACTGTCTCTCTGCTCTCCCAAACATGATGTCCCTCTCCAAGGACTGGTCCCTCCTTACAACATGCCAACATGCCCAAAGTATGTCAGACAAAGTTTCAGAATCCTTGACACCAAGGAGAAGCCGGCTTCACCCTCTCCAAGACAAACCTATTTGTTCTCCTAGCAGTCCATGGTATATTCAACATTCTTCTCCAGCCCCACAGCTCAAAGGCATCAATTCTCTTTCTATAATCCCTATTCACTGTCCAACTCTGATGCATAGCACGCAACTGCAAAGACTATAGTCTGGATCAGGTGCACCTTAGTCTCCAGCCAGACACTGTTGCTCTTCAGTACTCTGGAAACGTTGCTGATAGCTGACTTTCCCAATGCAATTCATCTCCTGATTTCCTGGCTGCTGGTACCAAGAGTGTTGACTATGGAGCCAAGCAAACTAAAACTTTTAACTGTCTCAATCTCTTCACCATTCATATGGATGCTGCCAATTGGCCCAGTGGTGAGAATCTTTGTTTTCTTGATGTTGAGCTTCAATCCGTATTGAAGGCTGCTGTCCTTGACCCTCTGCAGCAAGCACTTCAGGTTCTCCTCAGTTTCAGCAAGCAGGGTTATGTCATCTGCATAACACAGGTTGTTGATGACTCTTCCAGCAATATTGATGCCATATTACTCCTTGTACAGCCCAGTGTCTTGGAAGATCTGTTCTGCATATAGATTGAAAAGGTATGGTGACAGAATACATTCCTGACGGACCACCTTCTTGATTTGGAACCATCCAGTGTCTCCTTGCTCTGTTCTGACGACTGGCTCTTGGTCCAAGTATAGGTTTCACATAAGCACAATCAAATGTTCTGGGATTCCCGTTCTTCTCAGAGTCAGCCACAGCTTGTGAAATATTACAGTATCAAATGAAAATACTGCGAGGTTTTAATGTGTTATAAGCAGATCAACAGAACAAAATGAATTCAAGAAATAACAAGGGGATTTGGGTAATAACACAGGTGGTATTTCAGATAACTGGAGAAACAAAAATGGTTTGGGGACATTTGGTTATTTATTGGGATAAATAGATGGCTCCTACCCTAATCTGTATAAATCAGCTTTAAATAGAAACATATTATTAAATGAAAATGAATGGATATATGGGGGGAAAATCCACCCAAGTATGAAACAAAGGCTAAATAAAATTAGGACAATATTAATAGTTACATAAAACTTAAAAGTTTTTCCAAGAGGAAAAACAGTATAAAGTTTGAAAACAAGCTTATAAATATATTAAACATATAAATAACTCAAGAGTTAATAAGGGGCCCCGGATGCATAACAGTTAAGGACTTGACTGCTGACCAAGTTTGGAACCCTGAACCCATTTAGTGGCTGCACAGAAGGACAACCTGGTGATTCCACCCACAAACTTAAACGCACTGCCCTCAAGGCAGAACTGTCTCTTGGTTAACTTTATAGTGGTTTTAGAGGCTATAAATCGCAAAGGAGGAAACTGTCAATCCTTCTCCTGAGAAGCCACTGAGGGATTCAAACTGCCAGAGAGGAGTTTTTGGTGAACCACTCTGTACAGATTACACCACCAGAACTCCCTATACTTAACACTTACAGGAAATCCATTTTAGCATTACTGTCAACAAGAAAAGACTAAAAATAATGATGTCTTTTTTAGGGGGCTGATTAAAGTAATTTATAATCTAATCATACCAAGGATTATTACATAGTTATTACTATATAGAAAAAATTATTAAAAAATAGAGTGCCCTGGTGGCTTAGTTGTAAGGAGCTGTGATGGCAACTCAAAGTCATGCCTTTCAAATTCACTGTCTGTTTTATGGCAGAATGATGGGCCATCTCCTCTCATTTGATTCACAGCCCCTGAAAACCTGCTTGGAGGGTCGGCTACAAGTCAGTTCTGACTTGATATCATGTGACAACAATAAGAAATATCCCTGGACAGTACAAGTTATTTGTATCACCTGATAACATGGAGATTAAAGCACTCAGTTTCTTACCTAGTGTTTGACAGTTCAAGCAGGAGGAAGATGTGGCAGCACGTGCTCAGAGCCAGCCTTGGAAACTATGCAACAGCGTGACTCTGCCCGACGGGCTCTTTAGGATTTGGGATCTACTTGATGGCAATGGGCTTGGGTTTTTTTGTTTTGTAGTTTAAACCTGCACAGTGACACCCTGAGATAATGACTGCCCTTCAGCTTACATTCCCTATTAAGAAAACACTATGGAGCAATTCTCCTCTTTAACACAAGAGGTCTCCATCAATCAGAACTGAGTAAGCCAGGACGAGTTGACTGTGTTTTTTGCAGGCTGTCAAAACAGCATGAGTCCCCCCTGGGTGGAGCAGACAGGTAAATGGCCGACTAGTAAAGAAAACACTGCAGTTCAAAACCATCAAGAGGGCCACAGAAGACAAGTGTTAAGAATCTGCTTCTGAAGTCCCAGCCTTGAACTCTCTTGCAGGTCTGTTATACACATGGAGTCACGAGTTAGAACTGACATGACAACAATATCATTAAAGAAAAAGAAAAAATGGTATAGGATGCTATAATTTATAAAAAACAAACCAACTATAATTATTCTGTATATGTCCAGAATAACTCTAGAATAATGTAAGAAATTGTTAAATTACCTTCATGGACAACTGTGCAGAAGAGACACAGTGAGGAGGAAGACACTGTTTCATCTTGTGCATCTATTAGCTATCAAGATTTTTACTTCAAGGAAGTGGTTATAATTTACAATATATCAGTAACACATATCAGTTTGCATCTCTGTACCTAAGTTTACAAACTCTGGACTAGTTACCTGTTTTTCAAAAATTGCCTTGGCTCTAGTTAGTCCCTTACATTTTCATAATAATTTTAGAGTAAGCTTACCAAAATCATGAAAAGCACTGTCAGGATTTTGACTAAGTAAGGAGAATAATCATTAAAAAAGTGAGTCCTTTCACTGGTAGCTTGTCCATTTATTTTTATCTTCTACATCTTTTGAGAGCTCTGGTGGTTTACTGGTGAGCTGCACTGCTAACCCAGAGGCATGTGGTATTAATCCACCAACTGCTCTGTGGAAGAAAGATGGGCAATCTCCTCCTGTGCAATCTGCTGCCTCTGAAAACCTGTTGAGTGCGTTGAGATAGTTCGGACCCAATGGTATATAACAACCATAATCTCCATAAATTTCCTTCAAATAGGAAGATTTATTAAGAACACAGACATTTACCTAGATATTTCATAATTTCTTTTGGAAATTTCTTTTCTATAGTATTTTCTGTTTTATAGTAAATATTAAACAACCTTGCTCAACTCTCTTACCTAGTTACACATTTCTGTGTAAAGCTATGTTGTTGCGAGCTGCTGAGTCAGAACTGACCCATAGCTGATCCTCCTTTGAGTTTTCAAGAGGCAGAGGAAAAAACATGGGAGGAAGTTGCCAATTTCCCACAGAGCAGTGAGTGTATTCAAATGACAGTGCCTTCGGAATTGCAAGTGGGGTCTTACCACTAGAGCGCCAGAGCTCCCTGTAAATTCTACAGGGCATGTTTTTTTCTTATAGTACTGATTAGATCCTGTAGTTAAATGTCCACCAGGGATAGTTAATGTTGTTGTGGAGTACTGCAGACTCAGAACCCACCCAGAGTTGACCCTCCAGTGGGTTTTCAGTTGTTATGGAGTTGTTGTTGTTATGTGCTGTTGAGTCACCTGCGACTCATAGCGACCCTATGTACAACAGCCCTAAACCCTGCTCTATCCTGTGCCAATCGCACTGTCTCTGACACACCCATCCGATTACCCCAGAGTGCCTATTTGTCTTCTTTTAGATTTTACAGGTTGTTTTTTTGTTTTTGTTTTTGTTTTTTTTTTTTACTGTTGGTGCTGCTGTGTCCTACAGAGACAGAACTGACTCATAGCTAAGCCCCTAGTAGGTTTTCAGAGGCCATAATTCATGCTGGAAGAGCCTGCGTACTTCTCCCTCAAACCAGCTGGTGGATTCAAACCATGTACTTTTGGGTTGGCACTGAAACTCCTTACCACCAAGCCATCAGAGCTCCTCAGAACAAGCATTACACTTATTTACCTATACATTATTTTTTAGTCCCTGAATTCCATCTTTACACACAACTAAATGTAAAAAGCGATAGTTTTACTCTCTTTAATAACAACATGTTAGGCTCAATCTCCTAAATAAAAAGAAAACTTAAGTCAGAACAATCACTTAACTCATTTCAGCCTGGGAAAGACCACAAAACACATACTCCGTGAAGCCAAAGACAAATCACCAAGCCCTTTCCACAGAGGATGAAGTGTTAGTCCTACTTAGAACACAGGATAACAGTGGGCAGAAAAGGGGCTTCTTTCCAATACTGATGCACCCAGATACTGCTGCACCCAGAGACTCTACCAGCCGAGAGCTCATGGTTTTAGCTTTCTGAATGAAAAGTTCGAGTTCTGATAAATTAGGATAAATAGTAAATGACCACATACACATCAAAAAGTAAAAGCTAACTATGCATTTATTATTCATAATAGTTGTTATATTTTGACTTTTTTTTTAAATTTAAAAAAACCCTCAATTGCCTGTGAGTTGATTCGACTCATAATGACATTCCGTTGTATTTTGGAGGCCGTGAATCATTAAGGGAGGAAACGGTCCCATCATGTTCCTAAGTAGCAGCTGGAGGACTAGAACTTTGATATTTTTATTAGTAGCCCAAATATTATGCACTATGCCACCAGGGCTCCTTATTTTTCTTTAAGGTCCAAGAAGAATTTATTTCTAAGAATCATCAAATCTATCTGGCTACCTATTTATAGTGTCAAGATTTGTGGATCTCTATATAAAGTGGAAAAGATAGAAAGCCACTGCTGTAGCAGCAACTAGTAGAAGCTAATGACAGATTATATTCCGAATGCTTTGCATAAAAATGATAATCAACATCTATTGAATATATAAATGAATATAAGAGAATCTCAATGTGACTTGAAAATTCTTTATTTTGAGTGATTAACTTACAAAATTGTTGGAAAAATAGCAAAGAATTATCATTTACATTTCTCCTAACATTAATATCTTACATAACCATACTATAATTATTAAAACCAATTAACAGTGTTAGTAAATAGAACTATTAACTAACCTACAGACTTTATTTAGGTTTCACAACTTTGTTCTAGGGTCTGATTCAAGGTCTTTCAATGTGATTTTATTACCAAAAATAAGAATAAAATAAAAAAAATAAACCCAAGTCCACTGCCATCAATTTGATCTCAACTCATTTGGATACCCATGGGGTTTCCAAAGCTGTAGATAGCCCATGATTTTTATGTGGAGCAGTTGGTGGATTCATAGTACATAACTGACTAGGGATTCTTAAGAATAAACTAAGAACAGAATATTATTAATTCTTTGAATTAAAACAATAGAAGAAACAGAGAGAAAAGACAAGAAAAGCTCCCTAATGATTTATGAAAAAAATCTATCAAATATGAAAACAGTTTAATATATCAGTCCACTTTATATGCCCCATGTATTTTTTCTTTTTCAAGCGATATATGCAATAAAGCTGAGACTCATATGAGACCAAGGTAAACTCTCTTCTTTAATATCTATTACGACAAAATCACAAATAAACTAGTTCAACAACTGAACTCCTGTTCACTGAGTCAGCATCATTGAATGCTGACCCTCCTGTGAGTCTCGGAGGCTCTGAGTCACCCAGGAGGCAGCTACTCATCTTTCTCTGATGAGCTGCTGTTGGAGTCTCACCTTCAGGGGGGGGGGGTTTCCAGTCTAATGCCCTACAGATTATCCCACCAGGAGCACAAGTGAACAAATACTAGTTCCTAACATAAAACTCAATGTGATCAATTATTTTTGTCTAATGCTTTTAAAAAAATTATGTTCTGAAAATGTAAGCTTGAAAAGAGACAAGTCTAACAACATTTTTATTAAAAATAGAAGAACTGAATCAGAACTCTGTAGATGTTAAGTGATCTTGAGACTAAGTGACATCATCTTATTAAGCACTATAGGCTACTTTTTTATGTGTCCTACATTGTCTTTAGTTAATTATAAAATTCTGAGAAAGTAAGTGATTAGGTAATTTTTCCCCAAATTCATTTTTTATTATTGTTCTATACTAGTTTGACCATTTGCAAAGACAGAAGAGGAAGAAAAGACCAAAATGGATGTCAGAAGATACTCTGAAAATTGCACTGGAGCACAGGGAAGCCAAAGCACAAGGAAGAATTCAAGATACTAAAGAGTTGAATAGAAGATTTCAAAAGGCAGCACGGGATGACAAAGCA
>NW_006399810.1:15273367-15296509 GCF_000299155.1 Elephantulus edwardii | reverse complement strand
CTCCCTTGGTTTCTGATGCACCTTGAGTTGATGTTTGTTTATGGTGTGAGATGTGGATCTTGTTTCAGCTTTCTGCAAGTAGCAGTCCAGTTTTGCCAGTACCATTTCTTGAAGAAGTTGTTATTTCCCCATTCGATAACTTTGATTTTCTTGTTGAGTATCAGTTGACCATAGATAGCTGGGTCTACCCATTCGATAACTTTGATTTTCTTGTTGAGTATCAGTTGACCATAGATAGCTGGGTCTATTCCTGGTTCTCAATTCTGTTCCATTGGTTGATGTGCCTGTCATTGTACCAGTACTATGCTGTTTTGGTTACTACTGCTATGTAGGTTTTGCCTCCAACCTCATTTTTGTTTCTTAGAAGTGTTTTGCTTTAGGTAAGTTTTATTTGCTATTTGAAATGTAACATAGGTGCCAAATTTATTATTAATTTTCTTAAGTCTAATACTTAGCAAGCATTGAGACAAGTTTTTTAATTTATGTGTACTTGTTAAATATTTAGGAAAATTTTTCCTGAAAAAAAATTATACTAGTAATTTAGGTTAAGGTCACTTCTGAGCCCTGACAAAATAGCAATTTGAATTTGAAAACCATTTCGAATGAACATTACTCTCTTATTTTCATGCCACTTTACAGAGTTAAGTCATGAATCAGTGTCTAAATTTTTAATGTTATATTTAATTTCTTGAGACTAACTTTCATGTTTATTTTCTCTAATTCTACCTATTTCCATTGCTGTGATTTTCTTCCCATGTCTGTTGCACTGGACTGCTCTCTATTCTCCCTGGATGTGCTACTTTACTTTTGAGTTGTTGCTGAGCATTCAAGTGTATCCAAGCAACAGGCCGCAAAACGCAAAAGCATAGGTTTCATTTCCCCTGAGATAATTTGGCTTTTCTCTGTCTCTCTCTCTCTCTCTCTCACACACACACACACGCACACTGATATCTGCCACGGCTTGTTTAATATTTTTAGGAAAGAAAAAAAGTTATATTTGGTATGCTAAAAGCATTTTTATGGGTATATAAAATGTTTATGTTAAAAATTCTTAAATTCTAGATTTCGTGTGTTTTTAAGTCACTCTTTTTGAGTCTGAAAATAATTATCGCTCTTCAAACTTTCTAATAAGAATTCAATTACAGAAACTTCCCAATGTGATATAATAATACAAGAATCATTATATTGTTGTTGTTGTGTGCCATCGAGTTAGAATTAGCCCACAGCTGACACTCCACTGGGTTTTTGAAGGCAGTTAACTAACTGCACGGGAGGAGCCTGACCCTCCTTCTTTTGTGGGGTGGCTGGTGGATCTGAACCCTGGCCTTTGGAATATTGTTTCATATGTGAATTGGAAAGCCATTTATAAAGTTAACAGTAAATTTCTTTGAACTTGAGGGAAAAAACCCACTGTAACCACTATCATTTTAGTATGCATCTTATCATGTAATAGCAACATTTTTATTATCACTCTCTTTGAAGCCTCTGCATAACTACTCAGATTTAGGACTAGACTTGCGAGAATGACAGCTCATCATATATATTATTCTTGTAATCTGATTCTTTTTAATGCTACTATTTTTAAATTTAGTCATATTGTGTGTGGCTCTAACAAATGAAAAAAATCCTTCTAAGTCATGCCATGAGATCAGAAACTACTTCTACTTAGCCCTACAGAGAGAATATAGATTTGTTGTTCATAGGGTCGCTATGAGTTGTGCTCGGCTAGACGGCACCTAACAATAACAACAACGAGATGATAACAAAGAGCAAATTATAAATGCTTATCTGAAGCGTGGTTTTTTTTAATGCAAAAGTGGTTTATAAAGGCTGTAAATCACATGGGAGGAGAACACCCGTCTTTGTCCTGTGGATTTGAACCACCATCACTTCATCTTTACATAAGCTGTATAACTCCATGTGGACTATTCTTTTACCGTGGTATTGTTGCTGCTGTCAAGTGGGCCCTGTTCATGGTGAAACTGTGTAAAGCAAAAGGAAAGGTATACCAGTCCAGCACCATCTTCATTACCACAGAGGTGTCCACTTTACTGAGGGGTTCACCGGTATACTATGTGGCTTTGCAGTCTACTGCTGATAATCACGTGTGCTTTTCTAATGCCAGGCTGTTACTGCTGTAGTAGACATTTACCTTACTCCACAATCAAACCTTTTATACTTCATACACTAATTTTAATTTTATTTCACCTTTCTATTTATTAATCTTTGCTCACGATTCATTTCTGCATTTCAGAAATATTGTCTTTTTTAACCTTTTTATTTGATGTTTTTTCTCTGATAAAAATTTCTTATGCATAGGGATGTTTAGAGATAAGTTCTCTCACCCTTCGTTTGTCTGAAAGTCTTTTATTTCAGTCTTCTCCCTCAAAGGTAAAGAATTCTATGTCAACAATTATTTTCCTTTAATGCACTTGAAACCATTATTCCACAGTGCTGCAGTTAATGAGTCAGTTTTCACTTTAACTATCACACTAGTATAAGTGATGTCTCTTTTTTCTCCTTTTTTAAAAAAAATCTATATTTTATTGTAAGACTCTTCTCCTCTCATTAATCCTGAAGTTTTCACTAAGACATGGCCTAATGTGCATGCCATTTTAATTTGTTTTCCTTGGGTCAATAGCATGCCTGGATCTCAGTATTAGCACTTCTCAATAATTCCAGAAAACATTTTCTCCATCGATTACTGATTTTTGCTCATGCCTTTTATTCCCTACTGAAACTCTTGAAGCCTCAATTAAACAAGCTAAAAAAGTGTAGTGTACCATTATCAGCTCTGATCAATTTCAGAATTGCAACTAATATAACATTCAAGAATCACTGATTTTATATACCAACAAAATAGTGAAAACTTTTTATATAATGCACCCTACATAAATATACTAAGTAAAGATTTTTGGCAAAATTTTTTACTCATTCATCATTAAAGAACAGGGTGAAAAGAAAACCTACTGACTAGAAACAAACATTTGGCAATATTATCTCAGACAAGGGTCTCATAACAAAACTTTACAGAATCTTGCAGGGCCTCCAGAAGAAAAAGACTGATAATTCATTACAAAATGGGCAAACGACAAGTGAAGAATTTTCACAGAGGAGGACATTCAAATGGCCAACACACAAATAAAAATCACTGGCAATAAGAGAAATGCAAATCAAAACTACACTCAGTAGCAGTGGCAAAGTGTAGCAGGGTAGCAAGTGATAAATGTTGGAGAGGATGTGGTGAGATTGGCTCCAAGAGGATGTGGTCAGATTGGATCCAAGGGGGGAGGCTTAATCATAGGGTCACACAATTTGAGGGGTGTAGGAAGGGATGGATAAAGGAAAGGGAAAAGATCTAATGTGAAAAACAAAGTACACAAACATTATGAACTTCGTAAGTTAACTAGTATAAAATTAAAGAAAAAACTTACAACAGCAAACTTGGAATAGAGATCAATATTAATTATAAAAGATCAAATGTGCCAGCCACTGCAATAAAGGAAGATTTAGGGGAAAGGAAGAGATAAGTCTTTATTCACAGATAATATGATCAGAAGTAAAAGGAAAGCTTCTGCTTGTAGATACTATTAAGTAGGAGCCTGGGATAAACCTAACAATACATATGTCTTTTAGAGAACTTAGGTATAGAATATATTACGAGCTTTTTCAACTCTTCAAAAGCTGTTAAATAAACAAACAAAACCCCCCAAACACAGAAAATCAACTAAAAAGGGGGGGGGTTCAAAGATTTGAATAAGCATTTTAGAAAAGGTATACAAATGGCTAAAAAGCACATTAAAAGATGCCATCCCCTTTTCCTTATGAATCAGGGTGAAGTCTTTCTCAGGGAGGAGTGATAGGGAATGGCAAGGGACATACTGACAAAGGAGATTAATCAGAACTGGCTTTGACAAGCACTGTGGCAATTGGACAATTAAAACAGACATGGGGGGGGAAGAAGAACGAACTGGGGATGAGGGTGGAGAAAACTGTGCAACAATGAATGAATGAAACCCTCCCCCCCAAAAAAGATGCACATTCGTATATAGTATGAGGCAGTAAGGGAATACAAATTTAAACCACCAAAAAGCCACTCCAAAGCACAAAAACAATCAACAGCGAGCAGCTTTCAACTCCTACAGACTCTTCACTGTGTTCCCAAGGCTATACTCTTTTCTGGAGGCCACTGCCCACCTTCCTCCCAGAAGCAGCTGGTGGAGTAGAACTGTTGACATTTCAGTTAGCAGCCTGATGCATTTTGCCCTCCACCTCCTAAACCATTAGGACTCCAAACCACTCCCCAAAACTCAAACTCCTTGCTGTCAAGTTGATCCCCACTCAGTAGCCTTTCTTCATGTTTCTGAGACTGTAAATCCTAACTAGAGGAAACTGTCCATTTTCCTCTGCAGTCACTGAAGAATATCTCACCATAGACTACGTTGCCAGAGTGCCATACATACCCACTAAAACAGTACAGCTGAGAATACTGGCAATAGTACGTGTCAGAGACAATGTGGCAAAATGGGATTGTTAGATGTTACGGAAATACATACAATCACTTTGGTTAACAGTTCTGCCATTTCTCATGAAATTAAGTATGCATTTGTCATACGATCTAGTAATTAAATTTTAATTATTCAGACATATGCTCATAGAAATAGGCATATGATACACACTTGTGCATACTAGTTTTTATTATTTCTCATCGCTTTCGAGTTTAAATTTACTCACAGCTGACCATCCAATGGGTTTCAAAGGCTATAAGTTGCACATGAGGAGATTTCCAAATTTCTCCCAAAGAACTAATGAATTTAACCCTCCAAAGAAACATGGCTTTTGGATTAGCAGCATATATACCACTAGACTAGGCTGACAAACCTCCCACATTTTTATCATAATAATAGAAACAACTCAAATATCTTTTGGCAAATGAACAGATTTGTTAAAAAGTGTATATAATGAAAGATTATTCAGCACTGAAAAGGAATGAATAATACATTCAGCAAATAAATAGCAAAAATAATCTGAACAAGAAAAGCTAACCATACAAAGATAATCTATTGCATGATTCCAGTTATATAAAATTCTAGAAAAGTAAAGGTAATAATTTTGCCAGAGAATACTTCAGTGATTGCATGAGACTGGACAGCAGTGTGGATCAACCACAGAGGACTATCAGGAGATTCTTCTGAGATGGTGAAAACTTTCTATGTCTTAACTGAGATGTTGATAATAAAGGTATATTAACTTGGAGATTAACAAAGGAAAATGGTATCCTAGAGGGGAAAACTCCCACTAGTTAGTAGCAGAGCTGATTTAGAATCTAAACATTTCTGTTAGAAGAAAAACCTGGCTATATTCACTCAAAACTCAATAAATTTTATTGAGTGAATATTATGTGTAGTCAGTATTTCCACTTGCTTATAGGTGTGTGTATATACCAATACACAGAAAGAAAAAGATGCTATGCTTGAGTGCTTACAGTGGTAGGAACAGGGTACAATGGGTTAGTGAGGGAAGACAAAGAATTATAGTGCTGTTGTTGTGGTTGATTGTCATTAAGTTGAGCACGACTCATAGTGACCCCATGAACAAAAGGCCTGAAGCCTTTCAATAACTATCGTCATTTATCAAAGTTCATAGAGTTTCCAGAAGCATGTTATTTAGGAAATGGATGCCACTCTTGTTTCAAAACTTATATAATTATATACAGCATGTTATATAAGACTCATGACTTTAATCTTTGAAGACATAGGCAGATTTACGCTGTTGTTGTTAGGTGCCGTTGAGTCATCAATGACTCATAACTACCCTATGAACAAAAGACCTGAACACTTGTATAACTTTCATTGTTTCTCTAAGTTCATAGAGTTTCTGGCAAGCTATTTTGGAAGTGGATGCCACTCCTGCTTCCAAGCCGGTTTTAATTTGAGAGCTATACCAAACACGTCCACCATGGGTAACCATTATCACATTTGACATGCCAATGTCACAATGTTTACCATCATAGCAACCATGAGTCTGTACCACAAATGGACAAACCAGTTCTATACCACTTAGAAGAAGGTTTGACTGAACAGCTCTTTACCTACCACCACAGACACAAAGATAAATAAATTATGTTATTTATCCTAAGCAGGAGTGGCATCCACTTCCTAAAGAGCTTGTGTCTGGAAACTCTGAACTTTGATAAATGTCGATGATTGTAGAGGGTCTTCAGGCCTTTTGTTCACAGGATTGCTTTGAGTCATGTTCAACTCAAAGGCAATCAACAACAAATATGAAGTTTATAAAAAAAGCACAGGAGAATATTCTCTGGGTTTCAAACTACCAACTTTTTTGGTTAGCAATCCAATATGTAACAACTTTTTAAAATTTGGAAAACACAAAAACATTGAATTTGATACTTTAAAAAGATGACAGTATGGGGCGGGGGGGAAGAAAAGTCCCTGTAAATCAGTATCAAAAGACAAAACGTCAGTGGAAAACAGACATTCACAGAAAAAAAGATTCAAACCTAGTAAGAATGCTAAAGGCTGAAACACATAAATTAAAAAAAGAAATGCAAATCAAAACATCCATGGAAGTGACAAAAACTGAGCAGTTTAATAACCTCAAGTATATACAGGTATTGGAAGCAGGAGTGACATCCACTTCCTAAACAACATGCCTCTGGAAACTCAATAAACTTTGATAAATGGCAATAATTATAGAAAATCAGGCCTTGCGTCAACAGCAATCAACAACAACATATACAAATATATGGAGAAACAAAAGTATCACAAACTAAAAAAGTAAAGATAACAGTTCATGAACGGCTAGTCAGATTAAGTATGTATGTATGCTCTAATCAAGAAATTCTGTCCAGGATAACTGCAACAATGAATTCTTAGGGTTTGTGAGATTTTGGTACAGTAGTTATTTAAAGTAGAAGAAAACTGCAGATAATCTGTTTCAATTCTTACGCAAGAATTCAAGTATGGAAAAGGTTATAATAAGGTAAGATATTGACTACAATATCAGGAAAGGTGTACCCACGGGAAGCGTCCTATCTCCATTCCTTTTCAATCTATATGCAGAATCTATATAGATCATCCAGGAGGTTGGACTTTATGAGGAGGAATGTGGCATCAAGATAGGAAGAAGACTCATCAACAACCTGTGTTATGCACATGACACAACCCTGCTTGCCCAACCTGAGGAGAACCTGAAGTGCTTGTTTAAGAAGAATTCAATATGGATTGAAGCTCAACATTAAGAAAACAAAAATTCTCAGGGGAGCTCTGGTGGCCTAGTGGCAAGAAGCTGCACTGCAATCCCAGAGGTACAAGGTTCAAATCCAGCAGAAGCTCTGCTGGAGAAGGAGGGACAATCTCCTCCTGTACCAGTCAGATCTGATTTGACAGTACACACACACACACAAAATAATAAAATAAAAATTAATAAATAAAAGAAAGATTCTCACCACTGGGCCAACTGGCCAGCATCATTATGGATGGTGAAGAGATTGAGATTGTTAACAGCTTGCTTGGCTCCATAATGAACACTCTTGGTACCAGCAGCCAGGAAATAAAAAGACAAATTGCACTGGGAAAATCTGCTGTTGGGGACCTCTCCAGAGTACTGAAGAGCAACGATGTCAGTCTAGAGACTAACATGCACCTGACCTAAGCCATGGTCTTCACAATTACTTTCTATGCGTCAGAGTGCTGGACAATGACTAAGGATGATAGAGGAAAAATCGATGCCTTTGAGTTGTGGTGCTGGAGAAGAGTACTGACCATATCATGAACTAAGAAAACAAATAGCTCTGTCCTAGAGAGGATGAAATCAGGCTGTTCCTTGGAGGCAAGAATTTTGAAGTTCTGTCTCACATACTTTGGGCATGATGTAAAGAGGGACTAGTCCTTGGAGAGGGACATCATGCTTGGAAGAATGGAGAGACAGCACAAGATCAACTGCCTATCAAAAATAACCGGGGAGGGGGGCAAACAAGCAATACCTTAAAGACAGACACATAGGGGAACAAAGTGCTATTTAAAGTACATACATTTTAAGTACTTAGACTGTAAGTAAGGTGTAAGTAAGTAAGGAGCTCTGATGGTGAAATGCTAGTATATCAAACTGTAACTCCAAGTTTAGTGGTTTAATTCCACCAGCCACTCAGGGAGAGGAGGATGGGCAGTATGCTCTTGCAGAGGGAGTCACAACACAGGGACCAATGGAGGCTCACCAAGAGCTGGAGTCAGTGGCAGTGGCTTCTGGGTATGTTTGTGTTTAAAGGAGACTAACAGTAAACAGAAGACCATATGTATGTTAGGAACAACTACTGGACTATTTTATACACTAATAAGAATTACTATAAGTAGTTGCTAATTATTATTTACTTTTTCAAGTTTTACCTCATTATACACATAGTTGGGACCTCTGGATAATTGTAATTCTTAAAGTTGTTAAGATAAATAAATGGAGGTAACATAAAAAATACAGTGGTAAAAACATAGTTTTTAGCTCAAATATCCACTCTACGTGGTTAATGACTGTGACTAATTTATCTGTACCTCAATTTCGATATCTATAATTTTAAATTAATAAATTCATCCCCATATAATTGTTTTGGGGACTAGGTCACCAGAGCTCCCATGATTTTATCGTGATACATCCCAAACAGAAACAACTAAAAAAACCTTAATTTCCCCAAATTAATTTGTCTTATTCCTTCTTTTTCTGTCCACTCAAAAAATACTGATACAGTTTTATGTTGTATAAACATTACAATCAATAATTTTATGTACTTATGTTGACTATATACAATGTAAAGAATGGCTTAATTACAGTAAGACAATAATATGTATAGAAACAAAACACTGCATGAACTTTGTATGCAAACCAGTATAAAAGATAAAGAATTTTAAAAAACTAAATATAATTGCAAATAACTAAATCAAGAGTTCCTTACTAGAATTTGAGTAGAGAAAATATCTGTGAGTATTTTCAGCATATCCAGTAGCATTATCAAAATTATTAATATTTATGAAAAGAAAGAAAAAATTTTTTTCCAAATTGTAGATAGGTATAAGGCAAGTAAATTATGTCTTTTAAAACTGCATTCAATAAAATAATAAATTTCAAAACATGAACAGAATCTTAAATAACGATTTATTAAATTTCAGAATATTTTCTGAAGTACTAGGTGCTCCTTAAGTCTTAACATTTAATTAGGACAAATAATATTTATCTACAAAATTAACTTCTTAGAGTTGCTCTATAGCATGTAAATGGTTCAAAATCATCCATAAACTCCTCCAGATAAAAACCTGGCAACATCCATTTGTAAAGATTACAATCAAGAAAATTCTATTACACAGGATAATTATGACTCAGAATTGACTGAACAGCGCCACCAACAAAAATCATATTATACAGATGACAGTGATTTGAAAATTACAATTTACAAAAGTACAAATACGAATTCATTAAATAACAAAGGGTAACATTTAGTACTTCAACACTTGGACTATAACAAACTTCAGTTCTAGCACTGATAAGCCGTGCAATTATTTTACCCTCCTTCATGATTTTCATCAGTGAAATATGAATAACGATAAAATATCTCCTAGGGTTCTTGTGAAAACTAAACGAGAGCAAACATATAAAATGCAGTACTGTCACACAAAAATGACTCAGTTGATATTATCAACTATAACAATTCTCCTTGAAAGCCTTCTCCAAACAATAAAACACGTAAGAATATTCATTATTGGGGAAACTTTTTCAGAGCTTTGTGCCAACTATCATGCTTCAAATAAGATCCCAATACAGGAAAGATATTTTCTTTACATTTAAGGTACTCATAGTTAACAAAAGAAGTGGAAATACTGCTAAGGATCATAAAAACATGTAATAAATTAGAAAATTTAATATATAGGAACAAAGAGACAAGGGTCACATGTCAAAAGTTTACAGAATCCTACAGGGCCTGTACAAAAAAAAGAAAGAAAGAAAGAAAGAAAGAAAGAAAGAAAGAAAGAAAGAAAGAAAGAAAAGAAGAGAAAAAAGAAAGACTGATAATACAATTTCAAAACAGGCAAAAGACAAGGAAAGAATTTTCACAGAGGAAGATATATGCATGGCCAACAGACATATGAAGAAATTCTCTAAATCACTAGAAATAAGAGAGATGTAAATCAAAATCATAATGAGATACAATCTCATCCCAGTAGCATGGACAAAGTGGCAGAACAGCAAGTAATAAATGTTGGAGAGGATGTAGCGAGATAGGAACTCTTATACATTGTTGGTGGCATTGTAATATGGTAAAACCACTCTGGAAGGCAGTTTGGCGTTTCCTTAAAAAGTAAAACAAAGAAATTTCATTTGGCCCGGCTATTCCACTGCTTGGAATATATGCTAAGAAAATGAGAACTGAGGTACAAACAGGGATTTGTACACCAATGTTTATAGCAGCATTACAGCACAGATGTCCAACCACAATGGGATAGACTGATAAATTATGGTACATTCACACAACGGAATACTACGCAATATGCAGGAGCAATGATTTTGTAAATCACTACCTAACTTAAGAGGGACTGGAGAGCATTATGCCGAGTGAATTAACTCAGTCTCATAAGGACAAACACTGTCTCAGACCATTATTGTAGAACATGTATGAGGATCCAAGGGAGGGATAGCAGAAGCACAGGGTTAGCATAGGGGCGGCGGAGGAAGTTAATCATAGGGTCACACAATTTGATAGCTGGAGGGAGAGGTGGGCAAAGGAAATGGGAAAGATCTGGTGTGAAAATCTTTGTATATGAACTCTGTAAGTAAACGAGCATAAAATTAAAATTTTATTTAAATTTTAAAAATATAGGAACAAAAAGAAGGGAGATAAGCTTGGTTACCAAAATTTCATTGGAAATGACATTTAATACTAAAAGAGTACAATGTTGTTGTGTACCATTGAGTAAGAACTGACTCACAGCTGACCCTCCAGTGGGTTTTCAGAGGCAGTTAATCTCACAGGAGACTGCCCATCCTTTTCCTGCAGATCAGATGATGGAACTGAACCGTGTCCTTTAGGACTGCAGTGCAACTATTTATTCCTAGGCCACCAGAGCTCCCAAAAGAGTATGATGTTGTTGTTGACTGCCATTGAGTTGAGTACGACTCATAGCAACACTGTGAACAAAAGACCTTTCCACAACTATCCACAACTACTTTCCACAACTATTGTTGTTTCTCCAAGTTCATGGAGTTTCCATAGGCATGTGGTTTAGGAAGTGGATGGCACTCCTGCTTCCAAACCTGTTTTACAGCTGGGAGTTCCACCAAACACTGTTCACATTGGGATACCATTATGGTATTTGATATTCCAATGGTACAAGTTCAGGATCACAGTAAACCTAGATTATTACCTCAGCACAGCAAATAGATGAAGAGTGATGTACAAGGTAGAAGAATGTTCTTTCAAAATTTAAAACAGAAAAAAAACACACACAAAAACACACACACCACAAAAACACAGGAAAAAAAACCCACCAACTAGTCTCACTTAGCAGTAGTTAAGTGTCATCAAGTTGAATGTGACTCATAGCGACCCTATGAACAAAAGACCTGAACTCTTTTCTCTAATTAACATTTCTGTACAATTATAAAGTTTATGGAGTTTCCAGAGGCATCTGGTTTAGAAAGTGGATGCCACTCCTGCTTCCAAACCTAAAGCAATCTGGAAGTTCCTCTAAACACTGTCCATAATGGGTAACCAGTATGGTATCTGACACGACTATGACACAGTGTTCAGCATCACAGCAACTCCTAGTTACTCAGTACAACAAACAGACAAATGGTTGCTGGACAACTTAAAAAATGTTCATTCTAAAATTAATAAATTTGGCCTGAGGACCCTAGGGTGGAGCCTGCTAAAGGATGTCTTTAAAATTCTGTAGTGAGGGGTTGGGGCTGCGGCTGGTCTGGAAGTTCCTGTGCACTGGCTCCAATCTGGAAGCTGGTTTCTTGTGTCTTGACTGGGGTCACGTAAAAGTTCTGGGTTGTGTTTGATTTGTGATATTGGTTTTTTTCCCTCCACAAGCAGATGTCAGTTGGCCTTAGTCTCCATTAATGAAGAAAATAAATACAAAAGTAAAGATTCAATAGAATGGTCAAGGAGTTGAGAATAATCTGTTCAAATGGAGTATGAGGCAGGCAGAGGCTAGATAAGAGAAGAAAGAAAAATTAGGATGTAATTGTCAAGTGCTTTGCACAAATATCCAACTCAGAGATTTGGACTTTATACAATGATAAATCAAGAGGAAGATCATAGTTAGGCATCAAACTTAGAAAAATAACTACTAAGTTGTGAGGATAGAATTGTTACAACAAAGATTCAAGGTTAAAAAAAACAATGTGCAGTTTGGGATTCTGTGAATTTAGGATATTCAGGCATTCAAGTGGAGCACTGAAAACTTGTCTGGAGCTCTAAATTGTAATCTTTGATATAGGATTAATCAACATGTAAGTGAGACGACAGAAAGGCTACACAAACACAAAAATGACCCAGATGGTCTCTTGGTTCTTTCCAAATTTATACAACTTTGTGCGAGAGTTTAATTCAAAGCCTGCTGCACTGCTAACCACAAGGGTATGCTTCTCCTGTGCTTGAAACCACCAGGAGCTCTGTGCACAAGAGACAGGCAGGTTCCTCCCGTTACAATTCACCACCTCAGAGAAAGGCGAAACACTGCAATGAGCAGAATGAACTGGGCGGCAGAGATAGAGTTGGGTTTGTCCAACTACAAAGGTGTAGTTTCTAGTTGTAGAGCAGTACACTTACAGAAACAAATTCAAATTTATGCTGTTTTCATTCTTAAACATTTTACAGTATTATCCCATTTCTATGATCCCTGGTGTTAGTGGTAAAGTGTGGGATGGCTAATCAGAAGGCTGGTAGCTCCACAGAATGACATGGCAGTTGGTGTTCTCGGGATTTCACAACCCCTGGAAACCTATGGGGCAGTTCTACTCTGTCCGATAGGGTCTCTCTGAGTGATAATGCACGTTGACAGCAGTGAGTTTAAGTTTCAGAGTTTTAAAAAATTTATTTATTTTCAACGATTTTAATTATACAACCTATCCCACTTTCAAGGTCCTACCAATTTAACAGCCATCAAAGAGCTTGCCTTACCCTTTTCAAAGTGACTCTCCCCCCGCCATGGTCCTGATAAATGTTTATGAATTAATATATCCTACTCAAAAGGGATTCAACGAGTTCTGTCTTATAATACCTTTCATAGTACTTGGCAGTACTGTATTTTTTCCATGATTATTTACATTTTTATATGCTCTGCCTGTATGTTTCCATCACAAAACTACAGAGGAATGTCAAATATAAAAACAGCAAGAAGACAATCTAAGGCAAGAACAGCACTATACTCAGCATTCTGCATGTACATTGGTTATTTAGAATCAGCTACTTTTCCCATAAGTCAATTATTATGTAAAACAAAGTAATACATCCTTGCCAATCTGCCACGATACTGTATATAATAGAGAATAAGTAGAGATCGAAATGGGGGACAGTAAATTAATAATGTGAAGACTTTTGTAGTTTTATATATATAGTATAATTTTAATTAGTAGCTTTTAAAACTAATTTCCAGAGAAGCATTATTTGAGAAATGGCCATTTTTCTTCTCTCCAGTAAATCTGAGAGGGTAGGAATCAACAAGAAGAGAAATATCAAAATTACAACTTAAA
Organism: Elephantulus edwardii; assembly: GCF_000299155.1. Lineage (NCBI taxonomy): Eukaryota > Metazoa > Chordata > Mammalia > Macroscelidea > Macroscelididae > Elephantulus > Elephantulus edwardii. Next base: position 15,282,748 of record NW_006399810.1, on the reverse strand, counting down.
CAGTTCCTAGAAATCCTGAGTTTCATAAAGTGAAATTTTAATAAATAAATAAATATGCCCCTGGCTCTAACTTGAAAGTCAACCTACACATGAATAGGACTTACAGTTTGGGTTTATGTATATCTGTAGCAACAGGAAGAACTCCAGAAGAACTCAGAAATTCAATGCCAAACATGTCACAAGAAGTCAGAAGTCACATTTTCTAACAGGGGTTTGACCCTAAAGTAAGCAATACATGTAATTAATTGATGCCTTAGTCTGAAGCAATAACTTGAATGGGACTAGTCTACCAAGCCAATGTTTAATAATGGTTTCTAATGGTTTGGAATATACCCCAAAGAAACCATAACTGCCACCCAAGTAGATATATGCACACCCATGTTTATTGCAGCTTTGTTCACAATAGCAAAGAGTTGGAAACAACACAAGTGCCCATCAACAAATGAATGGATAGAGAGGCTGTGGTATATTCACACAATGGAATACTATGCTGCACTGAAAAACAAGGAACTCATGCAATATTATTCAAAATGGGTGACCCTGGAGGACATTATGCTGAACGAAATATCTCAGTCACAAACGGACAAATACTGCATAGTGCCACTGTTGTAGAATGGGATTGACATCAGGATTGGGGTGAAACTGAGAAAAATTGGATAAATAATGAATACTGCATTGAAACAGAAGAGGGAGAGAACTGTTTAAAAGCGATATATGATTGGTTATTATGGTTATGACAAGAGTCCAGAATCAAGATTACATAGTGGAGTGTACTCAGGATGGGGGGACTGTATACCAATGAAGGAATTTTTCTTTACTTCTCAAAGAGAAGAGTGAATTGGGGGTGAGGGGTGGGCAGGGAGAAAAATGCAACAATGAATGAATGGAAATTCAAAGTCTCTGTAAACATTCATTAAAATTAATAAAATAAAAAAAAGATGTAAAAAAATTAAAAAAAGGAAGACACATAAGCAAGAAATAAAACAGTAAAAGCGTAAGCAGATAGCTTAGGGAAAATAGAACATTTGTAAACCCTTCTCTTAATTTCACCTTGGCAATAAACCTTTCTTTTTTCTCTCAAAAATAACAACAACAAAAACAACAGAAAATCCCCGAAACACAAAGATGATTCCCTCTAGAAACAAAATTAAAACAACTCAAACAAGGAAGGAAACATAAAGATCATCTAGTTAAGTGCTCATTCCAGTAGCTGATAGGAGGTAAACACATTTTTCCTTCCCACAATTAAATTGTAATTATGTGTTGTTGAGTTGAACTAACTCATAGCTGATCCTCCAGAGGCTTTTAATATGGGGAGGAGACCACTCATCTTTCTCCTGTGGAGCAGCTAGTGGATCTGAACCATATGTCTCTGAGGTGGCACTATAACTTCTTACCACTAGGCCATCAGAACTCCCCGAAAATCCTAATATCTAGGCAATAATACTAGCTTAAAAAGAAACTCATTGCTTTCAAGTGGGAATGGACTCATAGAACCCACCAGATTTTCAGAGGCTGTAAATATCTTGGGAGAAGATTGCCTATCTTCCTCTTGCATACTTCCTGAAAAAGTATGCCATTAAATTGTAACAAATGCTTAGGATAACTAAAATTCTAAGTTATGTCATAAGTATACAAATTAAGTGTGAGTAATTTGTTTGGATTAAAGAGAAGGAAGTAATACATGTACTTTGTTTTTGTTTGATAGCAAAACATAGATGGCTTTTATAATTTGACAATGAGTTATAACTCATACTGGGAATCATAGCAACTGAAAGTTTTGATTTCACTTCTGTTACTAACTTTATACAATTTTATCTCTCCTAGATTTCTGGTTTTAAACTCATACAATAAAGGTTTGTATCATAACCTTAAACATAACAAATTTTATATGATATATAATATACACACATACAAGCAGGAGAAGGATGGGCAATCTCCTCCCACGAAATTAACTACCTCTGAAAACCAGCCAGAGGGTCAGTTATGGGTCGGTTCTGACTCTACGGTACAGAAAAACAAGATACATATAGCAATGTTAAATAGATGAATATTTCATAAAGCTTTAATTTCATGACATCTATGTGAAGATGAGTTTATTTGTGCTAATTATGATTTAGTGTTAACATACTTTTAAAATAAAAAGAAAGGTTCTCTGTAGATATGCACTTTGCAGGTAATTATAATTGCTAAATTTTCTCATAATAAAATGATTCACGTCTTAATTTTGTGATAACTGAACATCATAAAACTCATTTCAATTTCTAAAATGTATGTATGTATAAATTTTTTCTAAAAAGATATAATTTGTTTGTGCTTACTTAGCTTCTGAATGAGGGCACCTAATGGAATCAATATAACCATTAATTTAGATTTCTAAATATGAGATTTTAAATCAGAGAGATAGCTTAGCAATTAATTAAAAAGCAAATAATCTCATATGAGTTTGTATTTCCAAAAGACTCTTTTGTAATAAAACTTTTCATGTGAAAATAATAGAACTTGTAAGACATTTCTTTTAGTTATATTTAAAATATCCAATTAAGTATCAGTAGTGATTGTCTAGTTTTTTGTACCTTTTCTACTGTTATCTTGGAGAACTAATAGTTTGTTTAAAAATTAGAAATTCAATTGGATTAAAAATTGTTCAGGACTCTATTTTCTAGGAAGCTGTTAAGAATAATATTACAACAGAAAAAAATTAGATGTTAGAATTAGGAGCAACCATTCACAACACAGATACAATCTCACATTTTCTTACAGAGATGTGGTTGTTGTTGTTCGGTGCCATCAATGTATGACTCATAGCAACCCTATGAACAAAACATCTGAACCCTGTTCTATCCTGCACCATCCTCACACAAGAGCCCACTGCAGCAGTCACCATGTCAATCCACCTGGTTGTGGGTCTTCCTCTTCTTCTCTGATCCTCCACCCATCTCATCATCATGTTCTTCCCCAAGGAAAGGAAGTTATTATTATTATTATCCACCAAGTGCTCCGTGGGAGAAAGCAGGGCATTCTCCTCCCGTGTGATTAACTGTCTCTGAAAACTTGCTGGAGGGTTAGCTACAGGCCTGTTCCGACTTGATGGTACACAACAAGAATGAGCTAAAGAATTTAAGATTTAAATGCTTATAAGTTCCAAATTGTACTTATTTAATTGCTTTTTAAATTACAACACAAATCTTAAAATTTTAATGTTCCTTAGTTTGAAGATGATACTCATACTGATTCTGATTTATAGTACTATATACAAACATGACAAATGGTCTTTGGATTTTTGTTTTGCTAGTAAGAATTTTTACATTGCTCCAGGCCTCAACAATCAGCCTTTAAAAAAAAAAAATTACAAGACTACTGTGAATCTGGAAAATGGTGGTGGTAACATAGGTGATATTTTTCCTAAAGACAATAAATATAACAGTTGTTGTATAGCCAGTCAGAACTGACCTATAGCTGACCACCCAGCAGGTTTTCAGAGTTTCAGAGTTTTCAGGAAAACTCTAGTTTCAGGTTTTCAGAGGCAGTAAATCACACAAGAAGAGATTACCCATCTTTCTTCTGCAAAGCAGCCGGTGGATTCAAACTGACTGCCTTTGGTCTTGGCAACACAGCTTCTTAGCAATAAACCACTAGAGTTCCCTAAATAGAAGAGTAGCAAAATAAAATAAAAAAAAAAAAAAACACCACAAAACTCCTGGACAACATCTGCAACAACTCTAAGTAATAAAGAATTCCCCCGAATCCCAGATTCTGAACAAGTGAAGACAAATCTCTAAGAGTGGGACTACTACCTGGTATTAGCACTTGTGTAGGAGAAAGCCATGATGTACTTAGCAGAACTGAGTATAGGGGGATAAAATAACCAGTAGGAAATTGGTCGTAAAATAACAAATAGGTATAGGAAAACTAGCCAATGTGAGAGTAACAGCTGAAACTGGTTAGGGTTTTACACACTTCCATTTGTGATAATACATAAAGTCTTGGTAAAGGCTGTAGGGGTTCTACAAACATTTAAAATTGTTCAGCATAAGTTTCCATCCAGGACAAAACTCCATGTTGTAATGATTTAGTAAATGTGATTATCAAAGACTACTGGAGCCAGGTCAAAGGCCCTCAACATAAGTACAAAGGCTAGGAAAAGAAAGGTGGTTTGAGAAAAGACACAGGAGAACTTAAGACTAAGTGAACTCAGTCCCATAAGGACAAATACTGACTGTATTAGACCATTATTGTAGAACATGTATGTGGATCTAAGGTGGGGAAGGGGGAGCAGATGGATGAGGATAGGGAGGGGCTTAATTATAGGGTCACACAATTTGATGGGTGGAATGATGGAGGGGCAAAGGAAAAGGGAAAGATCTGATGTGAAGAACAATGCACATGAACTTTGTAAGTAAATCAGTATTAAATAAACATTTTATAAAATAAAAGAAATATTTTAGCTCTTTATCAAAGTGTTTTAATAAAGCACTTCACAGCGGTAAGTCTGAAAAACAAAAACACAAAAATATCTAGTCTGATTCATCTCTCCTTGATGTAGTTCAGGAAAATTGATTTTACATTAAAAAGACTAATGGATAAAGACTGTATTTGAAGGAGCAGAATGGCGTCAATACAATGAAAGGATGCCAGAAAGGTATGGTTACAAAACACATGAAAACTATAACCCACTATTTCAAAGCAATAAAAGAGACACACAAAAAATTATGTAAGGTAAAAAAGGTACAAAGTAGAATTAGAAAAATTCAGAAAAGAATTAAACATGAGAAGTAAATGGGGGAAAATCACTTCAGAAATGAAGTATAAATTAGATTAAATATATACAGATAATGTTGTAAGGTAAGAAGAAGTGGAAAAGAAGGAAAATATAAAAAAGAAAAATTAAAATGTGACAGAAAATTACACAATAAAGATCTACTACAACATAAGGGAAATTTCCAAAGACTAAAAAACTACACTTTATGTGTAACTTTTCACAATAAAAATTTCAAGATGTTAAAGGAACACTGTGTACCTGAGGAAAACAACTCCACATGACCAACATTTAATCATTTTTATAAAAGCACTGGATTTTAAAAAATAAAAAAGGGAGACATTTCTTTGGGATATAGGTCTTGACAAAAAGACTCTGACAACTGAAGTAAAGCTATATTGCCATCAGGCTTTTTAACAGTCATGCTCTGTCTTATTATGTATGTTAAGATAGTTGAGACTATCAGAGGTAAACATAGTTAAAATAACCAGAGGAAGAAAATATAAAGATTTTATATTCAGTCAAAAGGTCACAGATCAACTGTTATCTACATACAAGAACTCAGGAAAATTTTTTCCCCACAAAGTCTGTTAGAGAAGGACTAGTAGGGCAAGTGTAAAATACATACTTACATGAAGACGTAAGACTAAATGGGGTTTGTAAAGGAGAGAGTACAACTACTCATCACTTAATATCTCATTATGTGAAATTTGACACTTAGGGCCAACTTTGTAAAAATTATAAGGAGGTGTTTCCAGTGGTGTAGGGCCAACACAGGGCTGCAGCCAGACTGAGGATGCCCACGATAGGCCACATCTAATGACATATTGGAGGTCTTATCAACAACTTTGCCATACAAGTGATAGTACCTTTGTCCACAATATCAGGAAAAAGATGACACAAGGTACTGAGTGGGAAGGAGAGCCCAAGGAGAGCAGGAAGGGCCTAATGGTGCCAAGGAAATTAGTGGGGGTGCTGGAAGGAAAGGGGAGAGAACATGGGTATTTGGGATAGCACTAGAAGGCAGGGTGGTGGGCAAAGAATGAGGGGGTTCCCTGCCTTTGCTGCATGCCAGGAGGCAAGCGATATGTAACTACAACCCCAAACCATAATGGGCTGGGTGATAGCACAGGTACAATGGGGAAGAGAGGCCACCATACCATACACATCCCCAGATGCACTGGAGTCCCCCAAGGAGCACTTGCATGCAGGATGGAGTACAGCCTTCAGTGTCACACAATGCCAAGTCTGTGTAATAACCTGGTTCTTAGAGCACAACCATGTCAGTACGTCTATAATACTCTAACAGTTTGATGTCAGTACTGGGGGGAAAATACACAGCAAAACACCCAAAATCATTTCAACTCACAGGACAGAGTAGAACTGGCCCATAGGATTTCCAAGGCTATAAATCTTTAAGTGAGCAGACTCCTACATCTTTGTTCTTCCGAGTAGCTCCTAGCTCAAAGCAATGGCCTTCTGGTTAGCTGCCAAACACTTTAATCTACACTGCACTGCCAGGTCTTCTCTACATCAGAATTGTTCTCCATAACAAGGAAAGCAATCACATTGTTTCCATGAAGCATATTATTGCTTGTCATGGTGGTGTTTTCTTCAAACAGGTATGCATACATATAATGCTGGATATGGCAGATTAATTATAATTTTCTACAATTTTGTCATTCATAGTATCACTTAAAACTATGATCCCCAGGGAAGAAAGAATATAAAGATTTCAGATAGAAGAGTTAAGTAAATCCAGTAACTGGAAAGTTATACATTTAAATGGAAAATTATAAAGTATACTTTTTCCCTAAACCTACCCATTGAAAAGACCTAGAAAGAGACACTAATCTATTAGCAATCAGCACCGTTAGTGCTTTTTTTTTAATTAAAAATTTTTTTTAAAATTTTATTATTTTTGTGTGCGTGTACTGTCAAATCAGATCTGACTGGTACAGGAGGAGATTGTCCCTCCTTTCCCGGCAGAGCATCTGGTGGATTTGAACTGTTCGCTTCTGGGATTGTAGTTGCAGCTCCTTGCCACTAGGCCACCAGAGCTCCCCCGTTAGTGCTTTTGAATTACAATTTCTAACTGAAAGAAACCAGGGTCCTTTGGAAAAATCTGTGACTCCAGGTCTGGAACAAGGTATGTATAAGGCAAACTAAAGCATCCTGCCATAGAAGAGAGCAAAGAAATTATAAAAGACTAATGGAATCACATCTAAGGGATTTCAGGGGCCAACTTCAAATGACTCTAACCAGTCAAAGATGAACTGGCTTGTTTTTAGGGGGCTTGCATGTATTCTACTTTGTTAAAGTGCAGTCTTAGTACTTTTCTATTGTACATTTCAGTGAAAAATATTTGAGTTTTCTTTCCCTGACAAGCTTCTGTGGCATACAGGTTGTCACTTTAATTATAATTTAAATGCATGCATTACAAAGGACACTTTTAAAAGGTCACATTAGAGTAAGCTATGTTTAAAAACAGTAAACGAAAGGGAGGGAACCCCAAACTTTTCTTTATGAACCATGTCAGAAAGTGATCAAACAGTAGATGATGGGAAGCTTATATCTTTATAAACTTAGTCCAACTACCAAAGGAAAGATGAAACTAGACCATAATACCTCCTTTCCAAGGGACCAGAAGAACTGCGTGATTCCCACGTACTGTTACCGAACATTTTTTTATATCCAAGATTCTATAGTAAAGTCCTGATCCAAAAGATGAAAATACAGAATTTAAAATTCTCATGTTACGCTAGGCATTCTGGAGCCACAGAGGATACATGAACCCCCGAAACATCTGCCCTGAGATAACCTTTAAACCTTGCACTCCAAGCCAAAAATACCCCCTAATGTTACTTTAAAACTATTTTCAGTCTTAAATGAATCACTGATCTGCACGCTGAGCATCAATGGCTGCTAAGGGTACAAAATGGTAATTGGTGATGTGCAATTTCTGATGTTTTTTGTGGCTTTGTTCACAATAGCAAAGAGCTGGAAAGAATCCAAGTGCCCATCAACAAATGAATGGATAGAGAAGCCCTGGTATATTCACACAATGGAATACTATGCAGCACTGACAAACAAGGAACTCATGCAATATTATGCAATATGGGTGACGCTGGAGGGAGGACATTTTGCTGAGTGAAATATCTCAGTCACAAAATGACAAATATGGGTTTGAGGGAAGACAGAGAAGAAGGGGAAGAATGATGTATACTGTATTGCAACAGATGAGGCAGAGACCTGTTTAAAAGGGATAGATGATTAGGTATTATTGTAATGACAGGAGTCCAGAATGAAGGCTGCATAGTGGAGTGGATTCGGAGAGAGGGATTGCATAGCAATGACAGAGTTTTTCTTTTACTTATCAAGGAGAACAGTGAATTGGGGGGAGGGGGTGGGCATGGAGAAAAGTGCAACAATGAATGACTGGAAACCCTAAGTTTCTGTACACTTTAATTAAAATTAATAAAAAAAATTAAAAAGACATATTGCACTGGAAAAAAAAAAGAACACAGCACCACTTAAAGCCAAACACATCGGTTAAGTTTGAGACTTAGAGACTGTAAGGGATCTACAGGAAATATCAAGTAAGAAATACAGGCAAGCAAAACTTAACCACAACATAATGTTTACACTGTACTATGTTTCCAAACATGTAAGCTAGTCACTTAACAACCAAAACCTTTTTAATACATGATCAAGTCTGTGTGATGGTATTTCCTTTAGGTGCTGTCAAGTTAACTGTGAACAACAAATTGGGAACCTTGCCCTGTCCTACACTGTCCTTGGGATCTCTGTCATGCACAAGCCCATTGTGGTAGTCACTCTGTCATACTTGAGCCCACTGTTAAAGTCACTGTGTCAATCCATCTTGCACGATGTCTTCCTCTTTCTCTGACCTATCTTTCCCAGCATGATGTCTTTCCCAAGGACTAGCCTCTCCTAATAACATGTCCATTATATGTGAGATAAAGTTTCACCATCCTTACTTCTACAGAACACCTAAGTTGTACTTCCTTGAGACATATTTTTTGTACTTTTGACGGTTGTTGTTATGTGCCATCGAGTCCCTTGTTACTCACAGAGACTTTATGTATCCTGAATCCTGCTCTATCTTGTGCTAACCTTTTTTGTCTCTGACACACCTACTCCCACCCAATATGCCAGTCATGGAGTCAATTAATCTCATCCAGGGTCTTCCCCTCCTGCACTGTCCCTTGACCCTCCCAAGCAAGGGCTGATCCCTCCTGGAAACATGCCCAAACCCTGCCTCCCAGGAGCAGCCTGGCTTCACCCTCTCCAGGACAAACCTGTTTGTTTTTTTAACAGTCCACAGGATAGTCAATACTCTTCTCCAGCACCACAGCTCAAAGGCATCAATTCTTTTTCTATCATCTCTAGTCATTGTCTAGCTTTCTGATACATAGCACATGATTTCAAAGAGTATGCCTGGATCAGGCACACCTTAATTTTCAGGCTGACACTGTTGCTCTTCAGTACTCTGGAGCTATCCCTGACAGCAGACTTCCTCAGTGCAATTCATCTTTTGATTTCCTGGCTGTTAATTGACCTGATGGTGAGAATTAAGACATTATGAATATATCATTTAT
>NW_006399810.1:15267292-15268263 GCF_000299155.1 Elephantulus edwardii | reverse complement strand
GAAAATTATCCAAAAACGACTGGAACAGCGCATCAACAGAGAACTATCAGAAGTGCAGGCTGGGTTTAGACAGGGGTGTAGCACTAGGGTTATTGTAGCTAATGTTAGATCGATCTTTTATAGTCTCACTAGCAATGTATAAGAGTTTTCATTTCCCTAAAGCCTCATCAGCAATTTTTCTCATTTGTTTGTGTGCCTGTTTTGAGCTGTATCTCTCTAGCACAGCAGTGTGAAGATGGTCAAGATCTGATGGAATTTCATCCTTTTGTACATTGAGTCACTATGAGTCACAGTGGACTTGAAGACACTTAACATATACCTGACTGCTGCTTTGATTTCCATCTCTTTCTGCGGGCCTAGTGGTAAGAACCTGGAGTGCAATTCCAAAGTCAAGTGGTTCAAACCCACCAGCTGCTCAGGGGGATGATGGGCAATCTTCCTTGCGATTTATTGCCTCTGAAAACCTGCTGGAGGGTCAAATATGAATTGCTTGTTGCTTGATGGCCCACATCAACAATAATAGGTAATGATTGTATTTCTTCATGTTTGTTGGCCACCTAAATCTCTTTAGTGAATGTCTTGTTTGTATCCTCTGCTTATTTTTAATTGCATTATTTGTCTTTTTGCTGTTGTAGGTTTTTGTTATAAATTTTATATATTAGTCATTGCCAAAAAAAATTGTCGATGAGATATTGCCCCTCCCTAAAAAGTCTGTTTTCACTATTACAACACTGCCAATTTTTTTTTACAATGTCAGTGTTAAAAAAGCCACCCTGCCCCCAAGTTTGTGAGATCTCTTTCTACTCTTGTAATGAAATCTTTTGATGAACTGAAGGGACTCTCTTTAGAATATTAATAGGCTGTTCTGACAACTGTGCTACAAATTGCTTTGGGAATGAATGACATTTTCACAATGTTAAGTCTTCTTATCAGCGAGGATGTATATTCTTCCATTTATGTAGGTCTCTTTT
>NW_006399810.1:15263288-15266445 GCF_000299155.1 Elephantulus edwardii | reverse complement strand
TATATATAAAATCTCCCAGACTTCTCACCTTTGATTCTGGCCCAGTGTTGCCCTTTTGGTCTCATATGGTTTCAGAATGTCTTATGTCATATGGTTGGGTGTTCTATGGTGCACATGCCTGACAACTGTTGCTTTCATCTCATGCTGGTTATTTGGTTGAGGGATGGCCTGCGAGAGTAGTTTTAATTCCACATTAGAAACATGACTAGGGCAGTCATCGTAGCAAATCCTTTAGTCTCTATCTGCCCAGAAGTCTGGTTTATTTTATCAATTAGAATTGTTGGTAATGGTAGCTAGGTATCATCTAGTTCTACTTTTGGGCTATAAAGTGCTGGGTTTATGTGAGCTATTTAGACTTCTTTTTTTTTTTTTTTTCTATTTAGACTTCTTGACTAAAGACTTCTTTGAGTCTTTTTCTTTTCTTTTGTTGCTGTATCTTAAATGGCCACCTGAAAATATTTAGGATACCAGAAGCTATTTACCAATCTAAGGTCTATAACACTGTCTATGAACTATGTATGCTATGTTATTTGATCTGATGTCCCCTGAGATTCTATGGTCCTCAGCATTATAAGAAGTTGCCACAGTTGTACTTCTCTTGATGGGCTCTATTACACACATGAACATACATGCAACACATATATGTCTGTATATACAGAAATTCACAATCACAACTACATATGCATCTGAGTGTAGTCTCATATGACTTTCTACAACTGTAACATACTTTTCTATATATGTACCCACTCATGAAGGTCTGTGTTATTAATGTTGTTATGTGATTATATATGTTTTAGTATTAATCTTATTTTTACATCTTTTGATGTCTTCCTTTGCTATTATATTTTGCTGTCTTCTCCCATATTGTGCACCTTATTTCCCTTCACCAAAATGAAACCATGCCTACTATCTAGTGATTCTCCCTCTCACCTCTCATATCTGGAAACCATCAAAGATTGCTTCTTTCTGTGTGTAAACCTATTCTTGAATTTTTAAAAAATAATAGCTGTTGTTGTTAAGTGCTGTTGAGTAAGACTCTTAGTCCCTTATTAAAAAGAATCTGAACCTTGTCCTATCCTGTACCTCTGATACACTTGAGCCCATTATTACAGTCATTGTATCAATCCACCTCCCTAAGGATTTTCCTCTTTTGCTGACCCTCCACCTTTCCAAGCACGAGGTCTCTTTCCAAGGAATAGCCTATCCTAGTAGCATGCCCCAGACTTTGCCATTCTTGCCTTCAAGGAGCACTCTGGCTGCACTTTCTCCACGACAGACTTGGAAATCCATAGGATATTCTTTTCCAGCATCATAACTCAAAGACATTGATTCTTCTTTCATCTTTAGTCATTGTCCAATTTTCAGATATACAACAAGCAACGGAAAAGGCCATGGCTTGGATCAGGCTCACCCGTCTTTAAACTAATATCATTGCTCATTAGAACTTTGGAGAGGTCCTTGGCAGACATTTCCTAACACATCTTCTGATCTCCTGACTGCTACCAAGGGTGTTGGTTGTGGTCCAGCAAGATAAAATTGTTTATAACTAAAATCCTTAATCTATCATGATGGCCCAGTGGTAGAGATTTCTATTTTATTTATGTTGCAATGTAATCCATATTGAAGGCTGTAGTCCTTGATCTTCTACAGCAACTGTTTCAAGTCCTCTTCACTTTCAGCAAACAAAGTTGTATTAGCTGCAAAGTGCAGGTTGCTGATGTCTTCCTCCAATCCTGATGCCACATTCCTCCTCGTGAGGTCCAGCTTCTCAAATTATTTGCTCGGCATACAGATTGAACAGGCATGAAGAAAGAATACAGCCCTGATGCTTATCTTTCATGATATGAGATCGTGAAGTGTTCTCTTGCTCTGTTTAACATCAGCCAGGTTTTGCCAGAGCATAAGTAGGTGTTCTGAGATCCAAATTCTTCTCAATGTTAGCTAAAATTTGTTCTGATAAATACAGTCAAAAACCTTTGCATAGCCAATAAAACATAAATAGACATTCTTCTGGTATTTCAGTCAGGATCCATCTCACATCAGCAATGATATCCTTAGTGTCCAGTCGTTTCCAAGCCAAGAGCAAACTTCTGGCAGCCGTCTATTGATCTACTGTTCTGTCTTTTGGATAAACTTCAGCAAGATTTTATTTGCGTGTAATATTAAGTGATACTGTTTGGTAATTTCCCACATTCTGTTGGAGCACCTTTCTTGAGAATGGGAACAAATATCAATCTCCTCTAGTCAGTTGATCAGATAGCTGTCTTCCAAATTTCCTGGCACAGGGTGATGAGTACATCTTGGGTTACATCTGTTCGTTGAAATATTTAATTTAGTATCCTATCAATTCCTTCAGTATTGCAACCTGAAGGTTGAATTTGTTCATTTTTTTTTTTCGCTTCAAAAGGCAATGCCTGTTCTTTCCTTTTAGTTTTCTAACTTTGTATCTTTTTAATACTTTACTCTGTCTTCTTAAGCTACCTTTTCAAGTCTTCTAAACTCTTATTTCTTCATTAATAGCAGTGGCTCATTCTTTATCCATGTATAATATTCTGCGTGGAAAATATGCCTCTATATATACTACATATAGGTGGTGGTTGTTGTTATGTGCCATCCAGTCACCTGCAACTCATAGCGACCCTATGTATAACATAGCCCTAAACCCTGCTCTATCCCTGTGCCAATCTCACTGTCTCTGACATACCTACCCTCACTACCCAAGTCACTCAATCAATTTATCTCATCGAGGGTCTTCCTTTCTCATGCTGCCCCTGCACCCTCCCAAGCATGACATCCCTCTCCAAGGACTGGTCCCTCCTCGCAACATGTCCATAGTATGTCAGACGAAGCTTCAGAATCCTTGCCTCCAAGGAACAGCCTGCCTTTACCCTCTCCAGGACAAACCTGTTTGTTTTCTTAGTAGTCCATGGTATATTCAATACTCTTCTCCAGCACCACAGCTCAAAGACATCAATTCTCCTTCTATCATTCCTAGTCACTGTCCAGCTCTCTGATGCACAGCAAGTGATTGCAAAGATCAGGTAAACCTTAGTTTTTAGACTGACATCATTGCTCTTCAGCACTTTAAGGAGATCTCTAACTGAAGACTTTCCCATCACAATACATCTTTTAATTTCCTGGCTGCTGGTGCCAAGAG
>NW_006399810.1:15253577-15259513 GCF_000299155.1 Elephantulus edwardii | reverse complement strand
ATTACTATTCATAATATATATTTATTCTAGTTAGATTTAATTATCTCTAGCAAAGCCATTGTAAGTGGCACTCCTCTCTCAATTTCCTGTTCAGAGTACTTTTTTTAGTAAAAAGGGGTCTTACTGTGTTTGCTGATCTTGTACCCTGACACTTTGGTGAATCTTTCAATTGCTTCTTTTGATTATCATCCTGAGTCTTTCCAATTTTATATGTGTAGGATAGCATCTGCAAATATAGTTTTACTTACTCCTTGCCAATTTGGATATGTTTTATTTCTCTTATTCGTCTAGCTAGGATTTCTAGAACAGTATTAAATAAGAGCAGCAATAAAAGGCATCTTGGTCTTGTTCTCACGTTCGAGGGGAATGCTGTCAGTCTCTTTTCATTGAGAAGAATGCTGGCTGCTGATTTTTTATATGTGGCCTTAAGTAAATTGAGCAATTTCCCCGCGATTTCTTTATTAGGAAAGGGGTCATATTTTACCAAATACTTTTTATGCACTGATGGAAAAGTTTCCTTTTACTTTGTTTTAGTAATGTGATATACTGTACTGATTAAGTTTCTAAATTGGAGCATATTTACACTCCTGGTATGAACATCACTTCATCATGCTGTGTTTTTTGTTTTTTTACACTCCTGGTATGAACATCACTTCATCATGCTGTGTTTTTTTGGGTTTTTTTTTTTTTTTTTAATATGCTGTTACATTCTACTGGCCAGAGTTTGTTGGTAATTTTAAAATCAATATTCATTAAGGGATATTGGTGTATAATTTTCTTTCATACTGGTGGTCTTTGTAGGCTCCGGCTTCAGAATTCTATTGGCTTCATGGAGTGAATTGTGTTGTACGCACGTTTTCTCTATGCTATAGAATAGAATTATCGAATTCTGTGTTTTGGAATACAGTAGAATTGATGTCAACTCTTGCAATGTTTGGTGAAATTCTCTAATGAAGTTTAATGAATCAGAGCTGTATTTTAATTGTTGTGAGTTTTCTGTGTGCTTTTTAAATGACCTCTTCAATTTCTTTTGTGATGGATCAGCTCAAACGTTTTACTTTGTTTGTGTTAAATAGATAGTATTTCTAGGAATTTGTGCATTTCATCTATGTTTTCCAATTTGCTAGTGTACACTATTTTAGAATGTTCTGTTATGAATCTTTTAAATCTCATTTGAGTCTACTGAACACCAAAACTATCTTCTTTCTTATTTTGATCACTTGCATTCAGTCTTTTCCTTAATCAGTTTGGTCAGTGATGTGTTAATTTTATTAGTTCTCTAAATGTGCCAACTTCCGATTTTATTGATTCTACTGGTTTTCTGCCTCAATTATTTCTGCTCTAGTCTAATTTGTATTATTTCCTTTTTCCCGGTGCCTTTAGGTTTCTTTTGCTGACCTTTGGATTCTTTTTTCTTTTAATGTGTACATTTATTGCTCTACATTCTCCTCTGAGCCCTGCTTTTCCCACACACCAAAAGATTTGGGATGTTGTATGTTTTTTTCTCATCTGACTCTAGGAACCTTTTAAACTTCATTTTCATTTTGTCTACTGTGATGGCATAATTCATAGTGAATTGTGTTACTAACCCAAAAGTGGTGACTCTCTGGCAGCTTGAATGTATAAGTAGTTCCTTGAGAAAAAGCTGGCAATCTCCTCCCATGTTATGTACAGCCTCTGAAAACCCACTGGAGGGTTGGCTCCCAGTCAATGGCCATGAGTGAGCCTGAGAATGACCCAATTGTTTTTAAGCAAAGTGTACTCAGTTTCATATATTTGATTTCTGTTCCTCTTGTTCTGCCCATTGCTGATTTCTAGTTATGTAGCACTGTGATCAGAGAAGATGCTTTGTATTATTTATTATTTACTGAGGCTTGCTTTGTGACCTAAACTATGATTTATTCTAGAGAACAACTTACATGTTTTGGAGGAGGTTGTGCACTATGTTGTACTGAATGAAGTGTTCTATATATGGCAACAAGGCCAAGTTAGCAGGCTGTGTTATTTAGATCCTCTCTATGTTTGTTTGAAGGCTCACATGTGAAGCAGTTGGATTCTGAAAGGTAGGTTCTCTTGGTTTAGTTGAAAGTCAGATGTATATTTGTTTATTTTATTTTTAGTTTTTTTTTTTCACAATTTTGTGTGAGATGAGTGGTTGCTTGGATTTACTGAATTTAGCTTAAGTCAGTCAGGACCTGGTGGATGGGCCTTTGTATTTAAACGTCAGTTGGGCTTTCAGGTTGGTGTTAATTGTGTTGGAGAAAAACATTCTTCTAAGTGGTACAGCACTGGTCTGTCAGTTTCCTGTACTGAGATAACTTGGAGTTGCCTGGATACTGAACACGGTGCCACTGGTGTGTCAAATGCAATAGTGGTTGCCCATGGTGGGCAGTGTTTGGTAGAGTTCCCAGATTAAGAATGGGTTGGAAGCAGGATCAGCATCAACTTCCTAAACAACATGCCTTTGGAAACTCTATGATCATTAGAGAAATGATGATAGTTTTAGAACAGGGTTCAGATCTCCTGTTCATAGGGTCACTATGAGTCACACTTGACTTGACAGCACTTAACAACAACAACAGTTGAGGAACTTTGGTGGTTCTACGGTTAAAGCATTTACCCACTAACCAAAACATTGGTGGTTCCCACTAGCTGCTCTGAGAGAGAAAGATGAGGCTGACTTCTTAAAAAAAAAAACCAACAACGCACCACAATGAATGAATGTAAATCCAAGTTTTCAGTAAACTTTCATTAGAATCTCAATAAAAAATTAAAAAACAAAACAAAACACACCCCAAACCAAAAACTCCACTATAACTTTACAACCTTGGAAACCCCCAGGAGTAGTTCTACTCCACTGTATAGAAGTCACCTGTTGCTGAGTCAGAATTTATTCCATCGTAGTGGGTTGATTTGATATGTTTGTTGAGTTTCTTTCTACTCATTTGTCCTTTACTGAAAGTGGGGTATGGCTTAGTGGTTAAGAGCTGCACTCTCAACCCAAAAGCACATGGTTCAAATCTAACTGCTCCATAGGTGAAAGATGGGCCATCTCATTCACTGCAGTTTTAGAACCTCTGAAAACCCACTGGAGGGTCAGCTATGAGTTGGCTCAAGGTCAACAATACTGTCTCAGGAGCAGAAAATGAGGCAAGGGGCACAGGGCTGAATGTCTTTTTGAAAGGGCCAGAGAGAGTGAAAATCACACAGTACCGCACTGCTCCAGAGCAGAAAGCAGATAAAGAGCCCATAGACCAGCTCCATGGTGCCTCTCGAGCCACACCAGCATCAAGAGGTTTGTTTATTCTTTGTTGACTATAGACTTTACTCACAATTTTGTTACTGAGAATAGTGTTTAGTAGGGAAATAAGCTGGAGAGTGGAGAGACCACAAATATCACCCAATGAAAATACAGGTTTAGCCCAGCAATCTCAAAACACAATTTCTCAATTAGTCTACAATTTCAGTTCAACAGTTAGCTTTCCCTTCCATTATCTCGCAAGATCAGCAAAAACCTTTCATTGTGGCTTTTATCTCAGGGATCCTCTGGTTACACACGTTAGCACAGTTTGTCCATAGCAATGCCACAGTCTCTCCACCACCATCACCAGCGTCTTGCTGCTCAGTGTGGGAGGCACTTTCTCTCTTATCCTTGCACAGCTGTTGATGATTAACAAGACTATGTGTCTAGAGTGAAAGTCATTGGAGACCAGAGGGGCCTAATGTAATGCTGCAAACAATGCAGGTACGTAACAACTATTATTGTAATTCTCTTCAAGATTTTAGAGCTTATAGATGGAGAAGAGATTGAGATTGAGATTGTTAATGATTTTAGCTTGCTAGGTTTCAAAATCAACACTCCTGGCACCAGCAAGTCAAAAAAACAAAAGACAAACTGTATTAGGAAAATCTGCTGTCAGGTACCTCTCCAGAGTGCTGAAAAACGTCAGTCTAGAAACTAAGGTGCACTGGATTCAGGCCACGGTCTTTGGAATTACTTGCTATGCATCAGAGAGATGGTTAGTGAACAAAGATGACAGAAGAAGGATTGATGCCTTTGAGTTGTGGTGCTGGAAAAGAGTACTGAATGTATCATAGACTGCCAAGAGAACTTACAGATATGTCTTGGAGAGGGTGAAACCAAGCTGCTCCTTGGAGGTAAAGATTTTGAGGCTCTGTCTTACATATTTTGGGCATGGCCAGGAGGGACTGGTTCTTGGAGAAGGATATCATTGTTCAAAGGGTTAGAGGAACAGCACAGGAGGTTAAGTACTTGGATGAGAGGGACTGACAGTAACTGGGGAAATAAGGGTAGGTGTGGGATTAGCTCAGGATAGAGCAGGGTTTAGAGCTATTGGGTATAGGGTTGCTATGAGTTGTAGTCAACAACACATAACAACAACAAATGCACTAAGTGTATAAATATTTATTATGTTATGCTTGATATAATGTCCTCCCATTTGATTGATTTTTACTTACTCTTGTGCAGAGGCTGATATTGCTACTTATGCGGGTTTTTTTTGGTGAAAGTTTGCTTGATGTGCTTTATTAATAATTTGATTTTTTAAATTTATTTATACCTTTATATCAAGAGCATAACTTTTATATTCATCATATTGAATAGTGCCTTTAACTACATTAACTGTAATTTTTAATAGGTTGAATTTACTACTGTCATTTTGTTACACTTTTTTTGTGGTGTTGACAAGGAGTTTTGGTTGTTGCTTTTTAAAATTTTGTTCACATAAATCTTTTATCCTGAGGGTATGTCGTTGTTTTTTGTTTGTTTTTTTTTTTAGTGGATTCTTTGTTTTTCCTTTGTTATTTATTCGTGTTTGGTGAGTAATCAGATTTTATTTTTATGTGAGATTTATGAATTTCCTTTGTAAATCTCTGAAACTTACCTTTACTTTCAAACAGTCATTTATTTCTTCATATTGCCTTGACATTCCTCATGTGAAAGTTCTAGAGCTATATACTACATATTCCAGCTTTTTGTTTGGAAGCTGTCATCTGTTTTCTGCCTTTATTTTACTTACTAGATTTGTCTGTGTTGGTATTTGAGTAATTCTGTATGTGTCTTTTTAATAAATTTTTAATTTTAATTAAAGTTTACAGAAAAGTTGGATTTTCATTCATTGTTGTACATTTTTGCCCCCTCTCCCTCCCCTTTCCCTCCCCTAGTTCACTCTTTTTGCTTTTTTAAAAATATGCATTCATTGTGGCACAATTACCTCCACCAATCCTCTTTGCAATAAAACACTTACTCTGGACTGTTGTGGTACAAATAATGTCTAATTATATATTCCTTTCAAACAGTTCTTTCCTTGATATGTTCCAGTTCAATGTTCATTATCTATTGACTCTTAAGCCTGTTCTCCTCTTAAACCATCAATTTAGACTCGTTTCACATCACTGGTGCTATGCAATATTTCTCCTTTTGTGGCTGAGATATTTCACTCAGCATAATGTCCTGCAGGACCACTCATGTCGTGTAATGTTTAATGAATTAATTGTTTTTCAATGCTGCATAGTATTCCATGGACCATTGGCCTTGGTTTTTCTATCAGTTTGTTGATGGTCACTTGGGTTGCTTCCATCTCTTTGCTGTTGAAAATAAGGAAACAATAAACATGCATGTGCATGTATCTGTTTGGATGGCAGTTATTGGGTATATTCCCAATAGGAGCATTGCTGGGTCAAATGGTATTTCTATTTCCAACTTTTTGAGAAAGTGTCAGCCAAACCACCTTCCGTACTGGTTGCACGATTTTATATGCCCACCAGCAGTAAATAAGGGTCCAATTTTTCCATAACCTTACGTTTGCTGCTCTGTTGAACTTTGCTTTTGGGGTGAGATAATATCTCATAGTTGTTTTTATATGCATCTCTTTGATAGCTAGGGATTCTGAACTTTTCTTAATGTATTTGTGTGG
>NW_006399810.1:15245752-15253302 GCF_000299155.1 Elephantulus edwardii | reverse complement strand
CATAGGGTCGCTATGAGTCGCAAGCAACTCGACAGCACATAACAACAACAACAACAACAACATTTGTTTGCCATCTGAATGTCTTTTTTGGAGGTGTCTATTCATAACCTGTGTCCATTTTGCAATTAGGTTGTTTAGCTTTTTCTTCTTGATGTGCTGGAGTAATCTATAAATTTTAGATATAAGTTCCTTATCAGATATGTTATCAAAAAATATTTTTTCCCAGTCTGTGGCTTTTCTTTTTACCTGTTGGAGAAGTTTTTTGATGTGAATAGGGATTTGATTCTTAGAAGGTCCCATTCATCTATTTTGCTCTCTACTGATTGTAGGTTTTTCATTCTGCTTGGAAGACCTTTTATATCAGGGATTAGGGCTTCTTGAGTTGTTCCAAGCTTTTCTCTAAGGAAATTTATAGTCTTTGGTTTTCTTCCCATGTCCTTGACCCACCTTGATTTGTTTTTTGTGCATGGTATGAGATGTGGGTCTCGCTTGAGCTTTCTACAGATGGTTTTCCAATTTTCCCAACACCATTTGTTAAAAAGGCTGTAATTTCCCCACTTAATGGATTTCATCTCATTGTCAAAAATTAGTTGAGCATAGATAGATGAGCTGATTTCTGGGTTCCCAATTCTATTCCATTGATCTAAGTGTCTGTCACTGTACCAGTTCCATACTATCTTGACCACAACGGCTATGTAGTAGTACTTGAAATCAGAGAGTTTGATGCCTCTTATCTTACTTCTCTTTTTTCAAGTGTGCATTACTACTTATTCAGGGACTCTTTCCATTCCAAATAAAACTGGAAATTGTCTTTTTCATCTCATTGAAGAATGGAATTGGTATCTGTATTTGGATTGCATTGAACTTGTAGAATGCCTTTGCTAGAACTGTCATTTTCACAATATTAGGTCTTCCTGTCCATGAGCATGATATATTCTATCATTTCCCAAGGTCTCTTTGTTTCTTGAAGTAAAGTTTTGTAATTTTCTTTGTATAGATCTTTTGTGTCTCTATTTAGGTTTGTTTCCAAGTATTAAGTCTTGAAATAAGCTATTGTGATGGATATTGTTTTTCTTTGCTCCTTTTCTGTATTTGTCACTGCAGAGAAATAATGCAACTGATTTCTGTATGTTGATCTTGTATCTTGTTACTTTGTTGAATTGATTGACTACATCCAGTAGTTTTCTCATGGAATCTTTAAAGTTTTCTAAGTATACTATCATATCATCTGGCTTCAGGAAATCTCTTGATTCTGTGCTTTGATCACTTTTTTGGGGTGACATCTTGCTTTGGTTGTGTAAGGTGTGCTTCTTTCATGTCATTCTGTGGTAAAATTTATCCTGTCTGGGACCCCATTGGGACCTTGTTCTGATGATCTTGGCTTGAGAACTCACTGTTCCAGAGGAGGGAGAAGCAGCTCACCCTGCCTGAATCTCTCTGATCACTGGACTTAAGAGGGGACTTGCTTGATTTTGGGAGGTTAACAGACAAGTATGGAATAGGAGGACAAGTCATTCAGCCTATAGTTTTCCTCTGAAGTCCTGTGGCAAGATTATTTGGGACTGGGGGGCCAGTTGCGACTCTCTTCACCACTCCTGACAATTCAGGAGAAAGGACCTTTTTTTCGGACATTCTACTCTAAGACTGTATTCCTGTAGCTACTGATTGCTGGAGTCTTCTAGTTAATGTGCATGGCTGGCAAAGCAGGATGATGTCTCAGGCAGAAGCAATGTCCTCCCCATCGCTTCATGGGTTCAATAAGGTCCTCCCCACCTCTCCTGGCTCTGTGCGGGGCTAAGGATGCCAGAGGGCTCATTGGGAGTCCAATGTCCATTTTCGTGATTCTCTTTGTGTCTTAATATCAGATATGATGTCATTGGTTCTCCATCCAAAAGATTCCCTTAAATATTTTTTGTAGGGTTTGCCTGCATTTACAAATGGCAATGGATGTAATTTAGAATTTTTGAGAATGTCTTAACTTTATTACTTTATTTGAAAGACAGTTTTGTATTCCTTTCATTCAGAGTTTTATATAGGTATATATCATTCTACTATCTTCATCCATAATAATTTCTTTCAAGAAATTACTGCTTTGGCTTATTGATGCCCTGTTGTATTTATTTTTTTATTTCTCATGATGCTGAGAATTTTTTCTTTGCCTTTAATTTTTGCAAATTTGGATTGCTGTTGTGTTGTTGTTATGTGCTGTCGAGTCACCCTACATCTAACAGTCCTGTTCTATCCTGTGCCAATCTCACTGTCTTCGACACACCTGCTCCCACTACCCCATTCACTGAATCAATCCATCTCATCAAGGGTTTTTCTCTCCTGCGTTGTCCCTCCACTCTCCCAAACATGATATCCTTCTCCAAGGACCAGTCCCTCCTTGCAACATGTCCAGAGTATGTCAGACAAAGCTTCAGAATCCTTGCCTCCAAGGAGCATTCCGGCTTCACCTTCTCCAAGACAACCAGTTTGTTCTCCTAGCAGTCCATGCTATATTCAACACTCTTCTCCAGCACCACAGCTCAAAGGTATACATTCTCTTTCTACCATCCCTAGTCACTGTCCAACTCTCCGATGCATAGCACATAATTGCAAACACTATAGCCTGGATCAGGTGCACCTTGGTCTCCAACTTTTTTTCGGACGTTTCTAACATCGTTGCTCTTCTGGAGAGGTCCGTGACAGTTGACTCTCCCAATACAATTTGTCTCTTCATTTTCTGGCTGCTGGTACCAACAGTGTTGACTGTGGTGCAAGTAAACTAAAACTGATGATGATACCTTTTAATGACTTTCTTTGGGAGTTCCATCCTCTTTAGGGTTCTTTGAGCTTCTTGTATAGTAACCTTTTAGAGTTTCACAATATTAGGGAGGTTTTGAAATAAAACTATTTTGAGTTTTTTCTTGTTTCATTTGTTCTAGAATTTCAGTCACACAGACAATTCATTCCTTTTTATAGAGTCCCCATACTCTCAGGATTTGATTCCCCTTTATCTCATTCTTCCTCAAAGAAATTAGTAAGAAAAGGTCTGTCCTGTTTCACAGCTTCTATCTTTCATTGATAAATTTTACTTCTATATTCTTCCATTAATTTTTTGTTTCTACTATTTTATAGTTAGTCTATATTTCTATTTGCTGTTATATGGTTTCTAATTATCAGGTTTTTTTGTTATTTTTTATGGTTTCCCTGAATTCTTATCATTTTGCCTGTGTTTCCCTTGAATTTGTCTGTTTTCCTTGATTCTTTTGAAGACTCAATACTTAGTCTTTTGACTTCCTTATCTGCTAGTTGTTGTTGTTATGTGCCATCAAGTCGTCTGCATAGTGACCTTATGTACAATAGCCCTAAACCCTGCTCTATCCGGCACCAACCTCACTGTCTCCAACAAACCTACCCCCATAATCCCAGTTACTGAATCAATCCATCTCATAGAGGGTTTTCCTCTCCTGCACTGTCCCTCTACCATGATGTCCCTCTCCAAGGGCTGGTCCCTCTTTGCAACATGACCAAAGATGTCAGACGAAGCTTCAGAATCCTTGCCTTCAAGGAGCAGCCTGGTTTAACCCTATCTAGGATGAACCTGTCTGTCTTCTCAGCAGTCCATGGTATATTCAATACTCTTCTCCAGCACCACAGCTCAAAAGCATCAATTCTCCTTAGTCATTGTCCAGCTCTCTGATGCATAGCTAGTGATTGCAAAGACCACGGCCGGTATCAGGTGCACCTTTGTCTCCAGAGTGACATCAAGGCTCTTCAGTACTATTATATTTTCATCCTCAAGAAGAGCCTCTGCCCATTTATTTTCATCATTTGCTTTAGTCACCTTGTCCTGTTTATTGATATGTTTTGACATTCTCTATTGTCTTTGTGACATTAAGGGTTACTTTTTAATGCTTCTATGTTTGCTTTGTCCTATTTTTTTGTTTGTTTGTTTGCTTGTTTTGACATATGAAGGTAGGTGATGTGGATGTGCTCCTTTAATCACAAATCTGGTGGCAGGGAAGTACTGGCTACTCATCTCAATGGGCAGGAAATTGGCTGGCAGTGTAATTTTGTTTATTTCTAGACTGATGTTAACAGTGAATGTACCCAATGGGTTTCACATCAGGATGTGTCTGTAGTTGCTGTGAGAAAGTATTACCCAAACAGACCGTATAAACCATTTATGCATGTACAAAATGGTATTTCAATAAGCTGTGGGAGACTGAAAGGTTTCACTGCATGAGCTGTGAGTCTCCTAAAATCATCTTGAGCATAAGAAGCATGATATTATCACCAGTCAAAAGTGGAATAAGGGTCAAGAAAATTCTGTTTCTCATTAAGACAAAGGTGCAGAATATATTAGGTATATCTCTTAGGGTGATATGCTTGGCACTTTGGTTACCAGACATAGACAGGCAGGGGATGCTCTCATCAGTCTCTGGGTTGTGAACACTGTAGGTGTGCTTCACACCAGGTTATGTGTTGCCAGGTGGTTGTACAGGTGGCACAGGAGCTCACACTGCCAGGTGCTGTGACAGGAGAGGAAAATGGAACTTGTGTCTCCCATTGCTGAAGGGATAGTTGGGTATTGGGAGACAGCAGGTAGAAGGAAGCATACCTTCATTCACTAGTTAGTTTTGCAGAAGCATACAGGAGATCATTTAGTGGGTAGAGGCTCATATACTTGCTAATTACTGGCCCAGCAGTGAGGGAGTTCACACTACTGGCCACTAGGGCAGCAGTGAGTAAGCATACTTTCCATCAGTTGGCAGGTGGCAGGGAGAGGGCACACAAAAAGCCATCCAGAGAAGCATGTGTCTTTGTTCACAATAGGTGCAGTGTTTCCATGTGCAGGAATGCATATTTAATAATCACAATGGCAGCCATGTGGTGTGTGATTCACAGCAGAGAGTACCCTTGCTGCCAGGGGAGTGGAGAAGCAGCAAGTGTTCATGTGCACTACCAAGGCTAGAGAAGTAGTTGGGGTGAAGTGATCAGCATGCGTGATCTGTATGAGTGTCATCCCAACTGCAGGAAGGAAAGGGTGGTGGTTGGCAAAAGTGTGTGCTACCAATCTGGTGACAGTGGGAGTGTGCAATGTGCAATCTTTAGGAACATGCATCACAAGAAAAAAGAAGTGGCAGAGTGCATTAGGGTGAAATGCATGTGTGTCACTAGGTAGGGAAAGAACAATAGGAGGATGCGTCCTGTCACCAAGTAGGCAGAGGTAGGAGCTATACCTCTGGTTAACAGGAGGTTGTGGAGGATAGGAAGTTGCCAGTTTTGGGTGTGGGTGATGTACACTCTGGTAAATATAGCTGACTGTGAAGACCGTACCCATATCCAGTAGTACAAGGGATAAGATTCTATCAGACAGAGTTGAATAGCAGCCACTCTGTGGATCTTCCTTTCCTCTCTGTGTGGACTATCAACTCAAATGACCAAGGGACGACTGTTAGTAGTTCTCTCTCTCTTTGCTGGCTCCCTCCCTGCTCTGTGGCTGCCTGCATCCCTGGAGCAGTCACCTAACTTCTTGCACTTTGCTTCTTAAATCTCATTAATGTTCTTCTCACTTTTCTTCACTGTAGATCTGCCTAAATTGAATGTCTGTCTCCAATTAGAGTTTCCATGAAGCTGCCTTCCCACATTCTTCAGCCAGGAATGCTGCTGGTTTTGTCTCAAGGTAGATGGCAATGTTCTGGTGGCAGGCTAGTAGGAAACAAACAATCCTTATGTCTCTTATTTGCTATTTTCACCCAGTTTCTCCTTCTATTTGCTATGTACTGCTCATAATAAGACTGGCTTCCATCTTTTTGTTTACTTAGTATTTCACGTCTTTGTGCTAGAGCAACAACTGCGTGGGGTGTGTGGAAAAGCCACCATCTTGCTCTGCCTCCTCCCTACATGTGCAGTCTTGACAAAACTCTTACCAAAATTTTAAGAAACTTTAGGTATATGTAAAAATGAAAAGATACCTTTGTGTTGAGACTTTCTATCACTAAACACAGTGATCTGATTTAAAATGAGTCCTACACTTGAGAAGTATTTGCCCATCCACAGTACAAACTAGAAATATTAAGTTTTAAATTAAAAGATAGTACTTCCTGTCATAGTCCAATACTGTTTCTTCTAGGCAAGGGCAATGAGCAAGGAAATTAACATTAATTAAGAAGCAAATGCTCTGTGCTAGGCAATTATCTAGATAGTTCCTTTTTAGAGCTGATGGTCTAGTAGGGAAATAATTACAAATGTGATTAATGTTATGAAAATAAAGAATATTACAAAGTGTGCCACTGTATAGAAGGGAATACGCCACACATCTCTAAGATGAAACGTGGTAGAGGGAAAATTGAGGGCCACTTTTAAGCAACACATATTCTCTGATTCTTTCTCCTTTCCCCTCATCTTTAAATTAGACTGGTATTTGTTTTAAGAACTACAGGGCTTACAGTATAAAGAAAATAGCCTTGACAAGCTTAGTCAAATTGACCCCACATAACAGAGTGTAACTGCCTCCCAGAGTTTTTTAGGCTGTAATTTTTATGGGAGCAGGCTGCTAGGGTTCCCTCTCCCCCCATAAACTTCTAAGCCCTTACTTGGCAGTTAGGCACTTAACTATTATGCCACTTCTTCTTGTTGTGTGCCCTCCAGCTAGAACCAACCCATAGCTGAACCTCCAGTGGGTTTTCAGTAGCAGTAAATCACACAGGAGGAGACTGCCAATATTTCCTTTGCTACTATTCTTTTATAATTAGGACATGGCACAGAAATAAAGTATAAAGAGTGTGTCTTCTTCTATCCTAAATCTTCATCTACCAAGATAAATAGGACTGGAAACTAATGGTGTAGGGCAGGGTAGAAAGGGGGAAGATTTTTTTTTAAATAAAAAACAACAAACAAAAATACTGAGGATTTATTCACAATAACTAATAAAGTAAAATTGTTACAAATTCTTTGTTAGTAGGATATAACATAAGATGTTACTAACTGCATATACTACACTCCTATATTAAAGTGAATAATGAAAAGATTACTTTTATCTGGACCAAGAGGCAGTTGTCAGAACAGAGCAAGGAGACACTACATGGTTTAAAATCAAGAAGGGGGTTTGGCAGGGATGTATTCTGTCTCCATACCTTTTCAGTCTGTATGCAGAACAGATCATCTGTGACGCTGAGCTATACGAAGAGGAATGTGGCATCAGGATTGGTGGAAGAGTCATCAACAACCTACGTTATGCAGATGACACAACCCTGCTTGCTGAAACTGAGGAGGACCTGAAGATCTTGCTGCAGAAGGTCAAGGATTGCAGCCTCCTATATAGATTGAAGCTCAACATCAAGAAAACAAAGATTCTCACCACAGGGCCAATTGGCAGCATCAATATGGATGGTGAAGAGATTGAGATAGTTAACAGTTTTAGTTTGCTTGGCTCCACAATCAACACTCTTGGTAACAGCAGCCAGGACATCAGGAGCCGAATTGCACTGGGGAAAGTCAGCTGTGAGAGACCTTCTCAAGAGTACTGAAGAGCAACGATGTCAGGCTGGAGACTAAGGTGC
>NW_006399810.1:15243143-15244932 GCF_000299155.1 Elephantulus edwardii | reverse complement strand
AAAAAATTACTTACTTTGTAATACGGTCAATGTTGGCAATTTGCTTCTGGTTCCTTATAATCTCAATAGCTGCCCAAAGATGCTGGATAGCTTTTGTATCCGCCTGTCGTCTTTTTGTTAAACGTGCCATGACCTGTTTACTTCTTCAGCTGTAGTAATATACAAAGACATAAGAAAAAAAAACCCATGGATTACATATAAAATGTTATCAATATAAATAACATTATTCAGCACCTCTTGATGATTACATCAATTGAGCATTGCCAGCTTTTTACTTTCTATGAGCCATATCGCTGATTACTTCTTACAACTTTTTATTTACTATATTATTTTATAAAAGAATGAAATTTCAGAGCTGAAAAGTCAGAAAGGCTTCTCAAGCAAGAAAAGTAAATATATGTATATGTATGTGCATATATGTGGATATATGCATACACACATTTTATTCTAAAACTGACAGACATTTCATTACTGATATTATATTGTAATTTGACAGAGTAATATAAAATAACTGTCTTAATTCTTGGTATTTTATCATGTTGCTATTATTTTCAAGTCGATTCACAGTTGGAACTGCTTCAGTGGACCAGCCAGAGCTATCTTCTAAGGCCCAGCTGCCTGAGTTTGAAACTTTTCAGCACTTAGTCAAGTGCTTAACTGGTTTGCTATGCATATGGTTTAAAAAATTCAATTTTACATACTGTTGTTATAGTTAGGTGTTGTCGGGTCACCTGTGACTCACAGCGACCTTATGTATAACAGCTCTGAAGCCTGCCCTGTCCTGAGCTAGTCTCACTGACTCTGACACACATATCACCATTGCCCCAGTTACTCTATCAGTCCATCTCCATCTATATCAATCCAGGGTCTTCCTTTCCTGCTCTGTCCCTCCACCATTCCAAGCATGATGTCCTTCTCCAAGGACTGGTCCCTCCTAGCCACATGCCCAAAATATGTGAGAAAGAGCTTCAAAATCCTCGTCTGCAAGAATTTGGTTTGACTCTCTCCAAGACAGACCTATTTGTTTTCTTGCGGGTTCATGGTATGTTCAAGACTCTTCTTCAGCACCTCAACTCATAGATATCAATTCTTCTTATGTAATTCTTAGTGACTGTCCAGCTCTCATACTAAGCAAATACGAAGACCCCCGTCTGGCTGGATCAGGCGCACTTTAGTCTCTAGACTTACATCGCTACGCAGAACTCTGGAGAAGTCCTGACAGCAGACTTTCCCTGTGCAACTTGTCTTTTGATTTCCTGACTGCTGGTGTCAAGAGTGTTGACTGTGGAGCAAAGCAAGCTGTAATACTTAATAGCCTCAATCTCTTCCTCATCTATCATGGTGTTGTTACCAATTGGCTCAGTGGTGAGAACCTTTGTCTTCTTGATGTTGAGCTTCAATACATATTGAAAACTACAGTCATTGACCTACTGAAAGCAAGTGCTTCAGTTCCTCCTCAGTTTCAGGAAGGAAGGTTGTGTTATCTGCATAAAGTAGGTTGCTGAGTCTTCCTTCAAGTCTCGATGCCACATTCCTCCTCATAAAGCCTAGTCTCCTGAAAGATCTGTTCTGCAGATAGATTGAAAAGGTATGGAGACAGGATGCATCCCTGATGTATCCCCTTCTTGATTTTTAACCAGGCAGTGTTTCCTTGCTCTGTTCTGAGGACTGATTCCTGGTCCAAGTACAGGTTTCGCATAAGCACAATCAAGGGTTCTGGGATTCCCATTTTCCTCAAGGTTGTGATCCACACAGTCAAATATCTTTGCATAGTCAATGAAACACAGAT
>NW_006399810.1:15240369-15242753 GCF_000299155.1 Elephantulus edwardii | reverse complement strand
GAATCTTTTTCAGTCAGTTGGCCTCCAGAATTCTTGACACAACCTGGTGAGCATGTTGCGGACACCATCTGTATATTGAAATATGTCAACTGATATTCCATCAATTCCTGGAGCTTTATTTTTTGCCCAGTCCTTCAGAGCAGCCTGAACTTCCTCCTTCATCATTATTGTTTCTTGACCATATGTTGTTTCTTTAAATTTTTCTGTGTCAGCCAATTCTTTCTGGTACAGTGATTCCATATACTCCTTCCATCTTTTAATGCTTCCTAGACCATTCAATATTCTGCCCATAGCATCCGTAAGTATTGCAAATCAAGGCTTGAATTTGTTCTTCAGTCCTTCAGTTTAAGAAATGCTGAGTGAGTTTTGTCCCTTTGGTTTTTTTGTCTCCAGCTCTTTGCACATTTCATTATAATAATTTGCTTTGTTTTCCTGAGCTGCCCTTTGAAGTTTTCTGTTCAGCTCCTTAACTTCTTGATTTCCTCCCTTTTCCTTTGGCTTCTTGGCACTCTAGTGCAATATTCAGAGTCTCTTCTGACATCTATTTTGGTCTCTTCTTCTTCTTCCTCCTTCTTAGTAATGATCTTTCACATTCTTCATGGATGATATTATTGATATCTTCCCACAGCTCATCTGGTCTTCATTCATTAGTGTTCAGGGCCTCAAACCAGTTTCTGAGTTGGATTTTAAATTCATGAGTGATATACTCATGATGAAATTTTGATTCCTGTGGATATGATCTAACCTTCTTTAATTTGAACTTGTATATGAGTAGTTGATGATATGAGTAGTTGATGGTCTGTTCCATAATCAGCACCTGGCCTAGTTTTCACTGCTGACACTGAACTACTCCAACAATAGATATTATTTAAGAGCACACGGTTTTTCTTTAATAAATCTAGAAACTAGAAACATAAAGTATGGCAACTTCTAGGGTAATTCTATTAGAAATATTCTTTCCCTCTCTCTTTCTTTGCTGTCAAGTTGGAACCAACTCACAGCTGCTCTTCCACTGTGTTTCTATGGTCACAGATTGCAGGAGATGGGATTGCCATGTTTCCCTCAGAGCTGCTAGTGGGGCCTTTGGATATGCAGCAAAACTCCCTGTTGACTATGCCCCAGGGTTATTAAAAATTATTCAGATCTTGGATTAGGTCTTAGTTTCAGGGCTATTTTTACTGCATGATTGAAGAAAATGTTAAGTTACTCATGGTTTCTTATCTGGATGAACTTAGTAAAAATATTGCTTCTAAACATCCAGATAATTTTCCATTTGTCTTTGGACAGACTGCTTCGTGAATGTTATCACTGAAAGAATACCACAGCATACTACTCATAACAAATATCTGGGGTTATTCATCTTAACACCCTCTTAATTCAGCATGGGGGTCTGTTAGCCACGCTATAGATCTATTAAAAGTTCACTATGGAATGCCTCTTTCATCATGAATCCCAGCATTGGGAACCAATGAAACAAAATCTCCAAATTACAATGGTTATGATGTTGAGTTTAAAATCTAAGCCCTTAAGCATAGAGTGAACATTAAGCCCTTTGGATCTGCTGCTATCTCTTTGACCTGATCTTTCTTATCTGTAAACATATTCTTAGCACTTTACTGAGTTCCAGGATGGGCCAAGAAAACCATATGCTTCCCATTTTCTCTACCTACCTCTCTATCTCCTATCAAGACTAAGCC
The DNA here is from genome assembly GCF_000299155.1 of Elephantulus edwardii. Classification (NCBI taxonomy): domain Eukaryota; kingdom Metazoa; phylum Chordata; class Mammalia; order Macroscelidea; family Macroscelididae; genus Elephantulus; species Elephantulus edwardii. The sequence continues at coordinate 15,241,056 of NW_006399810.1, read as the reverse complement.
AGTTCTCCCCCTTTTCTGACAGCCCTAAATGAAACCAGTAGTTGCCATCAAAGCTGAGAAATAGTTCTGACAAGTCTGGAGTCCCTCAGACTCCTGGAACAGGACAATGTTTTCCAGAATTACACTACAAAACTACCCAGATTGCAAACTCAGGACTTACAGACAACTCCTATGTGTACTTTAATGTCAAGTAAATTTTCCCTCACATTGAAATTATTGATTCAGCTCTTGAAAGAAACTCATCCCAACCATATCCACTTTGCAAATGCAGCCTTAAAATTACTAAAAAGTCTCAGACTTCTTGATTCAGCTCTTGAAAGAAACTCATCCCAACCATATCCACTTTGCAAATGCAGCCTTAAAATTACTAAAAAGTCTCAGACTTCTTCTTGCATCACAAGCTAACTAACTGAATTTAAAGACATTTACAAACGGATTTTGCTTGTAACTCAGGGACTGGATGTACTAAGTATTTTTTTAAACACATTTCAGAGTTTTCTTGAATCTCCTCTATATTCCCACTACTAAATCTAATAGTGCTAAATTCTGCCTCTTAGAGAAAATATTTCAGAAGAAATGCCAGCATTAAGAATTTAGAGTAACCACAGTTTATTCTGAAAAAAATTCAAGACCTACAAACGAGAAAGAAAAAAAGAAAATTTTACTTTATAAGCATTTATTGAGGGT
>NW_006399810.1:15234232-15240150 GCF_000299155.1 Elephantulus edwardii | reverse complement strand
AGTGCAACAATGAATGAATGGAAATCCAAAGCCTCTATAAATTTTCATTAAAATTAGTAATGATAAAAAAAATTAAAAGATAAATTTATTGGTAGGAATAAAAAGAAAGTTAGAAAAGAACATCTAATGGTGAACTATAATACAACACAACTTAACCTTATCAGATTATACAGATACTGAGAAAAAAAGGACAAAATTGTATTTCAACACCCCAAACCAAAAAAAGTCAGAATTGTCTGCTCCTGTAAGGCCCTGTAATGCACACAATACACTATAAATACTGGAAAAATATTAAATGCTTAAAAATAAATAGAGTTGTTGCCAGAAAATACTCAAAACTGGCAGAAGAAATGAGACAAACACATGGAACTACTAACTATGTTATATCTGACAAACAATGGTCCAGAATATGTGCCATATAAACTCAAGAGAAAAGAGACACTGCTTGCTTAGGTAAAAATGTCTTCTTTCATTTGGTCAGATTTATACTATAATCAAAGTGAAAAAAAGAGATTCTCTAGGTACATATTCTTAGAATCTTGAAAAGGGAAGAGAGGTTAACAGGGAAAGAAGATGGACTTTGCTGAAGTTAGCAAAGTCCAATAAACGTATAGCTAGAAGGTATAGTACTTTTACTATTATGACACTGGAACAGCAACCACTTTATTCTTTATTAGATATTTTCGGTTGACTTGTTAGGGGACTTTTTCCAAGAAAACTGAACCTTGATATTATATGTTGTTGTTGTTGTGTACTGTCAAGTCAGAACTGACCCATAGCTGACCTTCCAGTGGGTTTTCAGAGGCAGTTAATTACATAGTAAGAGAATGCCCATCCTTCTCCCATGGAACAGTTGGTGGATTCAAACTGCGTACCTTCAGGATTACAGCACAGCTTTTTGCCACTAGGCCACCTAAGCTCCCTTGATGTTATATAGAAAGCAATTTTTTACAAAGATCCAAGCTGCTTATAGGCAAATTTCTGAAATATGAATATTCTATGCCCAATAAATTGAATATACAAACATATATTTTAATAACACAATTTCCAATTATATAATTAAAAATATATTCAAGCATGTTTGAACTTATAAACCCATATACAATCATGTGTAATATAAATATAATGTGGTCTTTAGTTACAACTTTCTTTAGGAACTAAAATTAAATACAGCAAATCATGAAGCAGTCAAGTTCTTCCAACAAAACCTCAAAACCCATTATTGTTGAGTCAACTCTGACTCAAGGCAAGTTAGTATGCTACAGAGAACTGTTTTGGGGGATTTCAAGGAAGCAGATCTTTGTTTCAGAACTCAGCTGAACAGGCTGAAACCAGGAATTGTTCCATTAATAGGTCAGCACAATGCTTGGGCCACTAAGGAATTTCACAGCCCTTCCCAGGTGAGAAATTACTCATTTAAAAGATTAAGGATTGGTTGTGTTTTCCCCACTAAGTTTACTTAAGTATAGCTTTTTATAATATTCTAGTATAATTGACTTGATTTTGGCTGGTTCTATCTGATCACCAGAACTTTTCTTATGGTATAAGAACTTTTTCAGTGACAACTGAATAAATGACTTTCAAATTCCTCTGAAATTTATCTACAGTTCAGGTACCCTAAAGATTTCAAATTTATTCCATTCATAATATATATCAAGCTTCAGCAGACCTCCTTATAAAAATATACATTCACAAAGCAAATAAATGAAGTCATGATAATTAACATTAATAAGAGTTTCTGCTCTCAGCAAAGAAGTAACAATAGACTCTTGACATGGTAGTTATATATTCTGAATAAAACATGAAAAAATCTTTTTGATGGCACTGAAGAACACATAAAAAAGAGGCCTAAGTTGGAAGGATTATAGTTTTTTGAGTGAAGAGAATGATTTCTGGTAAAATCAGAACACCACACTCAGTTGGTGAAAGATGCTTAAGTAGAAAAGGGCAATCTTAGAAGTCAGACATCAAGCCTATCAAAGCAGCTGGAAATTGGAGGAAGTGAATGATTCCAAAGGAAGGAATCATACAGGAGGAAACCGACTTAAAAAAAAATTCCCCTAAAATCCTTGTGTGGTTTGTAAACTGTGCGTGCACAATATGGAACTGCAAGGAACCTAGGAGAAAGCCAGGCTGCAGATTCCAGCAGCTGTCCAGTATCGGGTAAACAGTTTGGAAGTCAAGTTCTGGCAAGGTAAAGGGGCTTGATAAGCCCAGATTTTTCTATAGAAGCTCAAGAAGGGTTCTATTTTAGGAAAAAAAACCATGTTTCAGGATACTTCCGATTAACAGCAAAATGTAAACAGAACTACCTTAATATAAAGATCTAAAGTCAAGCCTGGAAAGCTAATAAAATCTGGTTTCTATAATGTAACATCTACAATTCCCTATAGAGAATGAAAATATTATTAGATATTTTAAAACAATCAGTATAATGTGACCAATAATCATGAGTAAAAATGGGCAATCAAAGCAGACTCACCCATCAAATATATGTTGGATTTAGCAGATACTTTAAAATAAGCATTATAAATATATCATAGAAAGCTATTTATAATGTGTGAAGGAAAGAATTTCAGTAAAGATACAGAAGTTTAAAGAAACAAATGTAAATCTTTGAACTAGGAAAGTGTAACAATGAAACTGTGAAAATGCCCTAGCTGAGCTCAACAGCAGACTGGACATGGTAGTATGAAGGTTCAGTGAACTTGAAGACTTAAGCAAAAAGAAATTGTACTCCCTTTTTTCCCCTCTCTCCTTTTCTGCGGGCATTATGCTTTAACCCTTTCCCTTTTCTTTCCAGGGGTCCTTTCCCACTGTTCTTTCTTTTTCACTTTAACTTTTTTGCGTGGCCTACCTTTCATTAGCTAAGCTTCTATCTTAATGCCTTAATAAAATATCTTTATTAAAAAAATTATACAAACTAATGCACAAATAGGGAGTTTTGGTAGCTTAGTTGTAGGGAATTCTGTTGCCAACACAAAGATACTTAGTTTGAATCCACCAACTGTTCCACAGGGAACAGTAAAATCTACTGCCTCTGAAAACCTGCTAGAGGTTGATTCTGACTAGAAGAAGATATACAACAACAATACATACACAGGGAAAAAAAGTCAAATGAAAATGTTCTTCACGGCCTTTGTAAAATATTAAATGGTCTAATTCCTGGTATCCCAGAGGGGCAAAGAGAGAAGAAATACAGTATTAAATGTGTTTGGTAACAAATAACCCACATATTCAGGAAGTTCAGCAATGCCAAAACAGACCTGAGCAGGTTTTTGTGTGTCAATGAGTCACTTCGAAATCACAGTTACTTTCTAGGACAAAACTGCTGGTAAGAATGACCCCTATATGCATACTTAGACTGTAATCTTTACAGGAGCAGTAATTTTTACCAAGTCTTTTGCCCCATTGGTAGGTCTGAAACCAATGGTAAGTCTGAACCACAGACCATTTGGTTACAAATCATGTGCTGAACTGTTGTGTAACCAGAGTTTCTTCCAGTTAATGTACAAAAAAGAAAATTCATGAAAAGTAAATACAATGGAAATTTTTAAAAGTAGCCAAAGATAACAGACACATTTCATACAGGAGAACAAAAATAAAAATAGCTGATTTTGCATAAAAAATAATGCACACCAGAAGTCAGTGGAACATTTTAAAAGTATATCTCAAAAATGAAGGTGAAATAAAGATAGGAAAGTAAAACAAAGAAAATTAATTATAGACTAATAGGATTCTAAGGCTCCATCTGACATACTTTGGACATGTTGCAAGGAGGGACAGGTCCTTGGAAAGGGAAATCATGCTTGGTAGGGTGGAGGGACAGCGCAGAAGGCGAAGGCCCCCTACGAGGTGGACTGATGCAGTGACTAGGGTAATCAGGATGGGAGTGTCAAAGACGGTGGCGATTGGCACAGGACACAGCAGAGTTTAGGGCTGTTGTACATAGGGTCGCTATGAGTCTCAAAAGACTCGATGGCACATAACAACAACAACAACAACTTTAAGAAATAGTAAAGGTATTTCTCTGTCAGATCCCAGTACACAAACATCCACAAAAAAAATTTCAAAAAATAAAATAAAAAAAACAGTAAAGGTATTTCTTTAAGCTAAAGGGAAAGTATGTTGTTGTTGTTGTTAAGTGCCATCAAGTTGTAGGTGACTCAGAGCGACCCTATGAATGAAAGACCTTGACATTTGTATAATTTTCATCATTTCTCCAAGTTCATAGGGTTTCCAGAGCAAGCTATTTTAGAAGTGGATATCACTCCTACTTCCAAGCTTGTTTTAATTGGGGAGACCCACCAAACATGGTCCACCATGGGTAGCCATTATTGCATTTGACACATCAATGTCACAGTGTTCAGCAAGCATCACAGCAGCCACGAGTTACCCCTGTACAGCAAATGGACAGACCAGTGCTATACCACTTAGAAGACTGTTTGACCAAAAACAATTAAAACCAGGCCCAATTGGATTTAAAAACCAAGGCATGAAAATACAACATATCAAAATCTCTGGTACGCAGATAAGGGGTGAGTTAATAGCAATAAGTAACCCCATATAAGAGAAGGGGCAAAATAAACTACTTAACACCTCCAGCAAATAAAAAAAAAGCTAATTCCCCAGTCTCTAGAAGAAGGAAATGATAAAGAAAATGGCTGAAATAAATAGGATAGAAAATAGATAAATGATAGAAACTATCAACAAGACTAGGAACTCGTTCTTAATAAAATAGGCAAGTTTTTGGTAAAGTTAACAAAAATAAAAAGATACAAAGAATTTAAGTAAGAAATTAAAGAGATGACAGTACAATTGAACCAGATAAATGGAAATAATAATAACAACAATATAAGACCAAGCTATATTCCAATAAATTTGAAAACCTAGAGGAAATAAACAAATTCTCAAAACCCCACACACTACTAAAGCTGACATAGATAGAAGTAGAACACTTGAACAGATCCTTCACATAAGAAGAAATTAAGCAGGTTGTAAAAAAGAATCCCTCGCCACACAAAAAGTCATAGTCCAGATTGCCTCATAGGTGAATTCTACCTAACATGCAAAGATGAACTGTCACTAATTATACTTAAATTATCTTTAAAAATAGAAAAAGAAAGAATACTCTCAGTCATTCTATGAAGAAAGCATCATCCTAATACCGAAATCTGGCAAAGATATTGCCAAAAACCAAAATTATACACCAATATTTCTCATGGACATAGATGCTAAAATACTTAACAAAATCCAGGCCAATAAAATCCAACAGAATATCAAACAAATAATTCACTGTGACTAATTTGGGTTCATAATAGGAATGCAAGGATGGTTCAACATAGGAAAAATAATATAATTAATCACATTAATAAAACAAAGAACAATCACATAACCTTACCAATTGGAGCAAAACTATACTAGACAGAAATCTGGGTATACAGAATGAAATGAAAATTACTTGAAATACATAGGAAAATATAAAAGACAGTCCTTAAATTTTTCAAATTTATTTTAGCTGGCCCTCCTGAATTTTTCTCATTAGACAATAAATCACACAGAAGGAGACCATCTATCTTCCTCTCTGAACATGACTCAACAACTCAACTCACTGTCATTGAGTTGGAACCACTTCCTCACAGCCGATCCTCCAGCAGGCTTTGAGAGGCTGTACACCACGAGAGGAAAATGCCCACCTTTTTATAGTGTAGTAGCCAAAGGTGAGTTCAAACCACATACCATTTGGTTACCTGTTATGTGCTTAACTATTGTGTAAGCTGAGTTCCTTTCAGTTAATGTGTTGTTGTTAGTTGTTATGTGCCATCGAGTGGTTTCCGACTCATAGCGACCCTATGCACAACATCTCTAAACCCTGCTCTATCCTGCGCCAACCGCACCGCCTCTGACACACCCATCCC
>NW_006399810.1:15205822-15206574 GCF_000299155.1 Elephantulus edwardii | reverse complement strand
AAAAAAAAAGAAACAATGAAAAAGATAATCAATTTAATAAATAGGATATTAAAATAACAAACAGAAGCCAGAGCCTTCACACAGATCAATATTAATTATCTAAAAGAAATAATTCAAGAATATTTACAATAGCAAAAGTAAAAGGAATAGTCTTAAACTCAGTAAGAAGTATGCTAAGACATGTTATACTTCTGAATTGCTCAGATGCAACTAGCAGATTATACATGTAGTCCATGACTTGCCAACACATTAGAGTTATGGTAAATCATATTTAGGATGACCACCTCTCCTCTTTTTGGTATGTTTTATGAGCGACCTGAGTGACGTCTGATGGCCTACTTGGTTGGTAGTTGTGCTGCCAACTCAAAGGCAAGCGTCTGAATTCACAAATGAGCAATCTCCTCCCTTGATTTACAGCCTCTGAAAACTCACTGGAGGCTCAGCTATGAGTGGTTCCTACTTGACAATGAGTTCGGTTATATTTCTAAAAATTTTTATTCTATATTCATTTACTTACAAGGTTCATATACATTGTGTTTCATACAATCATTCCCATGCACTATGGTTTGGGTTTCTTCCCCCCCCTCCCCTTGGTGTGTACTGTGGAATGAGACTCAACTGGCACAGGAGGAGATTGTCCCTCCTTCTCCGGTAGAGCATCTGATCGATTCAAACTGCATGCCTTAAGGATTGCAGTGCAGCCTTTTGCCACTAGGCCACCAGAGCTCCCTCTTGCATTATGTTTTATAAAG
>NW_006399810.1:15201329-15205722 GCF_000299155.1 Elephantulus edwardii | reverse complement strand
TCTCCCTCATCTGTTTCAGTGCAGTATACATAATTTATCCCATCTTTCTCAGTCTCCCCCCAACCCCAGTGTCAGTTCTGTTTTAGAACAGTGGCACTATGCAATATTTGTCCTTTTGTGACTGAGATAGTTCACTCAGCATAATGTCCTCCAAGGTCACCTATTTTGTATATTTCATGAGCTCCTTATTTTTCAAGGCAGTGTAGTATTCCATTGTGTGAATATATCACAGCTTCTCTATCCATTCATTTGTTGATGGGCACTTAGGTGGTTTCCAACTCTTTGCTATTGTGAACAAAGCAGCAACAAACATGGGTGTGAATTTATCTGCTGGGTTGGCAGTTCTGGTTTCTTTGGGGTATATTCCCAGTAGTGGAACTGCTGGGTCAAATGGTATTTCTATTTCCAGCTTTTTGAGAAAGTGCCATTCTGCCTTCCATAGTGGTTGCACCATTTTACACTCCCGCCAACATTGAATAATTGCTCCAGTTTCTCCACAACTTCACCACCATTTGTTGTCTTGTTAATCTTTACTATTCTTACTGAGATGAGATGATATCTCATAGTTGTTTTGACAGAGGGCCATCTTTCAGAGACTGATGATTTGAACCTGTCTTCAAATTGACAGCACAACTCCATACCAGTAGACCACCATATTATGTATTAGACAACACTCCTAATATTTAGTTTTTACACTCTTGCATTAAGTAAGTTTTCTACCAGTGATTAGTATTAAAATTGGCAGCTCCTCAAATTAAGCATATTCTGAATTCTTTGATAACTTACTTTGTTGTTATTACGTGCTGTCAAGTTGCCTGCGACTATGTCCAACAGCTCTGAACCTTGCCCTATCCTAAGCCAGTCTCACTGACTGACACACATTATCCCCATTAGGTGTCCAGTTACTGTGTCAACCCACGTCATTCAGAGTCTTCCTCTCCAGCACTATCCCTGAACCTTTCTGAGTATGATGTCCTTCTCCAAGGACCTGTTCCTCCTGGTCACATGCCCAAAGTATGTGAGATGGAGCTTTAAAATCTTAGCCTCCAAGGAGAAACTTGGTTTCACTCTCTCCAAGACAGATTTGTTTGTTCTCTTGGTGGTCCATGGAATGTTCAAGACTCTTTTTCAGCACCACAACTCAAAGGCATTGATTCTTCTTCTGTCATCCTTATTCACTGTCCAGCTTCCTGATGCATAGCAAGTAACTGTGAAGACCATGGTCTGTATCAGGCACACCTTTTTCTCTGGACTAACATCTGTTGCTTCTGTGGGAGAGGTCCCTGACAGCAGAATTTTCCAGTGCAATTAATCTTTTTATTTCCTGACTGCTGGTGCCAACAGTATTGATTGTGGAGCCAAGCAAGCTGAAATCAGTCTGAATCTCTTCTCCATCTATCATGGTGCTGCCAACTGTCCCAGTGGTGAGAATCTTCGATTTCTGGATGTTGAGTTTCAAACCACATTGAACACTATAGTCCTTGACTTTCTGCAGCAAGCACTTCGGGGCCTCCTCAGTTTTAGTAAGCAAGGTTGTATCATCTGCATAGCACAAGATGTTGATGAATTTTCCTCCAGTCCTGATGCCACATTCTTCTCCTCTTCATAAAGCCCAGGGAATAGCTAATGACTAATGGTTGTGATTTTTTAACTGCCTTTTAAAAAGTTTCAAACATCAGAGCAGACCTTATTTCCAAGTAAATATACTTTATCAATATCAAAAGAAATAAACCATAATTGCCTACAGTAATTCATACTTAACATGAATCAAACAAAACTTTATTAAAAGACATAAAATAGTTCTGTTAAAGAGCAAATCTCTTTAGTGAAAATTATGTAAAATGGACTTATTTTTAAAAATTAACTTCACCATCATTCATTCAATCAATGTACACTGAGTTCCCACTATTGGTGAGGCATTTTCTAAGTACTCAGGATATCAACTCATAGCTGTCAAGACAGAACCAACACACAGCAGTCCTGCCACTGGGTTTCCCAGGCTGTAAATTGCATAGAAGTGGAGTGACCATCTTTCCTCCTCTGATCTGCTGATGAATTTGAATCACCAGAGGGATGACCTTTGGCTAAGCATGGACTACTGTACAGACTACACTCCCAAAGCCCCCAACTTAGGATACAATGGTGAATGATTGAGAAAGGTTCCTGACTTTATATATCTACCTTACTACTTAGGGAAAAAAAACAGACAGACATTACCCATGAGAGCAAATAAGATCAATTCAAATTATGGTAAATTCTGTAAAGAAAAAGGGAAAACTAATCATTAGTAGCTTTAAGCCACCAACAATTTTGGTTGTCAGCTGAGCTCTGACAATCTGCAGCATCCAGGGTACTGAATAAAAGGGAGTAATAGTCTGAACAAGGAACAATTCAATGCCTGTGTCCTCAGGTGCATTAAGGTCTGTCTACTTATCTCCTATCCCTGCAGGAACAAGAGATTCAATCTAGAATAAATTTAACAAGAACAAAATCTGAATTCAGGGATAGAGAAAGGTAATGCTGATACATGTGACTGAAAGGGAGGGATTAAGTAAAATGCTACATAATGAAGAATGACTACCCCATTCCCTTTCTACTGCCACACTCCAAATACAAAGATCAAAAGTACTTTACAGAAGGAATAAAATAATCCCTGAGAAAGGACCTTTACGCAATGGTATCTGAGAGAATTTAAAGAAAAACGCCAACTCACCACCTGATATCTCTACTATAAAGCCCAGACACAGAATTTCCAATTAGCTTTCTAGTGCTGTATACTCTGTGACAGACAGCGATCAGTGAACACTTGAGAATAGTCTCAATGCAAGAAAGAAAAGGTCACTTAAAGTAGAGAAAAGGAGGGGCCAATGAAAACAGAAAACAACGAACATAAAAATTTAAAATATATAATGAATATTCTTAATAAAAAGGAATTGACTCTAAGAAGCAATAAATTGTATGCTATAATCACAATACTCATGAAATTTTAAAATAGAATAAATAACAAATTCAGTTAGAAGATAGTGACAATCTTCCAGAAATGAAACAAAAAGATAAAAAATGGGGGGAGGGGAAGGGAAAAGAAGAACAAAACAAAACAACTGTACAGACTATCTAAGTAGCAAGAAATCCAGGGGGAGAAATTTATCCAAGAAATAATCTTTTAAAGTTCCCAGCACTAATATGTAGACGTTTCCAAATTGAAATAAGGTCAAAACACAAAGACTAAGAAAGTCAAAACACTGGACGTAAAAAAGAGCTTAAAAGGTATGAAGGTGATAGTATTATGTGGTACCAAAATAGTATCAGATTTCTCAAGAGCTATAATATGGATGCTAGAATACAACACATTGATGCCTTCTAAATTCTGAGGAAAAATTACTGTCAACCTAAATTTGGATATCCATCCAAAGAGTTAGTGAAGGCTGAATAAAGCCTTTTTTTTAAAGTTATGCCCAGGTACCTTTTTTCAGGAAGCTCCTAACAAGAACCTGAGATCCTCTTCCCCCAGAAAGGGGAATGTATCCAGAGGAAAGGAAAAGAGCATGACTGGCATCAGAAGGAATGTATCCAGGGAGTAAAACGGAAATTGGTAAGTTATCTTTGAGTCCATAAGCACCTACTATTGGAGTACCTTTGATATGCCAGAATTGAGGGTGGGGTGTGTGTGGGGGGGTGCAATTTACAGTGCAAATGATCTTTCCAATAGAGGGAGAAAAAGTCATGAAATTTAATTCAGGATTTAAAATATTTCTTTTAAAAAGATAAATACAAATATTTTTAATCAAACTTCCTTGTGATAAAAATGTATGAGACAAGGAGAGTCTTTCCTTCAAAGACTCATTTTATAGTTTTGCTACAATGCAAACATCAAAGACTTGTTACACACAGAGAACATAAAATATTTTCATAATATATAGGTGCATAAAGACAATGAACTGCAGCCAAAAGTAATGAAATTCTCACAGTTGAACATACTGTTGGAATAAATCAGGTGGACTTCCAAGGTAAGAAATGTTGAAAATGCATGTTTTTATTTTATTTTGAGTATTTAAATAATGACCAAGACCAGTAACTTACTTCCATAATATCCTTGAAGCTGTTATCCTCTATTACCTTTATTTATCTGTTTAGACTTTATAGTAATTTCTATAGTCCCAGAGCACTTAACTGCACTATTATGAAACCTATACCTAGACCTGTTGTGCAAACAGAGCAGGGGAACACTACATGGTTTAAAATTAAGAAGGGGGTGTGTTAGGGTTGTATTCTCTCTCCGTATCTATTTCATCTGTATGCTAAGCATACAGAAGCTGGACTCTATGAAGAGGAATGTGACATCAGGATTGGAGGGAGACTCATCAATAACCAGTGTTATGCAGATGACACAACC
>NW_006399810.1:15188012-15198054 GCF_000299155.1 Elephantulus edwardii | reverse complement strand
AAAAAAAAATATTAAAAGGGCAGACTGTTTCAACTTTGTCCCACCAAATGGACAACCAATTAATTGTTCTGTGAACAGCCCAACGCATTACGTAATAGGCCACAAGAGCTTCTTCTGGTAATAAAAGACAATAACAATGAAAACAAAACTTTTTAAAAAGGCACTCAGCTTAAATGAAAAACTTGAACTCCATGCCCTGAAGGCAATCTGGACCCACTGCTGCCCCAATCTCATTTCCCTGACTGTAAATTTTAATGAGAGGAGACTGCCCATCTCTCCTTGTTGAAGCAGCTGCTGGATTCAAACGCCTAGAGAAGGGTGGCCTTTCGGTTGGCAGCATTAACGTGCTTCATGATATGTCACCAGAGCTCTGGTCAACTTAGGTTACAATCAGTTTACAATGGTTTTGTCAAAAGGGGCTTCAGCACCTGTGGTAAATTGGGAATTACCTGTACCATGCTCTTGGAAGGAATATCATAAAAGTGCCAGTTGTCTCTTAACTAAAAATTTTAATTTAATTGATTAAAATACTCTTAAAATTAAATATTTCTGGAGCTTGAAGAGATAACTTTAAAAGCTCATTAGGAAAAACAAGCATTTATTTCCAAATTAGAAAACTACTAAGCTACCTAGTTATGGTAGATAATACTGTTGTTATATGTCGTTGAGTTGAAACTGAAGCATGTCTAAGCCTCCAGTGTGTTTTCAGGGGCTATAAATCTCAGGAGGAGGCTATCCATCTTCCTTCGAGCAGCTGGTGGAGTTGAACTGCCCGTCTTTAAGTTGGCAGTGCAACTCCTTACCACTAAGTCATGTTTCTGTAACCAAACTAAGTAAGTGTAAGCATTTAAATACATTTTCACTTACAAATATAATAATAATATCCCTAATATGTAAGGAACGTCTAAAATCTCAAAAGGGAAAAATGCCCCAAAACAGCAGAGTGAAAAATGATGAAGGAACAGGATTTTTAAAAAGGGAAAAATAATGCAAAACCTCTACAAACTTAGAAAAAGCTATTTTACTCAGAATTTAAGAAGGGCCACTTAAAACTATATTAAGATAACATTTCTCACCTATCTGATTAGTGGAATTCTAGAACTCTGGCAGTATACTCTGCTGTATATTCTGTAGAGAAACAGACAATCTAACATGCTGCTTGTTAAACACAAAATACCAAGGTCTTTATGGAATGGAATGCTGCAATAACAATCACATTTACACCCAGAAATATCCCTGGTGAAATCACAAATGATGTTCTAAAAAAATGCCCTTTATTGTAGCACTATTTAAGAGCACTGCTATTGCTCCTGTCAAGTGCTGTCAAGTCAGAACCATGGCTGACCCTCCAGCAGGTTTCAGAGGTTGTAAATCACGAGATGACTCACGTTTCTTATCAGGGAGCAGCTGGTGGGTGTGAATGGCCTGCCTTTGGGAGGGCAGTGCAACTCTTTACCCACCAGGGCTTGAGAATAGGTGAGATTGTGAGATGGAGCAGAATAGGATAAGGTTCAGATTTGCTGAACATTGAGTCAGGATGAGAGCGGTCGACTCGACAGTACCCAGCAACAATTTTTACTGCAGTGTCCAATATCATGAAGAGCTATGCACAGATAATCTAAAATAACAATAGGAAGGGGTTTTTTGTTGTGGTGGTGGTTCATAAATGATTTTATATTAAGTTTGTCTGAATCATGTCCTAAATGTTCATAATTAAAGAATCAAATCTCCCACCCTATATGCTTAATTATCTCAAATAACTGTATTCTGCCAAATTAAAGGTACACAGTTCTAATCTACCAGCTGTTTCATGGAACACAAAAATGGACAGTTTCCTCCCATGTGATTTGTTGTTGTTAGGTCCCCCTCAAGTTGAGTACGACTCATAGTGACCCTATGTACAAAAGATCTGAACCCTGTTCTATCCTGTACCATCCTCACACTTCCTGATACACAAGGGACCATTGCAGCAGTCACCGTGCTGAAGGTCTTCCTCCCGTTCGCCGACCCTCCACCCTTCCCAGCATCATGCCCTTTTCCAAGGAATAGCACTCCCCCTACCCAGCAACATGCACAAAGTATGTGAGGCGAAGCCTCTTGCCTTCAAAGAACAAGAGCACTCTGGTGGCACCCTCTCCAAGACATACGTTTGTTCCCTTAATTGTCCACAGGATGGATGTTCAGCGCTCTTCTCCATACCACAGCTCAAAGCCATCAATTCTCTTCCTGTCACCTTTACTCATTGTCCAGCTCTCAGGTCACCTAAGGGTCGGTTCTGACTCAATAGCAATGTGTTCATTTGAGTTAAGGGTCCGCTAGGTGGCATAAACAGTTAATCATCCTTCCACTATTGAAAGGTGGGTAGTTTGAACATACCCAAACGTGTGTTGGAAGACAGACTTTGTGATCTGCTTTTAAAATGTCACAGCCTTGCAAACCTTAAGAAGTAAGTCTACTCTCAACACATGGATGCCACGTATGAGAATTTACTGGACATCAACTAAAACAACAATAATGGGGACCTTTACTCTAAAGTATATAGTAAATTTATAAGAAATTATTAATAAAAATTATCAATACATCCACAATAGTGATATGACATGAGAGTATCCTCGTTTAAAAATAAGATAGTCCATAAAATAAATTGTAAAAATTCCAATTTCTTTATATGTTAAAATTTATTTTAAGCAGCATGACTGAAAATCTAACATACATTACAAACATTTATATCTGGGAGCTCTGGTGGCTTAATGGTAATGAGTTTCACTGCTAACCCAAAGTCCAACAGTTTAAATCCACCAGCTGCTCTGAGGAAGAAAGATGGTGCAGTGTTAGCTTAAAAAGTTGCTTTATCTAGCCATTATGTTAGCCCCCTCTGGTCCAGCTACCTTAACTGTAGACTCATGGTCTTGTAAATCAGCAGCAGCTGTGGGATAGGGCACTAAGAGAGAGTTTCGCACTCTGGGCAGCAAAACTTGAGGGAGACAGGAGCAAGACCCTGGTGATGGTTGTGAAGAGGCTGTGGTATTGCTGTGGAGAAACTGGCAAGTTGTAACCTGAGGGAACTTGAAATTGTGCTGGCCACAATTAAAAGTATTGTTTGCCAGATGCTTGGAAGGAGAAGCTGACTTAGAGCTGCTCTGAGGCAAACCTTGCTGGATGATTGAGGAAACCAGAAGCTTTTTGAATTTGTGATGCTGAGCTAAAACCAGGACTTTTACTAATTAAGGAATTGTGTTTTGCTGTTAATATACTTGAGAATGGTGGACTAACCCTGGACTTGTTTTGTCAGACATTCTGTGCCTGTCCCATTTTCCAACCTATTTTACTAATAAGCCCCACCATTACTGTGAGTAATGTCTGTGAGTCAACAATGAATATGGAACCCACTGACCGGTGGAAATAAGTGCAGAAGCAAGGCATTTTAAAGCAAAATTTTCAAGTGTGTAAAATATGCTAAGTCCTTCTGAGCATCTATAAGTAGAAAAAAAGACCCCACAAGAAAAAAAATCCCAATTGAAGTAACGCTAATTAAAGAGGAATTAGATTTCATTTTTTGCCTTAAGAAATTTCAAGCTTAAAAAATATTTTTAAACAAATATATGAGTCATACTTGGCCATCCTCACACTATATCTGTTATTTTCATAGATGGTAGTCTCTTCTCATGTGATTTACTGCCTCTGAAAACCTGCTAGATAGTCAGCTATAACTCGATTTTACATAACAACCTATATGGTTAAACAAGGACTACAATATTATTAACATATTTTACAATAATATTTAAAAAAACAACTCAGGGTCATTACCATATTGGAATAATTTACTGGGGTACACAGGAGCTGCTTGCTTCAAAAGTAAGTTTTTCCAACCTGGGGTAATTTTTTGTAAGGGCTGTTTTGTACATTGTAGAATGTTCTCTACCAACAGTATTCCCCAGGGTTCTGCTCATGTCTTCCAGGGAAACAAGATCACTTCTACCTAAGAACCACAATTGGAAAGCAGTTATGATTTTTATATCCGTGGACGTAATGTTGTTGTTGCTGTTAGGTGACATCGAGAATGACTTATAGCGACCCTATCAACAGCAGATCTGAACCCTGTCTTATCCTGTGCCATCCTCATCATCTCTGACACTCTTGAGCCCATTGCTGCAGTCACTGAATCAATCCTTCTCACTGGAGGTCTTCCTCTCTTCTGCTGACCCTCCACCTTTCCAAGCATGATGTCCCTTTCCAAGGAATAGTCTCACCTAGCAATATATTCAGAGTATGGGAGACAAAGCTGCACCATCTTTGCTTCCAAGGAGCACTCTGACTACACTTTTTCTAAGACATATCTGTTTGTTTCTGTACTTTTTAAACCTCTTTCTTCAGTGTTTACCACTCAGTGGTCTAGCAATCTCTTAATAGTAGGTGTGTTTCTCACAGATATCAAAATATCAACTTGATGGGAATTTTGTTTCAAACAAACAGATGGTCTTCAATTGAGCAACAACTTTTGTGATGATGGCGGAAGAGGAGCTGAAGTGCATCTCTTAATAAAGTACTTGAGTTTTAATCACAAATATCATGGCTACTAATGAATCTCTTTAGATTTGTGGCTTTGTTTTCATCTTTACCAAAATATAAATTTAGGAAAAATATATTTTGTTTAAATTAATTTTTTAAGATTATTAGTAAGGTTAAGCATATTTTATAAATATTTTTCCTTTATTACTATTTGTATTCTTCAGAAAAAAGTTTCTATTTCTATTCTGTAGTTATTTTTGTATTATTTAACACTTTCATAATTATTTTTTCAAAGTTCTTGATATATCTTGAGTATTATTCCAAGAGACTTATCAAAAGAATAATATTCAACATATGTATATTACATTTATCACTTGCCCTCTTTTGGTGTATGCTAGTTTAATTTTAAAATGCTTATTTAGTCAACTGTCACCAACATCCTCCTTTAAGACTTTATTCCTATTGTCAAAAGTTGCTCTCATCAAATCTCAAATATTTTGGAAATGCATCTAATTTTTAAAATTATGTCTTCTAAAAGAAATCCAAAAGTCAAATTGTGATTCTTCTTTTAAAGTCATATTTTCCAAGTGCATAAAATATGCTAAGCACTTCTGAGAATCTATGAGTGAGGAAAAGATCCCACAAGAAAAAAATTCCAATTAAAGTAACTCTAATTAAGAGGAATTAGAGTTCATTTGTTGCCATAAAAAATTTCAAGTTTAAAATATTTAAACAAATTTAAATATGGATTAGTTATTCTATACAATTATAATAATGTAATCTTTTATATTTTGAACCACCACTCTTTTAAGATTATAAAATAAACATTCCGAAAACCACTTTACACAAGTGGATAAAGATACAGATAGCTAGAGCCTACTTAGTAATTACCAGAATGGTAGAATTTATAGCATCTAACAACAGAACAGTAATTATAGTAATGCTGTAAGTGTACACTGGTTAAAGCAGCGAGCTGCTAACTGAAAGGTCCACAGTTCACACTCACCATCTGCTTCATGAGAGAAAAATGAAGCACTCTACTTCCACAAAGATTCCAGCCTTGGCAAATCTACAAGGAAGCTCTAGTCTGTCCTCTCGTTCTTACTGCCATCAGGTCAGAAATGGCTCACAGCTGACCCACCAGCGGCCTTCTAAGGGAGAAAATTGCCCATCTATCTCCCACAGATCCACCAGAGTGGCGAGGCCTTTGCTGTGGTATTGCAACTTCCCACGGTCTGGGACATATGTCTCATTATTGAACTGACCCATAGCTGACCCTCTAGGAGGTTTTCAGAGGCAGCAAATCTCATAGGAGGAGACTGTCCGTCTTTCTTCTGCAGAGCAGCTGGTGAATCTGAACCACATGTCTTTGAGTTAGCAGTACAGCTCCTTACCTACCATGTCATGAGAACTCCCTAATATATGCAATTAGACCAAAGAAACAGTCTGAAATTGAGCTTTCTACTATTTAGATTCTGATAGCATGAGAATGAACTCTAATGTATTCTTTTAAATACTTCAATTATTTTGTATTTTATATAAATAAGCTTACTGTAACAAGCAAACCTCATATCATCATATATATTTTACAACAGAAGATGATGAAATAGGCTATTACATGAGTGAGGTCTACATAAAAGATAGAACATGGCACAGGTGGAGAGAGCACATGGCATGAATGCACAACACCCACTCCAGCATTAGGATTTACAGCACGCTCACATGCTCTCATTCAACTTCTGAGAACGTTAGGAGAATACACATTATCTCTTATTTTGATCTTTGACATTTTCTAAATGGACTGATATACATATACAATTTTATCATTGTTTTCAGAAATATGTACTTTACTAAATTATGAAATATAATCTGAAATCTTACAACTACTTTATACAGTGTGAAGCTATCAGGCAAAAAGGGACACAAGCTACACTTTGACAATGTCTGCCAATAAACCTGGCACTTCCTTCTAATAGCTAATATAATGTGTATAAAGCACTTTAAACTATTTCGTTTAACTTGGATCCACAATCAACACCCACTGTAGTAGCAATCAAGAAATCAAAAGACATGCAGCTTTTAAAAAATCTGCTTTCAAAACTTATCCAAAGTGTTAAAGAGCAAGGAGGTTAATTTAAAGACTAAGATGTACCTGATCTAAGCCATGGCATTTTCAATTGCATACTATGTATCTCAAAGTTGGACAATGAAAAAGGGTTAACAGAAGAACAAATAATGCCTTTGCATGAAGAGTACTGAATATACCATGGACTGCCAAAAGAACAAATAAATCTGTTTTGAAAGAAGTGCTACTAGAGTGCTCGTTAAAGACAAGGATGGTAAAACTTCATCTCCCTTACTGTGGGCATATTTTCAGGAAAAACAAGTTCTTGGAGAGAGACATTAGATGGATCTTAGACTTTACATGGATCCATCAGATGGGCCTTAGCAGAAAGTACCAGAGGAATGTCTGTGTTTCACTGACTATACAAAAGCAGTTCACTGTGTGGATCATAACACTATGGCTAACCTTGAGAAGAATGGGAATCCCAGAACACTTGACTGTGCTTATGTAAAACCTATACTTGGACCAAGAGGCAGTCGTCAGAACACAGCAAGAAAACACAGTCTGGTTTCAAATCAGGAAAGGAGTGCATCAGGGATGCATCCTGCCTCCATACCTTTTCAATCTATATGCAGAACAGATCATCTGGGAGGCTGGGCTCTGTGAGGAGGAATGTGGTATCAGGATTGGAGAAAAATTCATCAACAACCTGTATTACACAGATAACCTTTCTGCTGAAACTGTGGAACTGAAGCCTTCAATATGTATTAAAGCTCAATAGCAAAGATTCTCATCACTGGGCCAATTGACAGCATCATGACAGACAGTGAAGAGCTTGAGACTCTTAACATGTTCAGCTTGCTTGGCTCCACAGTCAAACACTCTTGCCACAAGCAGCCAGGAAATCAAAAGACAAACTGCATTGGGGAAATCTGCTGTCAGGGACCTCTCCAGAGTACAGAAGAGCAATGATATCAGTGTATAGATCCAGGCCATAGTCTTCACAATTACTTGCTATACATCAGAGAGCTGGGCAATGACTAAGGATGACAGAAGAGAACTGATTATTGTTGACTATACCATGGACTTCTAGGAGAAGAAATAGGTTTTTCCTAGAGAAGGTGAAACAAGGCTGCTCCTTGAAGGTAATGATTTTGAAGCTTATTCTGACATACCCTGGACATGCTGCAAGTAGAGACCAGTCTAGTAGAGGGACATCATAATTGGAAGGGCAGAGAGAGAGTGTAAGAGAGGAAGACCCTTGATGAGATGGATTGACTCAGTGACAGAGGTAATGGAGGTAGCTATGTCAGAGACAATGAGGTTGACTCAAGATAGAGAAGGGTTGAGTCACAAGCAACTCAATGGCACAAAACACCACCACCAAAACACTAAGTTTAATGTTTGTTAAAATATGTTTTATGTAGGCTTGAAAAGCATTGTCAAGTGAGCTCTGGTGGTCTAGTGGCAAGAATTGTACTGCAATCCCAGAGGCACGCAGTTCAAATACTGGAGAAGGAGGGGCTTTCTCTTCCTGAACCAGTTGGATCCAATTTGACGGTACACACAAGCAACAATAAAAAGCATTGTCAAATAGGTTTGCTCTCATTTCCTATTTTTCTGGTTGACTTGGTGACTGCCATGGCCATTGTGTTAGAAAGGACTATGAGGGCTATAGAAAAACTTATAGGTTAATGACAAAAGTGGGGAAGGAGAGTTTGATTCCAGGAAGCTAACAAAATTCTATAATCATTAATTATGGTTCATGAAGGAGTATTTTCTTGGAAAATAATTCAAGTTCACCATCACTATAAAATGGCCTCAGTCTGAGGCATGCTTGACCTCTAGAGTTGCCCAATGATATTGAACTAGCTCATATCCATGCCTGCAGACTAATTTTGGAAGCATTCTGGCAAACTACATCCTTCACCTATGGCTACACTTAGCAAATGTCTGCCTTAATAGCTGGGTGATTAAGTACTGACCTTACCACTCTCTAGTCTGAGGAGCAAGTTACCACAAAAAACAAAATAGAAAACCAGTGAAAATAAATCACTTGATTAGACTCAATTTTACCTTTTCTCCTTCACAACAGAATTGCTGCAAACCTCAGTAATATAATGACTGAAAGTAGAGAATACCAAAAAGATATTTGTGTTTTATTGACTATGCAAAGACATTTGTGTGTGGATGATAACAAATTGTGGATAACACTGAGAAGAATGAGAATCCCAGAATGTGTAACTGTGCTCATGTAAAACCTCAGCATAGACCAAAAAGCAGTTAGTTGTCTGACCAGGAAAAGGGAATGCTGTATGGTTTAAAACCACGAAAGGTTTGCATCAGTTGTATCCTTTTTGTGGTATGTATTCAAAATATATGTTGAACAAATACTTTGAGAAGCTGAACTATATGTAGAAGAATGTGGTATCAAGATTGGAGGAAGACTCATCTATAGTCTGTCTTTTGCGGATGACACAACCTTGCATGAAGAAGATCTTAAGGACTTACTTAAGAAGATCAAAGACTATAGCCTTCAAATACCATTTGACCCAGCAATTCCACTACTGGGAATATACCCTTAAAGAAACCATAACTGCCACCCAAGCAGATACATGAACACTCATGTTTATTGCTGCTTTGTTCACAATAACAAAGAATTGGAAACAACCCAAGTGCCCAACAACAAATGAATGGATAAAGAAGCTCTGGTATATTCCCACAATGGAATGCAGTACTGAAAAACAAAGAACTCATGAAATATACAAAATGGATGACCGTGGAGGATATTATGCTGAGTAAAATATTTCAGTCACAAAAAGACAAATAATAATGATAAATAATAATAATGCCACTATTATAAAAAAGAATTGACATGAGGGTTGTGAGGAAAGTAAGAAAACAGGGGATAAATAATGTACACAGCATTTAAACAGATGAGGGAGATAACTGTATATAAAAGAAATATATGATTAGATAGTATTGGCATGACAAGAATCCAGAATAAGAGCTGCATAGTAGGCGAGATTGGGACACTATATAACGAAGGAACTTTTTTCCGAAGAAAAAAGCAAACTGGGGCGGGGGCAAGGGAGGAAAATGTGCAACAATGAATGAATGGAAATCCAAGTTCTCGATAAAGTTTCATTAAAATATAAAAAAAAAGAAAGAAAACACTAATCCTTATCACTTTACCAATAGTAAACATCATGATAGGTGAAAAGAGATAGAACTTGTCAACAATATAATTTTAGTTTGGTTCATAATTAACTGTCAAGTAATCAAATGATATGCTGCTTTGGGAAAATCTGCTGTCAAGGACTTCTCAAAAGTGCTAATGAGTAAGGATGTGGGTTTAAAAACTAAGGTGTGCCTGATCCAAGTCATGGCATTTCTCCCTCCACTCCCCGCCCAGTTATTCCATATGCATCTGAAAATTAGAAAACAAAAATGACTAAAAAAAAAAAA
>NW_006399810.1:15187398-15187912 GCF_000299155.1 Elephantulus edwardii | reverse complement strand
CCACAAAAAATCTTTAAATAAAATTTTAACAAAAGGAATAAAACAGCACATTAAAAAATGATGCATAATTTTAGGAAGATAATAATTTATTAGGAAATAAATCAACATAATTCATGATATTAAAAAGGATAAGAATATGATCACCTAATGTGAAGAAAAAGCAAAATTTAACACTCATTCATATTAAAAGGGATTCAATACAATTAAAAGGTACATATTAGTCCCAAAATAAGCATAGTATTTAATGTAGATTTCCTCTAAAATGAGATGAGGAATGTGCTCACTACATCCAATCTTATTTAAAACTGCACTGGAGGTATCTGCCAATGCAATCACACATTCAGAGGAGTAAGAATTAGAAGATGTCTTGTATTTGCAGATGTCGAGGTACTTACATACCAAGAAAATTAAAAAGAAACAATGAGTGCTTTGCTTATTCGTGGCTTCTTTCCATTCCAAATGAAGCTGGAGATTGCCTTTTCCATCTCATTGAAGAATGAAATTGGTATTTGTA
>NW_006399810.1:15177229-15182566 GCF_000299155.1 Elephantulus edwardii | reverse complement strand
CATCTCAGAAGTGGTGCAACCAAGGTCCTCCTGTCTCACATAGTTTGGGCATGTTGTCAGGACGATGCAGTCCCTGAAAAAAATGTGCTGGGGAAAATGGAGGGGAAAGAGAGGGAGGAAGACATTCAATAAGATGGGTTGACATAGTGACTGTGACAATGGGCTTGAGCATGGAGGAGATTGTGAGGACAGTACAGGAAAAGGGAAAGATTCAGATCTGCTGTTCACAGGGTCACTGTGAGTTGAAGTCACATCACGACAAGTGATATACCACCTATTTAGAGTAATATTAAATAAAATTTGTTCTTACACATCCTAAAACTATTTACTCAAAATTTAATAAATAAATATAAAAACAGTAAGCTACTGAACACATTTTTTTTTTACATTTTTATTGTTAAGCTGCTCCAAAGTAAGCTCTCTAAACATTTATCTTTTAAAACTTAGGTGATTCTCTGTGGCTATCAATTATTCTATGACAGAATACTTAGCCATTAAAGAATTCAGTAAATAAGTATTTCTTTGCATTAAAAAACAATTTTTGTTATTTTGAGTACAAATATTATAAATGCTCATGATGCTAGAGAAAATGAAGATTTATCTAGTTGGGAGATCAATAAAGGTATTGCTGAAGAAGTAGTAATTTAAAGCCTAGGGTGTTGAGGATTAGCCAATGTTGAGGCAAATGAAGACCATAATTCGAGATAAAGTTAGCATAGAACAGAGGTTTCAGACTACAGAGTCTTACAAACCATTATACCAAAGGATAATGAGATCGGGTAGTCAAGTGGTAAGGTGGTGTATTACCAACACAACAGCACATGGTCCAGTTCCACCAATTTCCTCCCATGTGATTTACCATCTCTGAAAAATTGTTGGAGGGTCAGCTGAGTCTGTTCAGACTTGATGGCACAAAACTACATAGAAAATTTGAAAATTTAAATTAAAAGCAATGAGAAGTTGTTGAAGATCACTTGGCAAAGAATAGTGTTTTGAATCTTCAGCATTTGTTTGGTTAAAAAATGTTGTCTGTGCCAAACATGGTAATTCCACCTTCTTTATCAGTGTTTGGTTCAGAAGTTGGCATGTGACTCAATGAAGAAGAATTGTGCCACAGTCCTTATAGGACTGGTTTTCTGGCTATTGAGAAATTAGTCTCTGCTTCCTTCTTAGACAGTGGGATCTAGATGTGATGGTTAAAGCAGATGTAGTCACCTGGGAACAGTGGGAGGAACCATCCTCTGAACCACTCTGCAGCTGAATCAAAGGGGAAAAGTCACTGATGACATTGTTTTAGTTGTTAATTACATCATTCCTAGAGTCCATTCTATTTCTGGATGTAATGTTGCATAGGATTATTTGCTTACTTGATGTTTCATGCCTGTGTGTATCAAGTTTTTCTGTAAGCTGCAGCTGAAAGCATCTGAGCTGAGACAGTATCATTACCATACAAGTGGTAATGGAAACCATGAATAGGGATGAAAATCAGAGGGCAAACAGTAAAGTAAGACTACAGGGAGCCCAAGGGGAAAGCATGAGGTATTCCAGCATTTACTTCTAAGTAATATGAGGGTAGGCAGTGAAAGCAAAAACATTTCAAGAAAATAAAAAGTTGACAATATTAAAACAAACAAAAAATAGTGATTGTTGGTCAACTGTGTCTGACATGCTGCTAAAAAGATCAAGCAGAATGTGGACTGAATATGATCTGGACTGGATTTTGTAATTTAGAGATCACTCCAGAACAGTTCCAACAATGTAGCAGTAGTTAGAATGGGTGGTTTGAAAACTAAGTAGAATGAAAAGTAAACAAACAGAAATTTTCGACAAGGAGATGAAATCAGTTAAGTGGGAAAACGACAATCTTTTTAACAGATGGTGTTGGCAGAACTGGAAAACCATCTGCAGAAAACTCAAGTGAGACCCACACCTCACACCATACACAAAAACCAACTCAAGTGGATGAAGGACTTAGGACTAAAATCAAGGACTATAAACTTCATCACAGAAAAGCTTGGAAGAACTTTAGAAAGCCCTAATCTTTAAAACTTTAAATCTTTAAACTTTAGAAACCCTAATCCACAACATCAACAGTCTTCCAAGCATCCTGAGAAGACCTACAACCAGGAGAGAATGAACACATGAAGCATAGGGCTTTCTAGGATTCATATCTCTATTTACATCAAAATATTTCCCCAACAGAGTAAAAAGGAAAGCCACAGACTGGGAAAAAATATTTGGTAATGACTTGTCTGATAAGGGGCTTGTTGTTGTTGTTATGTGCCATCGAGTCGTTTCCGACTCACAGTGACCCTATGCACAACAGCCCTAAACCCTGCTCTATCCTGCCCCAACCGCACCGCCTCTGACACACCCACCCCAATTACCCCAGTCATCGAATCAATCCATCTCATAGAGGGTCTTCCCCTCCTGCGCTGTCCCTCCACCCTCCCAAGCATGATGTCCCTCTCCAAGGACCCGTCCCTCCTGGCAACATGTTCAAAGTATGTCAGACGAAGCCCCAGAATCCTTGCCTCCAAGGAGTAGCTTGGTTTAATCCTCTCCAAGATGGATCTGTTTGTTTTCCTGGCAGTCCATGGTACATTCAGTACCCTTCTCCAGCACCACAGCTCAAAAGCATCTACTCTCCTTCTGTCCTCCCTAGTCATTGTCCAACTCTCTGATGCATAACAAGCGATTGCAAATACCATGACCTGTATCAGGCGCACCTTAGTCTCCAGAGAGACACTGTTGCTCCTGAGTAACTTATATCTAGAATTTATAGAATGCTCCAGTACCTCAGCAAGATGAAGGTAAACAACCCAATCACAAAAATGGGCAGAGGATATGATATGAAGAGACACTTCACCAAAGAACACATTCAGATGGCAAACAAACACATGAAGAAATGTTCAAAATTCCTAGCTCTAAGAGAGATGAAAATCAAAACAACTATGAGATATCATCTCACCCCAGTAAGAATAG
The DNA here is from genome assembly GCF_000299155.1 of Elephantulus edwardii. Classification (NCBI taxonomy): domain Eukaryota; kingdom Metazoa; phylum Chordata; class Mammalia; order Macroscelidea; family Macroscelididae; genus Elephantulus; species Elephantulus edwardii. The sequence goes on along the minus strand of NW_006399810.1, from coordinate 15,179,581 downwards.
CAAGATTTAACAGAACAGCAAGCAACAAATGCTGGCAAGGTTGTGGAGAAACTGGAACCCTTATTCACTGTTGGTGGGAGTGTAAAATGGTGCAGCCACTGTGGAAAGTAGTGTGGCAATTTCTCAAAAAGTTGTAAATAGAAATACCATTTGACCCAGCAATTCCACTACTGGGAATATACCCTAAAGAAATCAGAACTACCATCCAAACAGATATACGTACACCCATATTTATTACTGTGTTGTTCATAATAGCAAAGAGTTGAAAACAACCTAAGTACCCATGAGCAAAAGAACGGATAGAGAAGCTGTGGTATAGTCACCCAATGGAATACTATGCAGCAATGAAAAACAAGGAACTCACGAAATATTATAGAAAATGGGTGACCCTGGAAGATATCATGCTGAGTGAAATATCTCAGTCACAAACGGACAAATACTGCAGCAAGGAAAGTCTTTTGGTGAAAGGAAAGAGGCTAAGTAGAGGAGGATGAGAAAAATAGAGGAGTGGTTATAGTGTACTGAAAGGATTTTGTTGTTGTTTAGTTTATTATTTTGTTTTATAAAGTGACTGAGTATATTTGAATGCAAACAGGAGGGAGTCAATGAAAATAAAACAGGTGGGAGGCTTCTAGAGGGATGCTGTAAAGAAGACACATGAGAAAGATTACCTGGGCAGGATGAGGTGATGGGTTTATAAAGAAAGTAAGTGACTCTGACAATTACCTGTACTTACTGTCTAGTAACATCTTCCAGGCTAAAAAGCAGGTTTGAAAAACCAAACCTGCGGCTTCACTGATCTGAGAGGACAGACTAAAGTCTGGAATGGTCAGTTTCCATTTGATTTAGTTGAACTTTTTTTTTTTAAAAAAACACACCTACTTTCTATGAATCAGACTTCAGATTCTCTTCCCTTCATATTATTTACAGTAACTAGATTATCTTTTAGAAAATGGTAGCTCAATTTAAGAACAAATATTGACTCATATCCAAGCTAATATTTTCTATTCTTCAAGTTTTACAAGAATTTTCTCTTAAAAATGTAATTCTGCTTGTGGCCTAGTGGCAAGAAGCTGCACTGCAATCCCAGAGGTGCCCAGTTTGAATCAACCAGATGCTCTGTTGGAGAAGGACAATCTCTTCCTGTACCAGTGAGATCCAATATGATGGTGCACACACAAAAAAATAATAAAAATTTAAAAAAAATGTAATACTGTCTATTAACTTGAAACTAAAAAAAATTATGGGAATATTATTTCAATCATTTCAAAAACAGATAAAACTAGATGCTTTACAACCTGAAGTATAACTAAGGGGAAAAGCAGTAGGAAGAAAAAGAATATTAAAGGTCAACTGTGGGAGTGGCATTACACAAATGGTAGAGTAGGAAATTCGACGCTAGGAGTAAAACAACTGAACTGAAAAGAGCAATTGGAACCAACTATCTTTGGAACGCAATCTAACCCTAACAACTACCAGAATGCCAGATGAAGGAAAAGGCTGTTGCTTTTCCAAAACTGACACAGACTGCAGAGATAACAGAATTTGGATACAAACTTTGTAAAAATAGCCTGAAAAAGTCACTACACAGTTAACTGCAGCCTTCACTGAGTAACAAAAGCAATCCTTGATGAATGGTTGCTATTGCTAAGTGTTGTAAAGTCAGCCACAACTCACAGCCACCCTGTAAACAGGTCTGAACCCTGCCCTGTTCTGCACCATTCTCAAGATCTCCAATATGAGATGCAGATGTTTTCTGTTTACTGCTGTTTGGGTTGGTTTTTTGTTTTTCTCTTGAAAGTATACAGGATTTCCTTCAAACCCCTATATGGGCACAAGGTGCACTGAGAGTCCTCACTGTCATTGCACATCTTATAGAGTGATGTTGAAAAAAAAAATTCACTGAGGAGAAAAACCTACTACAGCCTCTAACAACTTTTTCTAAAAATGCAATATCTGAAAAAGAAGAATCTGAGTTGTACAGTTATTACAAAGCATTCAAATATTCCAGTTTCTGGGGGAGGAGGGTGGATTAAAAACATATAAAGAAACAGAAAAGAAAGTCAAAGCAAAAGAACAAAGGAAGTAAAACCCCTTGTCACCATGGAACCCTATTATTGGGCAGACTCTGGTGGCCTAGTGGTATGAAGCTGCAATCCCAAAGTCATATGGCCTGAATCTACCAGCTGCCCCATAGAAGGGTGGGCAATCACTTCCTGAGTGATTTACTGCCTCTTGAAAACCAGCTGGAAGTTCATCTATGGATCAGTCCCAGCATACTGACACACAACAGTGGTGCAAAATGATGTTGTTGTTGTTGTTATGTGCCGTCGAGTCGCTTGTGACTCATAG
>NW_006399810.1:15174825-15176334 GCF_000299155.1 Elephantulus edwardii | reverse complement strand
TGTCTTGGAGAACATGCAGCCAGAGTGCTCCTTGGAGGCAAAGATGATGAAGCTTCCTCTCACATAATTTGAGCATGTTGCTAGGAGACGTTATTCCTTGGAAATGGACATCATGCTTGAATAGATGGAGAAACGACAATGGCTAGGAATACCATCAACCACATGGACTGACAAAGTAACAATGGGTTTGAGTGTATCAATGACAGTGAGGACAGCAAAGGACAGGCCAGGGTTCAAAGCTGCTGCTGACAGGGTTGCTACTGGACGTCATCAACTTTACAGCACCAAACAACAATGTATGTGGTCACTTGTTTGGTGTGTTTTGTTGTTTTATTGTTGTTTATTTTTGTATTATTAGGCTTCTCTAGCTTGGTTTTCAAGAGTTTGACTGTAATATGTCTTGGTGTGAATTTCTGAGCTTATCCTGCTTGGAGTTGAGCTTCTTGGACATGTAGATTCATGTCCATCATTGTATTCTGGAAATTTTCTGCCATTATTACTTAAAATATTCTGTATCTCCCTACTCTTTCTCAGATTCCTATGATGTATATTTGGATTTGCTTGATTAAAACAAACAAAAAGGTGCCACAGAATAGATTCCAACTCCCAATTTAACCAGGTTCTATATAAGCACAGTGAATCATTATGGAATTCCTGTTCTTCACAATGTCGTCTCTAAATTATGATCCACACAGTCAAATGCTGCCATTACACTACTAAGTCAAAGACAGAGATTGGCAGAATAGAATTTATATATTTTTTAAAGATCCACCAATGTATTATTTCTAAAAAAATACAATTCAGATCCAAGATACCAAGTGGATAGTTGAAAGTGAAAGGAAATGCGGTAATATTTCATGCAAATACTAACCAAAAGCAAGCAAGAAACACATAATCATGTAAATAGGTCAGGAGAAATAGAAAAACCTCAACGGATTGCTAACATGTGAAAAGTCTTAACTATTGTTACAGTGCTAAGATGTCAAATGATGTAATACCTATGCTAACTATAAAAAAATGTAGACACAAAATAGTGAAATGATGCAAACCAATTCATATTAAAAAGAAGCAAACATTCCCTATGCCCAGAAAAAAACCTCCTTATCTAAAACACCTGACCTGGAAGCTCCTGTGCAATGGTTCTACTTTAGAAGTCGGTTTCTCATATCCTGAGGGAGGTCACATAAGGAAATTTTGGGGTTGTGTTTGATTTGTGATATTGGTTTTTTCCCCTCTACAAGCAGGTGTCAGTAAGACTTTTGCCTGTTTTGGTCAGCAAAGACCCAAGATGGAGGCCTGCTAAAGGATATATCTTTAAAATTCCACAGGACACTTGGGCCTGCGGCCTTTGGGCCAAATGTATTAATTTTAGAATGAATATTCTTTTTAAATAAAAAATTAAAAATGCTATTTTGGGAATTTTTTTTTCAAATACAAGTGCACATTTTTTTTTTCCAAGGAAAAGGCAAATGTTTAATTCTATCTACAAGTGCACATGTTTTAGTGGTG
>NW_006399810.1:15153914-15174229 GCF_000299155.1 Elephantulus edwardii | reverse complement strand
TCCACAACCTTGCCAGCATTTATTGCTTGCTGTTCTGTTAAATCTTGCTATTCTTACTGGGGTGAGATGCTATCACATAGTTGTTTTGATTTGCATCTCTCTTAGAGCTAGGGATTTTAAACATTTCTTCATGTGCTTGTTAGCCACCTGAATGTCTTCTTTGGTGAAGTGTCTGTTCATATCCTGTGCCCATTTTTCAAATGGAATATTTACCTTTATCTTGTTGTGGTGCTCAAGTATTTTATAAATTCTAGATATAAGTCCCTTATCTGACATGTCATTACCAAATTACATTTTTCCAGTCTCTGTAGAATGAATATTCGTAAGAGGTACAGCAGCCGTTTGTCTATTTGCTGTACTGAATAACTTGGAGTTGTTGTGATGTTTAACACTGTGCTATATTCATGTCAAATATCATAATGGTTACCCATTATGGACAGTGTTTGGAGGAGCTTTCAGATTGATTCAGGTTTAGAAGCAGAATGGCATCCATTTCATAAATCAGATGCATCTGGAAACTCTATAAGCATACAGAAATGATGTTAATTATAGAACAGAGTTCAAGTCTTTTGTTCATAGTTTCACTATGAGTAGTATTCAACTTAATAACACTTAACCACCACTAAGTGAGACTCAAGGTCATAAGGATTGGAGGAAGACTCATCAACAATCTGTTAGGCAAATGACACAACCCTGCTTGCTGAAACTGAAGTGGCCTGAAGTGCTTGCTGAAGAAGGTCAAGGACTGCAGCCTTCAATATCGATTGAAGCTCAGTATCAAGAAAACAAAGATTCTCACCACTGGGCCGATTGGCAGCACTGTGATGTATGGTAAAAAGATTGAGATTGTAATCCGCTTTAGTTCGCTTGGCTACACAATCAACTTTCTTGGCACCAGCAGCCAGAAAAATTAGATGACTTATTGCACTGTGAAAGTCTGCTGTTAAAGACCTTTCCAAAGTACTGAAGAACAATGATGTCACTCTGGAGACTAAGGTGCACCTGATACAGGCCATACATAGTCTCTGCAATCACTTGTTATGCGTCAGAGAGCTGGACAATGACTAGGGATGATAAAAGAATTGATTCCTTTGAGCTGTGGTGTTGGAGTATTGAATATACCACGGACTGCTAAGAGAACAGGTTTATCCTGGAGAGTGTGAAACCAGGCTGCTCCTTGGAGGCAAGGATTCTAAAGCTTTGTCTGACATACTTTGGACATGTTGCAAGGAGGGGCAAGTCCTTGGAGAGGGATGTCACGTTTGGAAAGGTGGAGGGACACTGCAGGAGTGGAAGACCTAGATGAGATGGATTGATTCAGTGATTGGGATAATGAGTGGATGTGTGTCAGAGACAATAAGATTGACAAAGGATAGAGCAAGGTTTACGGCTGTTGTACATAGGGTCTCTATGAGTTACAGGCAACTTGAAGGCACATAACACAATGACAAGTGAGACTAATGTTATATTTGAAGGAACATTCTTCTACTTTGTACATCACTCTTTGTTAATTCTCTGTACTGAGGTAATCTGGGTTTACTGGGATGCTGAACTTTGTTTCCCATTGTGGATAGTGTTTGGTGGAGCTCCCAGTTGGTAAAACATGTTTGGAAGCAGGAGTGGCATCCACTTCCTAAACCACATGCCTATGGAAACTCTATGAACTTGGAGAAACTAGAATTATGGAAAGGCATTAAGTCTTTTGTTCACAGAGTCACTATGAGTCATACTTGACTTGATGGCAATCAACAACAACAACAATCTAAGACAAATAGAAAATGGCAGACTAGCAACCATTTGCACTACAGAAGAAAAGCCTGCCTGGTTCAGGACCGCCCTGCCAATCCCACTAGGTTTGAGTTCATGGTTGCCACTTTTGCATCAACCATCAATCATTAAAGCTTTCCAACAGAGAAAAGTCTAGGACCAAGTGGCTTTACTGGGGAATCCTACCAAAATGTTTTAAAACTGGCACAAATTCTTCTCAAACATCCTTACAATTGGAATACGAGTAAACAATTTCTAATTCATTTCACAAGGCAAACATTAAAACCCCAAACCAGTACTCCTGATACAGATGGGAAAAAAATCTTTATATTACCAAGTTTTCAATATTTTCAATAGCATATAAAAAGGAATATACATTATAACTAAGTGGAATTTATCCCTAGAATGCAAGATTGGTTCAACCTAAGAAAATCAACTAAATACAAATTAACAGAACAAAAAACCGTATGATCATTTCAATTGATTCAGAAATTAATTTTACAAAATGCTGTATCTTTCCATGTAAGAACACTGAACAGACTAGGAATAAAAAAAGAAATCTTTCAATGCTAAAATTTCAAATACTCAAACTCAGTGCCCACAAGATGCTTCCAACTCATAGTCCATCCATCAGGTTTCCAAGGCTGTAACCTCAAAAATGGGCCTTCTCACCTTTCTCCCTCAGAACCACTGGCAAATTCAAACTGTGAGAGCTATGTAGCCTTCGGGTTAGCAACATCACACACTGTGAATTACACTAGCAGAACTCCCAGTATGGGAAGGGGGCATTCATAAAAATCCCACGGTTAACATCATACTCAGTGCAGAAGACTAAAAGCTTTATATATAAGGTTGAGAACAAGAAAAGAATGCCCACTAAAGCTATTTAACATTGTACTAGAAGTTCTAAACACAGGAATAAAGCAAGAAAAAGGAATAAAATCTTTCTAAACTGGAAATAAAGAAGTAAAACTGTCCATTCAGAGATCACATGATCCACTCTAAGTAGAAAATCCCAATGATTCCACAGTAGTTTTTATAACTAATAACTGAATAAAACTGCAGATTATATAATATCAACAAATAAAAAGGAATTGTTCTTCTGTACATCAGCAATAAACAATCTGAAAAGGAAATAAAACAATTCTATCTGCAATATCAAGAAAATGTATAAATACCTCAGAAAAATTTAACTGCAGAAGTGAAAGCCTTGTGCGTGTACACGTAAAACTACAAAACATTGCTGAGATAAATGACAGAAGGTTTAAATAATGGAAAGACATCCAATGTTCAAGTATTAAATTCTTTTTTCCAAGATGTCAATACTACCCAAATTAATCCACAGACTGACTAAAATCACCATCAGCATTTCAAAAGCCTCCTTAGTGAAAACACAAAAGGCAGTCATCCAAATGGGACTGCAAAAGAGAAACAAACTCAGGCATCACAGTATATAAGATGCTGTACTGTTTAATCACAAAGTCAGTCACTCAAATCTGTGCAGGAGAAAGATGGGCATCCTCCTCTCATAAATATGCACTGCCTCAAAAACCAGGAGGGCAATGATATAGTTAATAATGGTTGAGTATCCAAAATACATAAAGAATTTCTTTAATTCAACAATTCCTCTGTTGTTGAGGGTTTCTTCTTTTTCTTTGACTCTCCATCTTTCTCAGGATGGTGTCTTTTTTCCAAGGACTGTTCTCTCCTGATAACATGCTTAAAGTGTGTGAGATAAGAAAGAAGAAGACTCTCCACAAGACAGAGACACACAGGGTTAGCCTGGAAAGAGTGAAAGCAGGCTGCTCCTTGGAGGCAAGGATTTTGAGGCTCTGTCTCACATCCTTTGGGCATGTGTTCACAAGGAACCAGTCTTTAGAGAAGGGTATCATCATACTTGGAAGGGTGGAGGGACAGCAGAGTTGCTGAAGACGCTGATGAGATGGACTGACACAGTCAGTAACTTAGAAAATGGGGATAGGTGTGTTTAGCATCAGTGAGTCTGGCTCAGGATAGGGCAGGGTTCAGAGCTGCTGTACACAGGTTCATTATGAGTTGCAGGCACCTCAACAGCATCTATCAATGAGAAAATTCAGATACTGGCAAGTCAATCTGGAAACCTGAAGTCACAGTGATTTCCAAAGCAAGGAAGTGGTCATATTCTTTTCATTCACAGCTGAAAGACTGAATCTATCCCTGGGGTGAGTATACCTCCACAAAATCATCTCTAAGTGGAAAGGATACTTCCTGATGTGGAGGTATATAAAAAAGTGTCTGAAACCCAGATGGAGATCAGAAATGAAGTGAGGCTAACTAGACATTTAAACAAATTTTTTTAAGAAAACCTTTTCAGACAGATTCAACTCCAAAATTATTGGTATGACTATACTATGGAAAGATGCCCAAGTTTTCTTATACCTACTAGGATTAACAGGAATCATGGAGGGCTTTCTATAGGATAGCACAAGAACACAATGAGGCTGCTTCTCAGCTATATCCCTAGATGTCCACAGACATTCAGACTGGATAGCAGCCCAGCACATGAATAGCCAAGATATATAGGTTACAGTTACATACAAGACTGTATTTGAGATAATGATGAAATATCAACTCTTGATACATGACTACAGTTGAGCCGAGCCCATCAGCATTTTTCAGGAATTTGAAAAAAATCTGAGGTTTTTCTTGGGGACACATTTATCTTTTACATTGTTGTGATATAAGCCAGTGTGTGTGTGTGTGTTAATTCCATAGACTGGTTTTTCCAATGAAAAATTCTGAGAGCCAGAGCTATTGGTCCCCGGGTGGACTATAAAGCATTCAAAAGTTACTATAAAAAGAGGATCCTAGCATATGTACCAAATGCTGACTTAAAAAATAAAATTGAAACTGGAAAATCTTTTTCTAAAAAAAAAAGTAGTTGCTACTGGTCTTTGCAATTACTTGCATCACAGAGCACTAGACAGTGACTAAGGATGACTGAAGAAGAAACAATGCCTTTGAAATGTGGTGCTGGAGAAGATCCTTGAACATACCATGGACCACCAAGAAAACAAATATAGCTGACTTGGAAAGTGTGACACTAAGTTTCTCCTTGGAGGCTAGGATTTTTGAAGCTTTGTCTCACATATTTTGGCGTACATGGCCAGGAAAAGACATGCTCAGAAGGGTGGAGGGACAGCGCAGGAGAGGAAGACAATGAGAAGGATTGATACAGTAACTAGGGCAATGAAGGTAAGTGTGTTAGAATGAGACTAGCTCATGACAGGGAAGGCTTCAAAGCTGTTATACATAGGGTCACAGGCAACTTAACAGCACATAACAACAATAACAAATGTTGCCATTGTGGAGCATTTAAAAATAGGGCTCAGTCCCACCCAACCTCAAAAATACTGATTCAGTACAGTATTATTTAAAACTAAATAGGGGTAATTCAGATGTCCAGTCATCATTTTCAGTCTTGCAGCATGGTTTTTTTAAGAATACTAATAATTTACATGATCAAATAAAATCCAAACACTACTAGCTAACCATAAATTAAACTCATTGCTGTTGAGTCAATTACAATTCACAGTGACACCACTGGACAGAGCGGAGCTGCCAGCCCAGGGAATTTCCAATGCTTTATGAAAAAGCATTTATGAAAAATCACAGAGATTTTCAATCTTTGAACGCAAACTACCACAACCTTCTCCTGCAAGTGGGTTCAAGCTACCTACCTTGTGGTTAACTATCAAGGACTTAAACATTATGCCACTATGGAATACAACCTACAGCAACACATTTTTATAATTATTTGTTTCAAATATATAAATGAAATGAGAAAGTCTCTAACACCAACTAGCTTAAACTTTAATCCATTCAGCTGTTCATTCACTTGCAAATAACTAAGACAAAAACTAATTTTACCATAAATTCTTAAGGAAATAAAATTTAACTTTCAAGTTATTCAAAAGGTAATGCTTAGCATAAAAAATCAGTATGAATGTTGATCAAAAAGGAGAGAATTAAAACTAAGTATGCAGAATATCTGTATGTAGAGCAGTAAAATAAACAGGTATGTTGTTTGTTGTTGTTATGTGCCATGAAATCGCCTGCGACTCATAGCGACCCTATGTACAACAGCCCTAAACTCTGCTCTGTCCTGTGCCAATCGCACTGTCTCTGACACTCCCATCCCAATTATCCCAGTCACTGAATCAATCCACCTCATAGAGGGCCTTCCTCTCCTGCGCCGTCCCTCCACCCTCCCAAGCATAATGTCCCTCTCCAAGGACCGGTCTCTCCTCACTACATGTCCGAAGTAAGTTAGACGGAGCCTCAGAATCCTTGCCTCCAAGGAGCCACCCGGTTTAACCCTCTCCAGGACAAATCTATTTGTTTTCCTATCAGTCCATGGTATTCTCAATACTCTTCTCCAGCACCACAGCTCAAAGGCATCAGTTCTCCTATCCTCCTTGGTCATTGTCCAACTCTCTGATGCATAACAGGTGATTGCGAAGACCATGGCCTGTATCAGACGCACCTTAGTCTCCAGAGAGACACCACTGCTCTTCAGCACTTTGGAGAGGTCCCTAACAGCAGACTTTCCCATGGCAATGCGCCTTTTAATTTCCTGGCTGCTGGTGCCAAGACTGTTGACTATGGAGCCAAGCAAACTAAAGCTGTGTACAATCTCAGTCTCTTCACCATCCATCCTGATGCTGCCGACTGGTCCAGTGGTGAGAATCTTTGTCTTCTTGACATTGAGCCTCAATCCATATTGCAGGCTGTAGTCCTTGACACTCTGCAGCAGGCGCTTCAGGTCCTCTTCAGTTTCAGCAAGCAGGGTTGTGTCATCCGCATAACGCAGATTGTTGATAAATCGTCCACCAATCTTGACCCCACATTTCTCCTCATAGAGCCCAGCCTCCCGGATAATCTGTTCTGCATATAGGTTGAAAAGGTATGGAGATAGGATGCATCCCTGGCGTACGCCCTTCCCAATTTTGAACCATGCAGTGTTCCCTTGCTCTGTTCTGACGACTGCCTCCTGGTCCAAGTATAAGTTTCGCATTACAACAATCAAGTGTTCTGGGATTCCCATTCTTCTTAGAGTCAGCCACAGTTTGTTATGATTCACACAGTCAAATGCCTTTGCATAGTCAATGAAACACAGATAGACATTCCTCTGGTATTCCCTGCTAAACAGGTATATAAAAAGAAAAAATGCATGCATCACTGTTAACTAATATAAAGTTTTTTATTTTTTTCATTTAATAGGAAAAATGCTAAAGAATAAGTGAGACAGAAAAATAAGTTACATTAAACTGTATTTGATTTATAATTCAGAAAGACAAAATTTCCAAGGGCAAATAAAGCAAACAACAGAAATTATTAAATAGAATATCAATAAAAATCCCAAGTAAATCTCATTCCAATAATACAAGAACTGAACAGTTAAAAGTCAGCACATGTATTAATTGAGAGGACTATTTGTCAAAACTCAATTAGAAATTAAGGACTTGATCACTTCTAAGTAGCATTTTTAGATGCAGTTTTGATAGAGGAAAACAATACACTAACAGGTAATAAAGGATATGCAAAAAGAGAGAGTAAAAAAGTTCAGTAAACTTTCAAATGGAAATAAAAGTTAACCATCATGGGGGAAAAATCTGAAAATCTTCCCACAGGTAGAAAGTCTGAGAAACTGCATTTGATACCTATTCATATATGTGCTCATGAACGTCACTGTAACTGTGAATACTAGAATTCTGTTGCCCATCTTCATCATATTCCTGTCACAAATTAGCATCTTATTTTGGACGACTGCAGTCACGCAAAGGAGTTCTAGTGTGTGTGTTGTTGCATTATCTGCTGTGCTGCTAACCCAAAGAAAAGCTGGTAGTTTAAATCCACCAGATGTTCCATGGGAGAAAAATGGGTAGCCTCTGCCCTTCAAGATTCCAGTCGTGGGAACCCAATGGAAGATCACTGCCGGTTTGGGGGATACACCTTATAGAATTTGCAGCAAGTTTTCAAGATTAGCCATTTCAATACAAACTGAATTTACCCAACAGGGAATGTTAAGATTCTTCAAGACAATAATTCTCTCTTCTGATACAAGGAGACTCTAGTGTTGTCACTAATTCTAGTTATTTTCTGACACCGTTCTCCCATATAAAAACATTAAAACAGAGGCTGTAGGCTTTCCCTCCTCCCATTCCAGCCTCATAGTTATCTGCATAATGGTAACTGCCAATAGTGACAGCAAGAAAATTAACCAATTATAGCTATGCTTAGTCTTGGATTGTTGTGGTTGTTAAGTGCTGTTGAATAGGAACCAACTTAGAGCTGACCCTCCAGTAGATTTTCCGAGGCAGAAAATTGCAGGGGAGATGAATGCTCATCCCTTCAGAACAACTGGTGGATTCAAACAAAATGCCTTTAAGATTACAGGGCAGGTTCTTCCCACTAGGTCACCAGAATGAAAACTTAGATTCTAGTTGTCATTACCAGTGAATTTAGAACTAATCAGAACTTTATTTTTTTTTAATGTTCTGATTACCAGTTGTTGTCTAATGCTCCTGTTTTTACTAGGAAAAATTAGCATAATTTAGAATTTACTTATTAAGATTAGCTTTGCAAAAATTCATAAAATGTGCATATGGAAGATGAAAGTTTATCAGAAAAAAATTTCAGGCTGATAGGCTTTAAAGACATACAGTAGCAAAACAGAAGCCATGATCTTGAATTCAAAGGATAATCTGATCACATATTCTGCAGCACTTTGGATACCAGCAGTTTAACCATTCCGAGTCTGTTCCTTTATTATAATTGATTATAGAAATATTGCTGTCTTGATGTTGTTGTGAGGATTAACTAGTGAATTATGTAAAATTTCTACTATAATAAGTACATAGTAAGAGATGTGTTTTAATTGTTGCTGCCACTAGCAATATGTTCATAATGAAATTCAGCTTCAAAAAAAAAAAAAAAAAAGAAATTCAGCTTCCTAAAAACTGACGGCAGAGTAGCTAACTAGACTTTTACAGCGACCTCATATGGACACATACTCAGATTAAATAGAATATTTTAAAGTATCTGTATAAGATTCTCTTGCTATAAAAATACCTTCTGATTTTAAAATGTCCTTAAAACTCAATTGTGAAAGAGAATATTTGCATGCATCTTTTTTATTTACATGACAAAAGGTTAAACTAGGAAAGAAAGTGCTGCCTTTTAAAATTTGTATTTCAAATTTACTTAGCAGCCAGGTCAACCAAATTGGAGGATAAAACACCACAAAAAGTTTTTTAATGGATTAAATGCCACATAATATTTGGAAAATATAACATTTATTTGATAGTTAGAACAATTTTATTTTGAGCACAGTACTGTGAAAAATTACTAATCTAAACAAACTTGTTAAAAACTTGAGTATAGTAAAATTTCAGTGTTACAAATTGGAATACATCATCAGTGTTAAAAACACAAAAGTAATAATATCAAACACAATGTATCTTAAATACACTGTTCCAAACCACTCCACACATCTCTTTTATACTTTGTTGTACTTGCTTCTGTAAACTATTAACTACAAAGACAAACCTTTTATCTTGCTCATTTACCACCTACCAAGTATTATACAAAAAGTATAGGCTCAATAAATGAATGAAATTAGTGAATGAACTCAAGAATTTACCATTTCATATCTTTTGTTGAAAGAAAATATAGTATTTTAAGGTGGTTTTATGAAATGGATTAATTATAGAGTTATACTTACACTATAAAACATGCATTTAAAACAAAATTAGCCCTTACGGCCTACTAATAAGGAGTTGCACTGGCAACTTAATGGCAGGCAGTTCAAATCCACCAGCTACTCCATAGGAGAAAGATGGGCAATCTTTTGCCATGCAATTCACAGCCTCTGAAAACTCACTGCAGGGTGAACTACTGATTCTGCCCTGATCTGATGGCACATAAAAGAACAACTTTAGCTAATAAATTTAAATATTACCTTGTATTACACAAAAACCTTTTTACAAGTTATAAAATAAACTTCCCAAATGAATGTTTATGAGTACTACTTTTCAATCTAGACGCAGAACAGAAGAACATCCAGGAGGCTGGGCTCTATGAGGAATGTAGTGGCATCAGGATTGGGGGAAGACTCATCAACAATGGGCGTTATGCTCATGACACAACCTTGCTTGCTCAACATAAAAAAAAACCAAAAACAAACAGATTCTCACCACTGGACCAATTGGCAGCATCATGATAGATGGTGAAGACACTGAGATTGTTAACAGCTTCAGTTTGCTTGGCTCCACAATCAACATTTCTTGGCACCAGCAGCCAAGAAATCAAAAGACCAATCGCACTAGGAAAATCTGTTGTCAGGAACCTCTCCATAGTACTGAAGAGCAATAATGTCAGTCTAGAGACCAAGGTCTCTAGACTCAGTCAGGCTATGGTCTTCAAAACTATTTGCTATGCATCAGAGAGCTGGACAATGACTAAGGATGACAGAAGAATAGACACCTTTTGAGTTGTGTTGGTGGAAAAAAGTATTGAATATACCAAGGATTTCTAGGAAAACAAATAGGTTTGTCCAAGAGAGGGTGAAACCAGGCTGCTCCTTGGAGGCAAGGATTATGAAGCTACATCTGACATACTCTGGGCGTGTTGTAAGGAGGGACCAGTCCTTGGAGAGGAACATCATGCTTAGAAAGATGGAGGGACAGTGCAAGAGAGAAGACACAAGATGAGATGGATCAACACAGTGACTGGGATAACAACTTTAATCGGGTTGGCTCCATGGTCAACACTCTTGGCACCAATAGCCAGAAAATCAAAAAACATATTGCGATGGGAAACTCTTCTGTTAGAAACCTCTCCAAAGTACTGAAGAGCAATGGTGATGGTGTCACTCTGGAGACTAAGGTGCATCTGATACAGGCCATGGTCTTTGTAATCACTTGTTATGCATCAGAGAGTTGGACAATGACTAGGAAAGATAGAAGGAGAATTTATGCCTTTGAGCTGTGGTGCTGGAGAAGAGTATTGAGGGTACTATGGACTGCTAAGAAAACAGATTCATCCTGGAGACAAGGACTCTGGGGCATCCTTTGACATACTTTGGGCATGTTGTAAGGAGGGACAGGTCCTTGGAAAAAGACATCATGTTTGGGAGGGTGGAGGGACAGTGAAAGAGGGAAAGACCCTCTAAGAGGTGGACAGATTCAGTGACTGGGAAAATCGGGATGGGTGTGTCAGAGACAGAAATATCTGGCACAGGACAGAGCAGGGTTTAGGGCTGTTGTACATAGGGTCACTATGAGTCGCAAGCAACTTGACAGCACATAACAACAACATGTCAGAAAAAATGAGTTGGGTCAAGATACAGCAGAGTTCAAAGCTGTTGTACATAGGGTAGCTATAAGTCACAAATGACTCGACGGTACATACAACAACAGTAACAGTGATAACTGCGGTGATCTTAATATATTCCTCTCAATTCTAAAGAAAAGTAGCTATGAATATACGAGTCTCTTAAAACGCTACTAATATTCCATGAACTCCGCCATTTCAATTCTTTTAATCTCACAAGCTTAGGCAAACTTTTAAAATTATTATTATTATTATTTATTATGAGAGCTCTGGTAGCCTAGTGGCAAGAAACTGCACTGCAATCCCAGAGGTGTAGGTTCAAAGCCACCAGATGCTCTGCTGAAAAAGGAGGAACAATCGCCTCCTGTACCAGTCAGATCTGATTTGATGGTACACACATGCAAAATAATAATAATTATAAATTTTATTATTATTAATATTAATGAAAATTTACAGACACTTTGGATTTCCATTCATTCATTGTTGCACTTGTCTCCCTGACCACCCCTTCCCCCCATACACTCTTTTCTTTGAAAAGTAAAAGAAAAATTCTTTCATTGTTTTACAATTCCTCCCCCTAAGTCCACTCAACTATGCAGCCTTCATTCTGGACTCCTATCATGACAATAATACCTAATCACATATCCCTTTAAACAGTTTTCTCCCTCATCTGTTTCAATGCAGTATACATTATTTATCATCTGTTTCAATGCAGTATACATTATTTATCCCATCCTTCTCAGTCTTTCCCCAACTCCGATGCCAGCCCTGTTTTACAACAGTGGCACTATGCAGTATTTGTCCCTGTGTGACTGAGATATTTCACTCAGCATAATGTCCTCCAGGGTCACCCATTTTGAGTAATATTGCACGAGTTCCTTGTTTTTCAATGCTAGGTAAACTTTTCGCCACTTATGTCACAGGCACTCTGGATTCATGATGTTACCAACATTATATGAAATCTGGCATAGATTAAATGTAATTTAATCTATTTAAACTCTATGACGGCTCAACATGTAGCATAAATCATAGAAGTCACTGGCTCATAAAAGTATTTTAAATAAAAGACTTTAATTTCTGAAAATATTATTCAAGATGTCAAATTTCAAGTTCAAAATCAGGTTTGCTCTTCAATAGAATATATTTTTAAAGTAAAAGATTAAGTAAATGTATAAATACTCTGTATACACTCATTTAAGGGAGTTCTAATGATTTGGCAGTAAGGAACTGTACTGTCAACTCAAAGGTATGTAGTTCGAATCTGGCAGCTCCTTCAAGGGAGGAAGATAGAGAGTCTCCTTCACATGCTTTCCTGCTTCTGAAAACATGCAGGAGGTTCAGCTCGGAGCAGGTTTTTTACTTAGTGGTAATCTATAACAATAATCTTTAAAAAAAATTCTTTTCATTCAGTTAAATATCCAAGTTTAACAATTTATTAAATTTCTCTCTGAAACACATAATGAACTAGACTAGTTGCTACTGAGCCATTCACAACTTAAGGCAACCCCTGTGTGTCAGAGCAGAGCTACATTTCATGGCGATTTCAGTGGATGGTGGTGCTGTTAGGGGCTACCCAGTCAGGCTCCTTGATGTAGCAACCCTGAGTCAACACAACAAAATCCTGCCTGATCCTGTGCCATCTTCACAATGGACAAGTCTGAGGAAAGGAATCACCTCTGGTATACTCAAACCTCCAACTTTCAGGTAGCAGTTGAGTGTTTAACTGTCTTGGGATTTCATAATAGGCTGTATAAATATTAAAATATATATTTGTATTATTCAATTTATATTTATATACAATTATAATTTATATTTTAAATATAAATTCTATATAAATTTGTTGCTGTTTTTATGTGCCATCGAGTTACCTGTGACTCATAGCAACTGTATGTACAACAGCCCTAAACCCTGCAATATCCTGTGCCAATCTTATAGTCTGGTACACCCACCCCCTATTACCCTTTCACTGAATCAATCCATCTCATTGAGGGTCTTCCTCTCCTGCGCTGTTCCTCCACCATCTCAAGCATGACGTCCCTCTCCAAGGACTGGTCCCTCCTTGCAACATTGCAAACGATGTCAGGCGGAGCTTCAGAATCCTTGGCTTTAAGGAGCAACCTGGCTTCACTCTCTTCAGGAAGAACCTATTTGTTCTCCTAGCAGTGAATGGTGCAGTCAATGGTACACTCTTCGCCAGCACCACAGCTCAAAGGCATCAATTCTCCTTCCATCATTACTAGTCCTTGTCCAGCTTTCTGATGCATAGCAAGTAACTGCAAAGACCATGGCCTGAATCAGGCCATCTGTAAATAATATTCTATTAAACGGTGTGCAGCATTTCACAATACAAACTAAACAACTTCTCAAAGAATTCTTTCAGAGAAAAATCAGTAATGGTGGCATACCCTCAAACCTACCCTCACATTCAAATTTTCCCCCTTTAAGTAGTAAAGCATTTCAGTTATGTTTTTAAAAATATAGCTACACATTGAAAAACAAGGAACTAATGAAATATTACACAAAACAGATGACCCTGGAGGACATTATGTGAGTGAAATAGCTCAGTCACAAAAGGACAAATATTGCATAGGGCCACTGTTGTAAAACGGGACTGACATCAGGGTTGAGGGAAGACAGAAAAGGAGGGTGAGGAATGATGTATATTGCATTGAAACAGATGGAGAAAACTGTTTAAAACAGACATATGAATGGGTATTCTTGTCATTATAGAAGTCTAGAACGAAGGCTGCACAGTGGCATGGGCTTGGGTGTAGGGACTGAATAACAATGAAAGAGTTTTTCTTCTCAAGGAGAAGAGTGATTTGGGGGGAGGGGGTGGGCAGGGAGAAAAGTGCAACAATGAATGACTGGAAATCCTAAATCTCTGTAAACTTTCATTAAAATTAATAAATAAATAAAAAATCTGGCTAAGCCTTGATTATACAAGACTCGTTACTAGGTATTTAGATTTGGATTTGTATTTCCCTTCCTGTTTCCTCATTTTCGACATTCTATCACTTATCTCAGGAATTCTCGTATTTTTAAGGCACACACTATCTTACAGAATATTAGAGTCATCTACTTTTTAATGTGGATGTTCGCTGAAATGAGAGGTATGCCACAAAGAGGTGGGACCTTGCACAGGTGAAATCGTTATTATTCCCTTGAGATAATGTAGAGTGTTCAAGATGGTGCTTTGGTTTATCTTGACGTAGGAGAACCAAGGTCAAACCCACTGCCTTCTTCCTGATTCTAATTCATATAATTACCTTCCTCCTATAGCAGGCTTTCGGAAGCTAGAAATCTATGGGATGAGCTGGACTTTTTGTTAGCAGCACAATAGGTAACACAGTGGCCACCAGAGATCTTTAAAGTGGGATCACTTACACTCATTCACTGCCACCAACTCATAGCTGACCCTCCACTGGATTAACAAGGTTGTAAATTGCCTTGCGGGAGATTGCCTCTCTCTCTTTGAGCCACTGGTGGATTCCAACTGCCAGAGAGGTGCAGTCTATGGGTTGGCAGCATCACTTGCTGCTCTCTGCAGGTGAATCAGAAACACAGGCTGTCAGTAGCCATGTCCATCTTTCTTCCATGGATCAGTTGGTGGATTTGAACTGCCTGCCTTTGGGTCGACAGTACAATTCCCTTTGACTAGGCCACCAAAGCTCCCCTAGGCCGTAGTGTAACTGCTCAGTGGTAAAGATATAGTGAATACTCAACACATGATATGTATTATCATGGTCCTCATTTAGGTGCCATCCACAACAAAAATGAGCCTTCAAGGACAAATGATGAATGGTCTGGAAAAACAACCTGTAGATCTCTAAGGACTTTTACAGAATCACTAAAGCAAAGACAGAGTGTGGAAATTATCGAACAATATCATTGATATCACATACAAGCAAGATTCTGCTGAAAATTATCCAAAAACGTTTGGAACAATATGTCAACAGAGAACTGCCAGATGTGCAGGCTGGATTTAGAAAAGGTCGTGGTACTAGAGACAGTATAGCTAATGTTAGATGGATCTTAGTAGAAAGCAAAGAATACCAGAAGAATGTCTCTCTGTGCTTCATTGACTATGCAAAGGCTTTTGACTGTGTGGATCACAATAAGCTGTGGCTGACTTTGAGAAGAATGGGAATCCCAGAACATTTGATTGTGCTAATGCAAAACTTATACTTGGACCAAGAGGCAGTTGTCAGAACAGAGCAAGGAGACACTACATGGCTCAAAATCAAGAAGGGGGTCCGTCAGGGATGTATTCTGTCTCCATACCTTTTCAATTTGTACGGAGAAAAGATCATCCGAGACGCTGGGCTGTACGAGGAGGAATATCAGGATTGGTGGAAGAATCATCAACAACCTGCGTTATGCAGATGACACAACTCTGCTTGCTGAAACTGAGGAGGACCTGAAGCACTTGCTGCAGAAGATCAAGGACAACAGCCTCCTATATGGACTGAAGCTCAACATCAAGAAAACAAAGATTCTAACCACTGGGACAAATGGCAGCATCAGTATGGATGGTGAAGAGATTGAGATAGTTAACAGTTTTAACATACTTGGCTCCATGGTCAACTCTCTTGATAACAGCAGCCAGGAAATCAAGAGATGAATTGCATTGGGAAAGTCGGCTGTGAGGGACCTCTCAAGAGTACTGAAGAGCAATGATGTCAGACTGGAGACTAAGGTGCACCTGATCCGGGCTACAGTCTTCGCAATTACGTGCTATGCATCAGAGAGTTGGACAGTGACTAGGGTAGATAGAAAGAGAATTGATGCCTCTGAGCTGTGGTGCTGGAGAAGAGTGTTGAATATACACCATGGACTGCTAGGAGAACAAAAAGGTTTGTCCTGGAGAGGGTGAAGCCAGAATGTTCCCTGGAGTCAAGGATTCTGAGGCTTCGTCTGACATATTTTGGGCAAGTTGCAAGGAGGGACTGGTCCTTGGAGAGGGACATCATGTTTGGCAGAGTGGAGGGGCGGCAATGGAGAGGAAGACCTTTGATGAGATGGATTGGTTCTGTGACTGGAGTGGTGGGAATAAGTGCATTTGAGATGGCTAGATTGGCAAAGGATAGAAGAGCGTATAGAGCTCTTGTACATAGGGTTGCTATGAGTCGCAGGCAACTCAATGGCACATAACAACAAACAACAAAGGAGACTGAAACATGTTTTGAAAAGTTAATTATTGTGCAAGAAATAAAGACAAAAGCTAAACTCAAATCACTCACTTCTTACTACTTTTAAAATTTTTGGTATAGATATTGGTGAGATTAGTTCCAACAATGATCTAGTCAAGATACAACAAACAGTGTCTCTTTATTCAGAACATTTGCTTCAAGCAAATATAAAATAAGCAGCCTGACCGTAGTTTAGGGAGAGGATAGCAGATGTGAGAAAAGAAAAAAACATACTAATTTAAAATCAGTGACTAGAATAATAGCTCTCCCACTGTCTATGAGTTTCAGTTCCCTATATTACTCATCAAAGGTTACTGAGAAATAATGATAAAAGAGATGCTTAAAATTCCTTCAAGTAAGCTAGCCCTGAAGATCATAAAAAATATTTTCCAACATTCTGAGATAAGTGAAGTGGAAAAAATAGAGATTCAGAGACATGCTATAATCATTACATATATATTCATAAAACAAGGCATATAATGTGTGAGCATGCCACACTACAATTTCAGATCTTCACCTTTTTCCATACGAAATAATTATCATTATATTGAGTTGAATTTGACTCATAAACCACCATTAGTCCCCACTATGTAAATGGCACACTTTTCTCCTTGTTTCTATATTTAATGTAACTTTTCAAAAGGCGAGGATACTGAATGAAGCCAAGCAGAAACAAAACAAAATAAAAACTGAAACCAAAACTTGCTATGTATGATTTATACTACAGTAAACAAAAGCTAAAATCAGTGATGAATGAGGCTTTAGATTATTTGTGAATTTCCTTTCAATCCATGTTCTGTGAATATCAGATCTCAAAAGCTAAAATACAAGGCACCTGCTATCAGAATGCCAGAAGTACCATTTCCAGGAAATAACTAGTGGCTTTTGAAAAACTGTGATGGGTGTACAACACACACATACCTTTTTCTACTAGAAAAAAGAAAAAAAAAACCCACCAAAAAAAAAAAAAAAAAAAAAAAAGAAATACTATTCTTCTTCCATCCTAGATCACTCAGACTTCACATACACAAAACAGTCCATATCAGGACATTAAAAAAAAAAATTACCATTAATAAGAAACCAACTAGAAAGTAACATATTGACCTAAGAGGTTCAACCTGGGTTAGCCTATTTTTCCAAATGAAAAGTGAAATGCAAGAAAGCAAGCATTTAGTGGTAAACACTTAACTAGAGCTTACTAAAGGTAAGGAATTGTTTTATGTGCTTTAAAAAAATGTCAATTCTTCACAACAACTCTATTATAATTATCTGTTTTTCAGATGGGGAAACTGAGACAAAGCATGACAAGGCTGAGTAGTTTACCCAAGGTCACTGCTGGTAAATGACAAAAGACAGGATTCAGATCCAAGCTGCCTAACTTCTAAGTCTGTGTTCTTAAACATTTTGCTATGCTATCTTTCTAATCAAATGATGGGGGGGGGGGATTCTAATCACTTTGTATAAGAATTCATGTTAAATCCAAATTAAACATGTGAAAAAGTGAAATGTTTTCTTTATTATAAAACCATATACAAGCCTGTCCATTTTCCTCTTCTTTTCCATAGAAAAATCAATGATGCTCTCCTTAAGAATCCCACCCACTAAAGGTAAGAAAGGTCTTAATCTTGGGATCATGGCTTTAAGTAAGCAATGCTAGAGTAGCAGTATTTGATACCTTATATTATAAATACTAAAAATTCTTAGAGCTCAATTAATATACGCCAAAGGGGAGAAACTCCTCTCTTCTCATTATACCTTATCTGAACAACTCATCCCAGGAAGGGAAGAAGGGGGGCTTCAAAGGGTGAGAGTTCATATAAACATGTCAATTCAGGGAAACAAAATGATATTCACTCAAAGCACACCACTTCCCTAGGAATAGTTTCCTAGGAATGAGCTTACAAGTGAAATCTTAACGCTGTAATTAATTTTTTCTTCATACAGCTAGAAACACTCATATGTATGTTTATTTGCACATCCTGCAACAGGTAACTATCAAAATAAATTACCTAATTTACAGAATATAAAAAGGGATTACGGAAAGCAAATATTAAGACTGCCAGACACTGATTCTTTTTGAGATCTACAGAAAAAGATACCATTAAAAAGACAGAAATCCCCCATTAATCACAGGTGGAGTCAAGTAAGGATTTTACTAAATCTGTCATAATTACATAAAACTCAATCTCGTATGTTTGGTTGAAAATAAAAAATTGGTTGACATTAAGGGGGGGGGAAGAATTTACCAAAACAATGACTGTAATTGTCATTGTCTGAGACATGGCAAATAACAGGCCTGTACAGAAATTACTATTTTATCTTCTGTTTGTACGAATTAAGGATTCCTAAAAATTACAAAGATAACTTTGCCTACTCAGACTTCGTAAGTGTAACCAAGAATCTCACCTGAAAATGTGTAACCATTAATAAGAACCAATGACCCAAAGGCCTGAAAAAATATATTCCACAATTAGTAAGAAAAAGACTTTCAATATACAAAGCATATTCTTTCTAAAAAATGCTCCTGTCTTCCATACAAAACCAAAGGTAGTAGACTTTCTTTCCTCAAGGCTTTACTGTAAGATGCAGAATGACAAGAGTGATGTAGTGCCAATTCCCTCATGTTAAGATCTCAGAAACTTAAGCAAAACAGCTTTTCCACTTCACCAGCCACCTGCTTCAGTAGCTTCCCTCATGGAATGCAGTGGTTTCCTAAAAACACCACCATCAGACATTTATCAAAATGGGCTTTCCTTGTGGGAATGCGCTGAACTTTACACTACCTCCCCAAGTGCTGATTTAAAAATGGAACGTAAGACTGCATATACTTTACACAAACACAGATAGGCTACAAGTGCATTCTATACAGAAAGTGTGCCTCTATAAGAGAGCCAAGGGAGAAAAGCTCCAAGGGAAACAATTTGCATAAAAAAGTTTTGAGTCCCACGTGGCTCAAGGCTGCAAACCTACCACATACAAGTCAGAGGTCCTTGTACCCATCTCCCCCCAGAGAGAGCCTGGGAAGTGGGAAGACACTTCCCATAGGAGTTCCCACGTCATCTCAAAGAAACTTAGCCATTAGGCACGTCTGTTAGGGGCTTCAAGAATACAGCTTTCGTCCACCGTTCTCAATAGGAAGTTGAATGGTAGAGTCCACAGGAAAATCCTTGCGGACAAACTATGAGGCACAGAAACACAAATTAATTGGGGGGGGGGGGAGTACAGAAGTTGGGAGTCGGTGGTGCAATCCGGGAACGCCTTTTCTGAGACAGGGGGAAAGAACCTGTTGAGGACCTTGCTTTTATTTGTTGCTGCTCTCAGCAAGGGTATCACACCCCTGCTTCTACGACAGTTGGATAGAAGAATCCTTGCCTCAATCCTTGGGGTGCCAACCTTGCTCAGCAGCTGCCATTACTCCCCAAACAACGAAACGCGACGGCCAATGCTGACAGCAGCGCTCAAGTCGCTCCCAGTCCCCGCCCTCGGCACACAGACCCGCGGTCCCCCGACCCCGCGCCGCCGCGCGCCGAGGCCTGGGCCCCGGGCGGGAGAGCCGCAGGCTGCTCGGCCGCCTCACGCGACGCCCTGGCTTCCCCGACACCGACAAGGCCCCTGCGCAGTTCTTCCGAGAAGCCTCCTCCCAGGAGCCCCGAAAGGCAAGCGGGGTCGCGGCGGCGACACACGCCACCCACAACCCAGCCACACCACACCCGGCCAGCCACCGACACCCCGGCGTCCCCGGACCGGGGCGACCCCGACCCCGGGAGGGGCCCCAACCCGCAGCACACAAAGATCTCGGGCAACTTTGACACGTTCAGCGCGAGGGCGAGCGGGGCCCTACGATACCCCTACCCCCCCTCCAAAGACTGCAGCCCGGAGGGGGGGTGAGTGGCACAACAATACGGGGTGACCGTCCTCGCCATTAACACTCCTCAGTAACCCCCCACGGCGGAAGGAAAGACTCTCTGGCCCGCGCTGCGG
>NW_006399810.1:15149052-15153287 GCF_000299155.1 Elephantulus edwardii | reverse complement strand
GGCCGGCGGCGGCGGCGGGCCGGCCTGGGGCGGCGAGCAGGGCGCGCGCGGCGCGGGGAGAAGTTGGAGGGCGCCGCAGCCTGCCTGGGGAAAGTTTTCCGTCCCCTCCCGAGGCCGCCGCTACCGCTTCACATGGTGCTGGTGGGGTGTGTGGGCTTTTTTTTAATCCCCTCCTCTTTCCCCCCTTCTCTTTCTCTTTTCACCTCCCCCCCCCAACCCGCGCACTCACTCCTTCTCCCTCTCTTTTTCTCTCCCCCTCAGAGTTTTATTGTGTCTGATTTTTTTTCTTCCCTTCCTCTGTCTGTCCACACAGTTCAGGTTTCTGGGGTAAACAGGGTTTCAGATGGAGCGAGGAGGAGTAGGCAGCGCGGGCAGAAGGAGAACTCTAGCGGCGGTGGCCGGACTTGCTGCTTTCCACCAAAGACGTTTGCATGTACATTCATATTATACAAATAATATAAATACATTTATACATATTCACACTTACCTGCCTTCCCTTCTTTTCTCTGGCGCCTCTGTCCAAAAATTGTTTCAGCACACTCTTGTAAATGCACAAATGCATTTTGTATCAGTACATCGGTGAAAGATACGTCCAGGGAGGCACGCTTGAGTAAAAAAAGCAGAACACACAAAGATTTAAGCACTCATATCATTGTTAGGCTTTCACAGTAAGAAGGTGTATGCAATTCTTGGGCAGGATAGATTTGTATGTGGGTTGTGCCTGCTTAGACTTTACATTGTATGGACCAGCAAAGTATTTGAGAACAATTAAGTTTTAAAATAACAAAATTGTGAAATAATGTTTGTGTATTTTTAATCCTATCATTAAAAAAAATTGCAGGAATTTGCTGAATCTCATTCCATATATATGCAAATATGACTTCAAATAATTTTTTAAAAAAGGACCTTCCGTTGTCAATCTGGTCAGGAAGCCAGAAGTTTGTGAGAAGTGGTTTATCTTTTTTAGTTTGCAATTCATTCTTCATCAGACCAGAGAAGATCTGCTAAGAAAGTCGTGGAGATTAGCATGTAGTTATAGGTTACATATTTTGCTCAATGACCTTTCTCCACTAAGACTTTGGGATAAAGACATGTCAGCCAAAATGTCATACCCTGATTCTCATTGGGTGTATGTACCTGAAAATCATTGGGAAGAGATGGAAATTTGGGGGATTTTAGTCCAATTTATCAATCCCTACAATCAAGGAAATCATCTGAGACAGTTCTGTCACACAGAGTTGCTATAAATTGCAATCTATTCAACTCTACAACAATAACACTAAATTAGCATTTAGCAATAGGTGGTACTTGAATAAATGGTATATTAGTCATTCATGGCTTTATATTCCAAATGCCAAAGAAACAATTTAACCACAGCCCTGGTTCTAATAACATCCCAGAGATATTTTTATTATCTCAGTGGACATTACAAATAATGCTAATTCATTTTTATTTTAAAGAATAAATATGTGACGTTAAACATTCAGCAGAGATATTTAAGACAGCAACAAATCAAGCCATGCATGCTGGACTAGGAATTCCAACAATACATTGCTTTAGTTCAGGTAAAGCACTGTTTTGAGGGCAAAAACAACTTCCCCACTCTCTGCTTTTATTCTCTTTCAGGACTCCAGGATATTCAGTACTCTTTCCCAACACTGCAAGTCAAAGTCATCAATTCTTTTTCTGTCATCCTTATTCATTGTCCAGCTTCTCTTCTGCAAAACAGGGATGGCATGCCTCTGTTTACTTTGCAGAGTCTCTCAAATGAGATAAGGTCATCTGTGTATACAGACAAGCTTCCTTTGACAAAAGTAGTCTCTGGGTAACTGCGCAGTTTTGTAGACAGCATTTTCATTTTCTTTAAACCAGAAATCATCTCTCACTCTATCTAATGTGTGCTAACTTATCCTTGTATTTACTATCATATCCTAGAATTTTTTTCTTGGCTCTATTTTCTCTTTAGAATAATTTACTTACTTCATTATGAGTTTGTGTGTGTGTGTGTGTGTGTGTGTGTGTGTTTGAATGGTTGGGGAGGACAGTTGCCGAAGACCAAAACAACCATTTCCAGATTACCTAAATCATACTATGAATTTATTTACCAGATTGTGAAGGGGGCGGGGGTGTTAAATGGATAAATAGTGGGACTGGTTTGCATCAACTGAGACGTGCTTTTGAGACCTAATCCATTATTGCTGAGTCAAGTCTGGCTTCTGTTGGCTCCATGTGAGTCACAACAGAACTGTACTTCAGAGCCATTTCAATGACAAGTCTTTTAGTAGATCACCAGACTTCACAACAGAACTGTACTTCAGAGCCATTTCAATGACAAGTCTTTTAGTAGATCACCAGACCTTTTTTTCCTCTTAGGCACCACTGAGCTGACTCGAACTTCCAACCTTTTGGTTGTTGGTGTTGAGCTGGTTCTGATTCAGTGATCCTGTGTACACTGGAACAAGAACTGCCCACTCCTGCACCATGCTGACAATCATCGCTAAGGTTGAGTCCATTGTTGCAGTCACCCTCCAGTACCCTTGTCCATCCACCTCATTGGAGACCTTCTTGTGTGATGACCCCTTTGCATGATGTCCTTCTCCAGGGACTACTCACTCCTTTTGGTTAGCAAAAAGCATTAACTATATGTACCGTCTAAAACAAGTTATCATAAGTAACTTAAAGAATATAATTGTGAATACAGAAAACCATTCTTCAAAAGCCAGAAGAACCATATAGGTGGGCTATCTTAGTCTTGTTCATTAAGAAAAACATTCCAAACCCTAAAGCAACAAAGAACAATAGAGGGAAGTCACAAAAGATGGATAAATTTGACTTCATACACATTTTCAAATTCTGTATGTCCAAAACAGATATATCAGGGTTATAACTTTTACACTTTATAAGAATTTTATCTGGTGTCCTTCCTCCCAGCATTCACCTGAATGAGGTCTAATTTGCATTTCTTAGAACTCAGGTATGTAGTTTAAGGGGACATTTCCAATAATACTATTTTTTACAGCTGCATAATGTTCGGAAAAGGAACTCTAGTAGCACTCTATAGTACTTGTGCTGTTAACCACACAGGTCAGTGGTTTGATTCTACCAGTTACACGTCTAGAAAGATAAACAGATTCCTCCCATAAAGATTTACAGTCTCAGAAACCAAAAGACCGTCACTATGAATCTGAAGGGACTTGTTGATGTGTCATGCTGCTAACCTTAAGGGCACTGGAATCCACCAGCTGCTCCTCTGGAGAAAGATGGGCTGTTTATACCCTTGTAAACACTGTGTTATTGATTGCCGTCGAGTTGAGCACGACTCGTAGCAACACTATGAACAAAAGAAAGGCCTAAAGCCTCTCTACAACTATCAACATTTATCAAAGTTCAGAGAGTTTCCAGAGGCATGTTGTTTAGGAAGTGGATGCCAGTCCTGCATAGAAGGTGGGAATCAATTAATGGCATTGGTTTTGGTTTGTGGGGCTTTTTAAGGGGAGAAGATAGAGATATATAGTTGGAAAGAGTCCAAGTGGCATAGGGGTTAATGCTGGACTATTAACCAAAAGTTGTCCCGTTTGAATTCACCAGCTGCTCCATGTAAGAAAGAGAAGTAGTCTCTGCCTGTAAATATTTATGGCCTTTAAAAAAAGTCATTTTGCTATTCTTACTGGGGTGAGATGATAACTCATAGTTGTTTTGATTTGCATCTCTCTAAGTGCGAGGGAGTTTGAACATTTCTTCATGTGCTTGTTGGCCATTTGAATGTCTTCTTTGGTGAATTATCTGTTCAATCCTGTGCCCATTTTTCAATTGGGTTATTTACCTTTATCTTATTGTGGTGCTCAAGTATTTTATAAATTCTAGATATAAGTCCCTTATCGGACTTGTCATTACAAAGTATCTTTTCCTAATCTGTGGCTTTCATTTCCACTCTGTTGGAGAAGTTTCTAGATGTGCACAGGGATTTGATTCTCAGAAGGTCCCACTCATCTATTTTTAGCAGAGCAGCAAACAACAAATGCTGGCCTGGTTCTGGAGAAACTGAAACCTTATTTACTGCTGGTGGGAGTATAAAATGGTACAACCACTATGGAAGGTTGTACGGCGCTTTCTCAAAAAGTTGCAAATAGAGATATCATTTGACCCAGCAATTCCTCTACTGGAAATATACCCTAAAGAAACCATAACTGCCACCCAGGCAGATATATGCACACCCATGTTTATTGCGGCTTTGT
>NW_006399810.1:15134191-15143387 GCF_000299155.1 Elephantulus edwardii | reverse complement strand
CTGGACATGCTCACCAAGTTGTGCCAAGAAATCTGGAGAACGACCACTTGGCCAACTGACTGGAAGAGATTGATATTTGTTCCTATCCCAAAGAACGGTGACCCAGCAGAATGTGGAAACTACAGAACAATCTCACTGATTTCACCCCAAATATAGGGTTTTTTTTCTCCATGTCCTTCAAAGTTTGCCAGCATGACCTTCTTTAGAAAGACTATAGTTCTCCAAATAATTTTTCTCTAATTTTGTAACATAGCCGGAAACAGGAATAGAATTGAAATCTACTGCATATATTTAGGGTGGGGGCCAGGGATAAAACTGGGGTAAAAATAAGAAAGGAAACTGTAGTTTTCCTCTGTGAGGTATATAACTGCCCAGGATGTATACCCAGAAATATTTGTTGGACTAATGAGTTTCAATGGCAGTGGCTCTGAGGAGGAAAGATGGACAATCTCCCCCCATGCTGTTCATGGCCTCAGAAAGGCAACGAGGATTAGCTATGAGTCAATTCTGACTCACTGGCAATAAAAGAGAAAGAGAAGGAAAAGGAATATGGGTGAAGTTCATCACAATGAATTTCAATGCTGATAAATCAAGAGGAAATAAGCTAAAATACAGTGGTAAAATGTTAATTAGAAAAGGATATAGAACAATTTATGTCTGTGATTTCAGTTTTGTTAAATACTACAAGGAAATCCTACAGAAATAATATTAATAACATACATCTCTTTGGGTTACAAGTATCATTTAAAAAATACATTTTTCTTTATCACCAGGAAAAATTACTAGAAATAATGGTGTAAAATACTAGCTGTTCCCCATTCATGGAACTATACCAGACATATCATGCATTTTTTTTTTAGTCCATAGTTTTATTTGACATATCATGCATTTTAAGGAATATAGGTTTTTCCAAAAACTGACTCCAAGAAGTGTTCAACAATCTTATTTACCATTGATTTCTACACTTAATGCATGAGAGTGGAGTCAGAGTCAATGGATGGCTAAAATCTTCACATAGTTCCATTCCCAGAATTTACTTGTAGTGCAAAGAAAGTACAACCATTGGGCAGTTGAAAATGTAAAATATATGTGGGTAGCCTCCAAAGAGGGTTACTACAAGAAAAGGTTTACAAACAGGTCATTTCACAATGAGAGACATCTCATATGAGATGACTTTAAAGAATTGCTACCTTACCCTAACTAAACTGTCACAGCAGCCAGGTGATGCAGTCTCATTTGGACACGCAATGTATAAAACAGACCAAAGGGTGAAGATGCTCGGAACTTAGGGTCAGAAGAGAGTTCTTCACACTTAGATCCTTCAGTGGGGATTAGTACTAGATCCTCTAGATTTCACTGCCCCTGAAATAGGAGGACCAGGAGTGAATACAGGTGTGTGTTCAATACTTTAAAAAGCATGGTTTTGCAATGTAGACATTATGAAAAGCAATTAGTAATAGAATTTCAACTGTTGCAAGTGACTATGTGTGAGTCAATTGAAGGGTGTATGAATTGAAGGTTATCCTGATAATAACATCCTATTTTATTCATTTGCCTTTCAAGATCCTTTCTGATGTGGGAGACAAAAGGAATGGAGTTAGAACTCACATTCATGAGCTAAATATGCAGATTGGAAATGTGTCACCTCAGTGAATGTCATGCCTTAAGAATGTTATGGCTAAAAATTATCATAATGACGGTTTGATGTAAGACAGATACTGCAATGACCAATCTTGATTCTAGAATATAAGGAACTTACTTTCTAAAGGTAAAGAGATAATTTCTTAAGGCTCAACTAAATGTTTTCTAAGATTATGCAGCTTTTTAAAGGCATCTTGGTTGTGCAGAGGTTTGGTGCTCATCTGCGAATCAAAATATAAGCAGTTTAAGCCTACTAACCACTTTTTGTTGTTTATCCTCTTTGTTTTGGTTTCTTGACATTCTAATGCAATTTGAGTCTCTTTGGACATCCATTTTGGGATTTTCTTTCTCTCCTGTCTGTACAATGACCATTTGGACTCCTCCTGGATAATATGTTTAATGCCATCCCACAGCCATCTGATCTTTGGCATCCAATGCCTCAAACTTATCCTTGAGATGATTTTTAAATTCCGGTGGGATAGACTAAAGGTCATATCTTTGTTCTTGTGGACTTGTTTTGATTTCCTTAGGCTTCATGCTGAGCTTGTACATGGAGCATTCCACAGTCAGTACCGGGCCTGGTTTGGATGTAGGCAATCTGACTTCTGTGCAGTCCGTCAGGTTAGGTCCATGTGTATAGTTGCCTTTTGTGGTTTTAAAAGGTATTTGTAGTGAATAAATAATTGATTGTACAAAATTCAAACATTCAATCTGCAGCCTCATTTCTGTCACCCAGTCCGTAATTTCTGATTACCAGTCCTTCTTTGTTTCCAGAATTTGCATTCTAGTCACCAGTTATTAGTAATGTATTTGGTGGTATTATCTTTCCATTCAGGCTGCAAAAGTTGGTAGAACTCCTCAGTTTCCTTCTCTTCCACTTTAGCTGCTGGTGTATATATTTGAGTAGTAGTTGTATTAACAGGTCTTCCTGTATGCGTATGGATCATTCACTATCATTCACAGAACTGGCCTTCGGGATGGATCCTGAAATGGTCTTTTTGACCATATTCTTCCTCTGTTTTTCATTTGTGCATAATCATTTGATTGTCTGATTTAAGTGGTCAGTATCAATCTATCTTAGGTCATTTTTTCCCAAAACACTGTATTTATGCATTCCATTTAACTTTTATACCAATTTTCCTACGTTCATATTTCATATTTTCATACTCCTTCTGAGTGACTTCCAATCTGGGACCTTCCTCCAGCTGTGTTGTGCTGTATTGCTCATAGGGTTTGTGAAGGCCGATTATTTCAGAAGTAGAAGCAATTTTTCTTCCTTGACTGTCTTTTTTAAAAGTCAAGGTGGAGAGAGCAAAGTCAAGAAGTCCGTGCTAGAGAGGAAGAGGCTCAATGAGATGGACTGACACAGTGACTATAGCAAAGGGCTCAAGCATATCAGAGATGATGAGCCTGGCACAGGGCAGGGTTCAGATCCTTTGTTCATGGAATCTCTGTGAGTCGTAGTCGAATTGATGGCACCAACAACACCAGCAACAACCACTCTGTGGAAGAAAGATGAAGCACTCTGCTGGATTAAGTTTTACAGTCTTGGAAACCATGTGGGCCAGTTCTTCTCTATCCTATAGGATTGCTCTGTCTCCAAATTGAGTGGGTTTGGATTTTTAATACAATTTAAAACAATCCCTTGTTCTATATTTTTCTAATTTCTTATTAAGATTTTCTAAAGATCTTGGTCTTAGACATTGATATTTGGCTATTGTGAAGCAGTGGGTTTAATATTCAAAATGGCTTTCATGGCCATTGCCTTCTGTCACATTTGTGTCACAAGAACACACAAATAGGGCATATAGACCATCCATAAGTGAACTGGTCAGTTTTGCCATCCTAACAGGTTTAAATTGAGCAGGTTTAGCAGGAGAAGAGGGAGAGCTCACTACTAGCAAAGAAGAAGAATCAGATAAAGCAGTGCAGTTCCTTCTGGAGCAGAGATTCTTGTGACAAGCAGATTGGTGCTTATGTGAGTGAGAGCAGTAACAGCCGCAGTGGAGAATGAGGGCCTAATGTGAGACAGAGCTGATGTGGGACTGCTTCCCCATGGAGCCAGAGCCAGACCCAGAGCCAGGGACCTTCACTTTAGCTTACTGAAAGGCCTAATTGGCAGGACTATAAAGAGTTTTTTAACACTGACCTCAGAAATAAGGGTGAAGGTCAAAAGGCCTTTGAGCATATTTGAGAAGCTATTCTGACTAAGGAATTACATCCTATTGCCAACCTTAATTGTAAACTATTAACTTCCTCAGTAAATCCCCCTAGCCATGAGTGAGGTTTGTGAGGCCATTGCAATGGAATGTGGACCCAGCCGTAGAGCAGCAAGAGCCCTGGGAGGTACAGCTGTGTTGGAATTGATAGAAATAGGCGGAGCATGGGGACATGTTTGACCTCATGAAAATAAGCCTCTGAAAAAAGAGCAAGGGCCATGTGGAACTGTCCCTGTCAATAGCATCGACAACTCAAAACCAATTCCCACAGGATAAGACAATGTCTCCCACACTCCCTTACCTCTTTCTACTCATCTCAACACCAATTTTACTGCTTTCCTAGGTCCAAAGTTCGATGCATTTGCTCACAGACCCTACAGAACTATATTGGGAAAATCAGAAGTTTATAATTCAGATTAATAGCAGAATGCACTCAGGACAGCTTCCAAAATGTGCTCACAGGTACCTCAGCCTAGAGCCTTTCAGCTTAATGCCAGTATTTCAAAGTTCTCTGTCCTGCCAATACTGGCTCTTTCCATTCACCCTTTCTGTCTCCCATCCAGTTATCTAACAAACTTGGGCAAGGTTCTTAGCTTGACTCTGGTCCTGTCTGTGGGCTGGCAGCAGTTTTAAGGTCAGCCCCATTCATGTTGGCTCTCTGGTTCTCTGACTCAGCTATAGATGCTGCTGCTGTGTAGCTGACACTCCTGCTGTTAAAAGTTTAGCTAGCTCAAGAATGTCTGATCCTGAAGGGCATCCATGGCATGCATACACCCTTGCTGGTGGTGAGATATTTCTTACTGAATCCACTTGATTTAATGATGAGGATAGTCAATTTTCTTATGAATTGGTGAGGCTAACCAGTCCCTTTGTGGATAGACTAACATTCCCTGTTCACATATTCCTGCCCATCCACATGGAAAAGTAAAATTCAATGGCAAAGAGTAATTTCAGATGCTAAAACGCCATAGTCTCCTTCTGTGAATATTGCTGATGTGGACTATTTCCTCCTTATAAAGTTAATAGAGATCAGAGGCAGCCACCCCGATACTGAACTCGACTCTTTTTGACAGTTTTGAATATAATTTCTTTCTACTTCTTCAGATTGTGAATTTACGTTCTGGCATGTAAATCAGTCCATAATGGGTTTGGTTCTGTTGTTTAGTTTCCAAGTGTGTGATTTTAAAAAGTCATGCTATTAAGACTGTAAAGTTGTAATTCAAACCCTGTATAGTAATTACCATTATTAATGGCATCACCTTTTATAGCTCAGCCTAAAGCAGGCATTCAAAAACAATAATGGAGACTTCAATACAAAATAAGACACACAGTTTCATTGGCAATACAATTTTTCTACTGTCTAAGTAACTGCTTTTGACAACACAGCAGCTGAGTGACAGGCCTAACTGCTTCCCAGGGCTGCTTCTCCTTCCTTACAGACCTGTCTTCAGCCACACCAGAATGCAGGCCTTTCTTCACTGTTTCATTCTTGGTCCCGAAAACTCAGTTCTCCTTCTATTTCTGTTCTCGACTGTATACTCTCTGTCTATTAATGAGAGTATTCACCCCACCCTTATCCCCCACACTAATCCAAGTTAATATATTTTGGAATATGGGACCCTTTGCTCATTGATACCTTAGAGTGAGAATAAGAGAGTGTGAATGTGTATGAATGTATACACACACCTACCTGCCTGCCCATGTGTTCCCCATAAAAATCAAGGTCCGAGTCTGTTCTCTCTTCAGCATGACACAGATGGAATTGTGTTAGAACATTAGAGCACAATTGTGTTCAAGCATTAAAGCAGCTTACTTCAAATGTCAGCACACTGTGACACCTTAGGAGTCCCTGGGTGGTGCAAAAAGTTGATGTGTTTAGCAGTTAATGGAAAGGTCAGAGATTGGGTCCCCTCAGAAGTGCCTCAGAAGAAGGGCCTGGTGGGCCTGGTGATCTACTTCTTTAAACATCAGTCATCAAGAACCCTTTGGAGCACAGTTTTGATCTGGCAAAACAACGTTTCTGTGGATCAGAGTTAACTATGAGTGGTGTGGGACCTTGAAGAGATCACTTTACCTTAGCAAATCTCAATGCCTTTATTTCTTAGGAGCAGGAATTGATGCCATTAGATTGTTTGGGTTAGAATCTTAACTCAGCAATTCTCTAGAAGCTGACCGAGAGAAGTTAGTGATCTCTTTATTCCTCATTATCGTCACCTGTGAAATGGTACTAATACTATTATTCCATTTCATAGTCATTGTGTGGATTAAATTAGATTATATATGTGTAATTTTCATAGTCTTGGCTGGAATAAGTGCTCTATAATTAGTAGCTACTGTTACTGTTATGTGTAAAGTGGGATTTATATTACTCCCTGCACCGTGGATATCGAGCTAAACAGTGTGAAGTGTCTGGCACCAAAGAAAGACACTCCCGAAGGGCCCTGCTTCTTTTTGCTCTTAGAGTCCAGTCCACACTGACAATTCACTCAGTTTAACCTGAAGGATCCTCCATGGATCCTTCATGTTTGTTGACTTTCAGCCTTAGTGCTCTTGGCAGGTGGTCCAAAGACCATCCCTGGATCTGATACTGAGGACGATCAGATCATCTGCTTCCAGCTTCTAGCTCCAGGCTATTTGCCTTGATCTAGAAAAGAAGCAACAACCTTACCAATTTCAGCCTATGTTGTCCCCTTTCAAGAAGCCTGGATGGTGCAGCAGTCAAAGTGCTCCTCTGCCAGAGGGAAGGGTTTGAGCACATCAGCTGCTCACTGGGAGAAGGATAGAGCGACCAGCTTCTGTTCTTCTGTATACAGTCATTGTGAGCTGGCGTCTAGTGGACAGCATTTGGCTTGGCTTAGCACGAAGATTCTGAGAATCTACTAGTGCTATATCATTTTCCCCCTGATAATTCTATTGAATTTTACTCTGTTCTTACTTAGCTCTTGTTCTAAGGTTCTTTTATATAAGATCTTTTACCTGATTTTATTTTTTCGATCCATGCAAACTTCTGCTTTCTTTTTTAATTTTCCTTTTGGTTCTTTCATTTATTTGCTTGTTTTCCTCTAAATTTCTCATAGTCATTAATGATTCTTGGCCCCTCTCCACCAGGCATTCTCAGACTTCTTGGTTCTGTTTCGAGTCTCCCCATTTCCCTAACTGAAAATAATGACAATTTTAGAATCATGCTTGGATTCATGATGTACGTAGTCCAAATAAGCTACTGGGTTAGAACCTCCGACCTTTGGGTTAGCAGACCACTTTAACCTCTGCACCACACAGGCTTCTGTCATCAGTGAGGGACAGATCAATAGCCTTCTTCTGAGTTCTTCTCTTTGTTTAAACATTTAAAATGCCAGGGAAAAAACTGCATATACATTTTCATATGCAACCTACCATCTCTGATCAGGAAGACCTTCTCAATATCTTATTATTTTTTAAGGAGGGCAAAATTTAGTTGCTTGCTGCATTATCATCTTACCAAGGATTTCATGTAGTAAGTCTGCATTAAAATAAGAAACTCCTATACTCACCCATCATTTTGCCTATTGTCAACAAATATATCAGAGTTCATGGTGACCTCATGTGTGTCAGAGGGAGCTGTGTCCCTTAGGGGTTTAATGGCTGATGTTTTGGAAGTAGACAACCAGGGCTTTCTTCCGAGGGGCTTCTGGGTAGAGGCCAGCCGCCAACCTTTCAGTTAGACACTGGGTTTATTAATCATTTCCCAACAGTTGATAGATTACCGACCTGTTATTAAGGTTCCTACTCTTAGAAATGGCCACATGTGACTCTGAATCTTCTTCGCTACCGTTCAGTAGTATGGATTCTGATTCGTAGTGACACCAAGTGTTAAAAAGTAGAAATGTTCCATGGGGTTTCGTTAGCTATACTTTTAACAGAATCTAATAACTTGGACTTTTCTCCTGCTGGTGGATTTGATCTATCAATCTCTAGGTCAGCAATCTACCACGTAGAAACCGCAAAGCAACAGTTCATAGAAATAATTTTCTCTCATTCATCTCATATACTTTGGAGTGTTGCCAAAAGGGGCCAGTCCTTGGAAAAAGAAATAGTTCTGGGAAAGGTAGAGGGTCCACAAAAGAGAGAAAGACATTCTAGGAGATAAACTGACACAGTTACTGAAACAATAGGCTCAGCGTATCAGATTGTGGGGATGGTGCAGATCGTAGGGTCACTATTTGTCCTAGTCACCTCATGGGCACCTATTTGTGATGACAAGTAAGAACTTGCAAGAAATAGCTTGAGTTTCTTAAAAACACAGTCCTGTAGTACACAGTGTTTAAGAATTTCTTTTCCAATTTTTTACTTTAGCATCACACTACAAATTCATATTTAAGAAAATGTCAGAGTATTTTCCATTTTCCATCAGTACTTTGGTAATTCTGGTGTATTTTATTTTGATGGATCTCTCTCTCTCTCTCTTTTAATATTCAGAGTTTTCTTTTAGGTTTGAATAATCTGATATAAATTTAAAACTGGGGTCACCTTTGTTCCTGTTTTAGATTTGTGTTACCAATAAATGGAAATTTTTAAAAACTCTAGGAGACAAGAATGTTTTAATGCAACAATTTTAAATAAACAAATAGTTCGTAAAAATTTATCGCATCGGGTAGTGAAACATGAAGTGCCCTCTTGGGTTCTTACATTCTCTCTGATAGTATTTGAAAGAAAGTGTCTCTAACTAAACTGCCCAATGATAAGTTCTATAAAGAGTCTAGGAAAAAATAGAGAAAACATTTTAGATCTCCCCGGAGAAATATATTAGAAGTAAAAATCTTGGAAAGGAAAAAATAAATAGGAATGAAAAGTAAATTATTGTAGTGCTAAATTATAATTTCTGAGAATTTATTCCAGTAAAGAAATTTGGAAATTTGCCTGGGTATTGTCCTCTACATCCATTTTTTGGATTGATTTTATTTGCATCGACGAAGTTGCCAGATACATTGAGAGAAAAGCTGTAGAAAGAACAATTTCCCAACTTCCTGCCCCCTTTTTTAAATTTTAACACTATGAATTTCAAACACAGGAAGCTCTGCTTCTCCAGCTATAATGTATTTCTCTCTGTGTCTGACCTTGTGTCCATCCAGTCCCCTCTTGTAGTCCTTCTGCCCTCTCTCTAAGCGGCTAAACCTTCTACACACTCTGTTATAAAGAACTGATTTTTTATTTATATTTATTTGTCTTCTTTCTTATCTCAATTTTGACAATTCTTTCAGAATGAAGGTTGTTGTTGTTGTTATGTGCCGTCAAGTCGTTTGCGACTCATAGCGACCCTATGTACAACAGCCCTAAACCGTGCTCTATCCTGTGCCAAT
>NW_006399810.1:15130785-15134091 GCF_000299155.1 Elephantulus edwardii | reverse complement strand
TGTAAATGTTCATTAAAATTAATAAAATAAATTTTGTTTTTAAAAAGTCATTTATGGCTTTAGAAATCCAATTTGGGGAGGGTCATCAGAACAAATTTCATGACAATAGGTTTTGACAGTTGGGGGTCTCATATCATTGAATTGTGAGTTTTTCATAACCTGGTTTTCTATTCCATGGAAGTGAGATGTTTGGACATTGTGTCCCTGTATGATAAAGAATCCAAGGTCTGTACCTAACAAGTCAGAAGTTAGAGAGCCCAGAGGTTGGAGTTGTCCCATTCTTGAGTTTGGCAACTATTTAGACTACATGGCAGTGTGAATCAGGCTTTGTCCCTGACACCTGAGACGTAACCCTGGGAACCTAAGGTTTTAAGTGTCTTCAATGGATTCTCCAAACCACACCTACCTTTAGGTGAGATGATGAGGTGAGTCTGGCTTTGGGCTGGCCAAACTAGAAAGATATACTTCCTGACATAGATTGCCCTCAGGGAAAAAGACTGGTCAGGTCAGTTAGACCATCTGCCACACCTCAGTGGACAAAGAGTAGAATTTACATAGTGGAATGAGACTCCCAGGAAAAATGTGAACCTCAAAGCTCCATGACTTTCCTACTTAATGGAAGACATTCATATGTGTGATAAGACAAAAAACAAAACAAAAAACCAAAAACCCGAAAAAGAATATCAAGTCAGTTCCAACTTAGATTGGCCCTTCTTGAGGGGTTGAAATAAAGTTAGGGTGCCCAGGGGGAGATTGATACTGGCATCTGCTTACTTGGCAGCCTGAAGGATGATGTCCTTTCATCTTGTAAGATCTGGCCTTCTTCTGGGTGACGGGGGTCAGAGAGCAGTGCTGCATGTTGTAGCTAGTGTCAGAGAAGTGAAAAAGTGGAAATTCTGATTTGATGCTGATTCTTACTCTCCTACACCCCTAGAATGTATTACTTTATTTATTTTGTCTTTATAATTCCATTTTTGTTTGTTTCTGTTTTACATTGAAGGTTGGATTACATAAACTTGGAGTACATAAGTACATTTTGTTTGAGAGCAATCTTACATAATATAGAGTAGCTATGAAAAACATTCACGGATGCAGGTAGATGGCTTATTATAGAGAACTTAGTGAACAGGAAGTACTGTGCTTTGATAACTAGTGTAAACTTATGAAGGAAGCAGGGCCATTTCAGCTCCACATTAATTCAGGAATTTCATAGTATGGTTTCTAATGCAAGATAACTACATTTCCAACTTAAAAGAGTGGAGGGGTTGGGTTTGTGGGTTTTTTGTTTGTTTTGTTTTTTTTTTTAAGTAACAAATATCCCTTTAAAGTGAGAAGACTGTCAAAGACAAATAAGCTAGGAGAGTATTTTCTGCAAGTGGAAGACTAGAGTTAGCATTTTTTAACTAGAAAAGTTTATTCCACATTAGAATAAGTTCTAATTTTTTTAAAAGGACAAATTTCATGATACTCTAGAAATTAAAAAAAAGACTTTAGTAAATACAAATACTCAAATGATAGTGTTACAAAGAGGTAGTGAAATGGATATTCCCTCATACATTGTTGAGTCTGAACTAATTAACAGCTAACCCTCCAGTGGACTTTGAGAAACTGAGCCGCCTGTGTGGACATTGCCCATCTGTCTCCCAAGGAGCAGCTGATGGATTCAAACTGCCTACCTCTAGGTAGGGCAGAGTACCCTCACCCTGTTGGTAGGAAATGAAATTGGGTTGAGCTGTTAAGAACCTGGGAGAGCTCTGGTGGTGTCCAGAGAGAGTTGTGCTGTTGACCCAAAGACTGTACATCTCCAGTGGTTCAAATCCACCAGCAGCTCTGTGGGAGAAAAGTAAGTAGTCCCTAGTTGTGATTTATAGTAGCTGGAGCGTCACTATGAATTGGAATCAACTCTATGTAATTGAGTAAGAGACCTTAAAAATCTCCACATCTTTGACACAGGGATTCCACATTTTAAACGCCCTTCTAAAAATATAATCCAAAAGATGGGCAAAAATGTATTAAGAAGAATGCTCATATTATTTCCCTATCCAGGACTTTTCAGGAATTTCAACTGCTTTTAGAGTAAAACTCATACCTTGTTCCTGGACTCACAAAGCCTGGTATCGTTTAGACCAGGTCCTCCTCTTCAAGACATCCATGGTTTACCCTTCCTTAGGTAATAATCCTCCCACTTCCCAGGCCAGTCCTTCCCATCCTGCCAGCATCTGTTAAAACACCACTTTAAATTAAAAAAAAAAAAAAAAAGACATTTCTGAACCCTCAATATAATTAGATCCTCCTTGTATTTTTCTTCATGTTTTTGTTGTTACGTACCATAGAGTCGGAACCTACCCATAGCTTATCCTCGAGCGTGCTTTCAGAGGCAGTTTAATCTAGGAGATTGCTCATCCTTCTCCCATGAAGCTGGTAGTCTTGAACTTCTTGCCTTTGGGACTGCAGCAAAGTTTCTTGCCACTAGGCCACCAGAGCTCCCATTTTTCTTCATAATGCATTATAATTTGTAATGATATATTTACCTTGTTGTTTAGGGACTAATGTGTGCATTTGTTCTCTACAACATAACTCAGAAAATCTTGTTGAACGAAAAAGTGGCACAGATAGAATTGGTAGTTTCTTTTGAAAACACAACAAAGTCAAGATCTTAGTGTATTTTTTAAAAAAATAGCATAATGCCAACACCTTGGTTCTGTTTTCCAGGTATTATGATCCTTCTTAATTCATTAATTAAAACTGTATGTTAATTGGATCACATTACATTTAGGCTAATAGGCTCAGGGCTGTGGAATAAAGGATCTTGTAAATGCTGGTCTCACATGAACCAATGAGCCACTTATTTTTCTGTATGCCCACAGTTGTAAGGAGGGAAAGCTTTGTTTCCTTCATTAGTTCATGTGCACGCACACACACACACACACACACACACACACACACACACCCCAAAAAAAAGAGAGAGAGAGGGCAGAGAAGAGGTGAACCTGGGGTGATATTTTTAGAACATAGGATTCTACTTTTCTTCTTTACATTATTAATTATATGATATTTTTCCCCTACTTGGGAGAATGGATGACCAAGGCCATGTTTAGGATTGTTACAGTAAAAATGTATGTAGAAGGAAAGTTAATACTCAATTTGTGCCACCCCAAATATGTTGTTGTTGTTGTTATGTGCCGTTGAGTCGCCTGAGACTCATAGTGACCCTATGTACAGCAGCCCTAAACTCCCCTCTGTCCTGTGCCAATTGCACTGTCTCCGACACTCCCATCCCAATTATCCCAGTCACTGAATCAATCC
>NW_006399810.1:15114497-15119420 GCF_000299155.1 Elephantulus edwardii | reverse complement strand
TCTCTACAATAAATCTGTTTGTTTTCTTGGCAGTCCATGGTACATTCAATACTCTTCTCCAGCACCACAGCTCAAAGGCGTCAATTCTCCTTCTATCCTCCCTATTCATTGTCCAACTCTCTGATGCATAACAAGTGAGTGCAAAAACCATGGCCTGTATCAGGCGGACCTTAGTCTCCAGAGAGACACTGTTGCTCTTGAGTATTTTGGAGAGGTCTCTAACTGCAGACTTTCCCATCGCAATACGTTTTTTGATTTTCTGGCTGCTGGTGCCAAGAGCGTTGACCGAATGAAGGTAGAGAGGGTAAAATAAAAAGTGAAATTCGGCACCCATACCTGTAATCTTGTGTTTTGGATTTTTGTACAAGGTTTAAGGATAATTATAAAATTTCTTTCTTACCTTTTTGCAAATAAATGTTGTATGTAGATTGAATAATGATTATAAAGCTGTTTTAATATATACTTTCATTCTAAATAAGTCTACTAATAAAATAGTTGTTTGTTGTTGTTATGTACCATCGACTCTCTTGCAACTCATAGCGAACCTTGAACAATAACTCTGAACTCTGCTCTATGCTGAGCCAACTTCACAGTCTCTGACACACCTACTCCCATTGTGTCAATCCATCTCATCTGGGGTCTTCCTATCTTGCACTGTCCCTCCAATCTTCCAAACATGATGTCCTTCTCCAAGGACTGGTCCCTCCTGGCCATGTGCTTAAAGTAAAGTATGGGAGATGGATCTTCAAAATCCTTGTCTCTAAGGAGTAGCTTGGTTTCACCATCTCTGGGAAAGATCTGCTTGTTGTTTTGGTAGTTCATGGTATTTTCAATACTCTTCTCCAGCACCACAACTCAAAAGTATCAATTCTTCTTCTGTTATCCTTAGTCATTGTCCAGCTCTCTGATGCATAGCAAGTTATTGCAGAGACCATGGATTGGATCTAGATTGACATCATTGCTTTTCAGTATTCTGAAGAGGTTGTTTTTGGATAATTATATGTGATGTTTATAAAGGTTTTTTATAATTATATATTACATTTATAAAAATCATTTTCTATGTTAATTGAAAATATATACATTAGAATGAATGATAGAAACCTTGTAAAATAAATAAGAATATTAATAGAAAAAAAGCTCATAAAGAAATACAACACCATAATGTTGTTGTTATGTGCCATCAAGTCGCACAGAGGCCCTATGTACAATAGCTCTGAACCCTACCCTATCCTCAGCCGGTCTCCAACACACTAACTCTAACACATCTAATCCTTTTGCCCCAGTTACCTTGTCAAGCCATCTCATCCGGGGTCTTCCTCTCTTGCACTGTCTCTCCACCAGGTTGTTGGTTCAAGTCCACAAGCATGATGTCCTTCTCTCAGTACTGGTGCCTCCTGGCCACATGCCCAATGTATGTGTAATGGGGTTTCAAAATCCTTGCCTGCAAGGAAAAACTTGGTTTCACCTTTTTCAGGGCTTGTTTTTTTCCAAGCTGTCCATGGTATGTTCAATACTCTTCTCTAGCACTGCAACTCAAATGCATCAATTCTTCTGTCATCCTTGATCATGGTCCCGCTCTCTGACGTAATTGTGAAGACCATGGCCTGGATCAGGCCCACTTTAGTCTCTAGCTTGACATCATTGCTCTGTAGCTCTTTGGAGAGATCCCTGACAACCGACTTTCCCAATGAAATTTGTCTTTTGATTTGCATACTGCTAGTGTCAAGAGTGTTGATCGTGGAGCTGAGCAAGCAGAAATTGTTGACAACCTCAATTTCTTCTCTGTCTATCGTGGTGGTGCTGGTGCCAACTGGCCCAGTGGTGAGAATCTTTGTCCTTTGTTTCCTATTTTATTTTGGTTTAATTACAAAGTTTGTATCATTGTGTTTCACACTATCCTTCATTCACACTGTTTTTCATACAATCATTCCCATACATTGTTGTTGTTGTTGATGGCCGTCGAGTGAAGCAAGACTCACAGTGATCCTATGAACAGAAGTCCTGAAGCCTTTCTATAACTATTGACATTTATCCAAGTTCACAGAGTTTCCAGAGGCATGTTGTTTAGGAAGTGGATTCCACTCCTGCTTCTAACACTATGCTTTAGAAAATTAATCACCATTGGACTATATCTGTCATTACCTTGTCTTTTCAGGTCTATGCCGCAACTTTCTCACTTCGCTAACCCTCTCCCTCCAAGCTTCAATTCATATTGAACATTGCAGCAAATGCTTCAAGTCCTCCTTAGTTTTGGCAAAAAGCTCTAAAATTTAAATACTTGAGTTTAGAAAATGTGCTATGTATCTTCAAATAATCTTTATTTAGTAATGAGACCATCTCCAAAAGTAACATACAACCCATGTAAAACTAGATTTATTTCCAGTAGAAATTTCCTTCAGTACATTTATTCAATGAAGTGAGATACAAGTCTATTGGTCATAGCAATATTAAATTGAAGCCATTTTTATTGGCCTAGGAAATGTAATACTAGCACTTTCATATTGTTCAACCTAATCTCATTGGATCTTCAGATACCCTGTATATGATTTTGGAAAATAAAAGTAAAAGTAAAGCCAAATATAAGGACATTCTTTATGAAAATAATAATCTAATAAAATAAGCAGAAATCCAATTAGAAGTAAGTGCTCTAGAGCTTTTCATATGTTTCCCCTCAAATTCAATTTTTAAAAAGAATTTCAATATTTTAAGCACAACAATATAATGGTTGTTGAAATAACAGAAACTTTAGGTGGTGCAGTTAATGAAGTTGGCTGCTACTTAAAAGGTTATTGGTTCAACTCCACACAGAGACACCTTGGAAAAAGACCTGATGATATACTTACAGCAAAACTATCCATTACAACATCTGTGAATCATAATTCTACTCTGACATACCTGGAATCACCCGACTTCCAATTTATTTGAGAGCAAATGATTGATTAGCTGGTTGATAGTTAAAATCATGCTTCTCATTAATGTAAGAAACTTCATATGAGTGCTAGAAATTGTAGTTTCAATTGCTTTTTCTACAAATTTTCCCCTTAATTTTAACTTCCTTTCATGATTAAGAACTTTTACTAATAAAGTGGAAATGTCCTGAGCACTATGTGGTAGAAACTGTGTCATCTATACTGTACTAGATCTTTACAGTCTTCAACAGCTAATAGTTGGACACTGAATAAGGATTACCATAGCATTGATGGTTTTGAGTTGTGGTGTTGGAGAAGAGCATTGAATATTCCATGGAGTGCCAAAAGAAAAAAAAAACCAGATATGTCTTGGGAAATGTGCAACCAGAGTACTTTTTAGAGGCAAGAATGGTGAGGCTTTGTCTGTCACACTTTGG
Source organism: Elephantulus edwardii (assembly GCF_000299155.1). NCBI lineage: Eukaryota > Metazoa > Chordata > Mammalia > Macroscelidea > Macroscelididae > Elephantulus > Elephantulus edwardii. The sequence continues at coordinate 15,116,074 of NW_006399810.1, read as the reverse complement.
CCATGTTACTATTTTTTATTTGGACAGGCTATTCCTTATAAAAGGCTATTTTTTATTTGGACAGGCTATTCCTTATAAAAGGCTATCATGCCTGGATAGGTGGAGGGTCAACGAAAGAGAGAAAGAGCTCTAATGAGGTGAACAGGCACAGTGACTTCAGCAATGGGCTCAGGTGTGTCAGAGATAATGAGGATGGCATAGGATAGGATAGGATAGGATAGGATAGGATAGGATAGGATAGGGTAGGATTCAGGTCTGCTATTCATAGGGTTGTTATGAGTCATGCTTAACTTGATGGCACCTAACAACAATGACAGCTCTATCATTCACATTTAATTAATAGGAAAATAGAGATTAAAAAAACCAAGATGCATTACCAGGAGGGGACTGACAAGTGGCCACATCAGACAAATCTGGGTTTGTCTAGTGACAAAATTTGAACTCTAGACGCTTACTCCCTATTTCTAATACTTAAATCTATTGTCTCATTTGTCTTCCTTAATTAGGAAATCCTGCCCAAACTGCACTGTTCTCACAAAATCTACTGTGCATAAAGTCACTGTTCCAGTCACTGGCAACCATCTCATTAAGGATCTTCCTCTCTTTTGCTTACCTTCGGCTTTTCCAAGCATGATGCCCTTTCCCAGGCCAATTCTGTCTGGGAAAAAGTGAAGCCAAAGTGGCCGTGACCAGCAGGGATGGTGAGACTTTGTCTCACAAACTTAGAGCATGTTACCAGGAAAGGCCAATACCTAGGAAAAATTCTGCTATTTAGGACCACAGAATTCACAAAATTGTACCTATCTTTTTAATGTCATTTACCTTTTTAAAATTTTTTAAATTTTATTATGTTTGTGTGAGTGTACCATCAAATCAGATCTGACGGGTACAGGAGGAGATTGTCCCTCCTTCCCTGGCAGAGCATCTGGTGGCTTCGAACCATGTGCCTCTGGAATTGTAGTTGCAGCTCCTTACCACTAGGCCACCAGAGCTCCCCATGTCATTTACTTTTTAAGAAATCCATTTTAAACCTAGATTCTACTTTCACAAGTTTAGTTTGATGATGCAAAATGCAGAGAAGGAATTCTAATGTTATAGACAAGTGTAAAAGTTAAAATGGTTACATCTTCGTAATAATAATAACAATCTATAAAAATATTTACATAAACATTTTAGCATAGATGACAAGCTCTTAAATTGTAATTTGACTAAAATAATTCTAAACTTGTAAGACCACATTCTTTGTTAGTGTGTGTTATGGATTAAATTCTGTCCCCCTAAAATATGTGTTATGATAGGGAGGAGAGTTACTAACCCCTAAGTGGTACCTTTCTGGAAATAAGAATTCACCAACTACTCTTCAAGGAGAAAGATGGCAGTCTTCTCCTGTGTGATTTACAGCCTCAGAAAACCTTCTGGAAGGTCAGCTATGAATCACTTCCTACTTGACAGTAATGAGCTGTTTTATTGTTTGTTCATTTGTTTTATTTTTGTTGTTGTCTTTAAAAATTTTGGTCATAATATCATTTAGGAACAGGATTTCTTTATTAAGTTAATAAGATAGATTCATGTAGGAT
>NW_006399810.1:15108815-15114331 GCF_000299155.1 Elephantulus edwardii | reverse complement strand
ATATTGCAACTCAGCAAGCAAGTGAACATAGAATCATAGAATATAGGTGCAATGCCACATGAATATTACTAATAAGTCAAGGAACAGGAGCTGAAAATAGTCCAGGATCTTTCCCAGAGATAACAGAGAGAAAGAGCATATTCCTGGAGTTGGTGCCCTGAATTCAGGCTTCTAGCTTTGTACTCTGTGAGAAAATAAATTTCTGTTTATTAAAGCCACTCACTTGTGATAATTCTGTTATTACAGCAGCACTATGGAAGCAGCACTAGGGTAACAAAGACTTTGTGTACAATATCCCTCACAGCAGATGGTTTTATATCAGAGGATTTGGTTCAGATTCGACTATATCTAGTTAGCTAGCTGCTGTTGTGATGTTATATAAATATATATAATGTAAAGATTTCCTCAATTTGAAAATGGAAGCAATAAATGAAACTAATTTAAGGATAAATATAAGAAGCAGTGGTAACATGGGGAAGGCCAACTCTGACTTCTACCCACTTCATAAATTGTTTGCATCAATAATACCCATAGTACCATACAAATAACTACATGGTCAGACATGGTTCCCTACATGCTCCTGCACCTGTTTTTACCAATTATTGGGTCCAATGTTAGTTGCAAATTTCTCCATAGACTTTACTTACAGTTGTGTGATTTATTAGAGAAATAATGTGGGAGTAGGGAAGGCAAAGGATATCACACAATCAAGGTCCAGCTTTAGTCCAGCTGTCCTAAGCCAGATTGTTTTTGTTGTTGTTGTTATGTGCCATAGAGTTGCCTGCAACTTATAGCAACTCCATGCACCACAGAACTCTGAACTCTGCCCTATCCTGAGCCAGTCTCACTATCTTGGACACATCTACTCCCCTTATCCATTACTGTGCCAGTTCATCTCATCCAGGATCTTCCTCTACTGTTCTAGCCCTCTACCCTTCCAAGAATGATGTCCTTCTCCAAGGACTGGTCCTTTGGCCACATGCCCAAAGTGCCTGCAAGGAGCAACTTGGTTTTACCCTATCCAAGACAGATCTGTTTGTTCTTTTGGCAGCTCATGGTATGTATGTTCACTACTCTTTTCCAGCACCACAACTCAAAGTCATCAATTCTTTTTCTGTCATCCTTAGTCATTGTCTAGCTCTCTGATGCATAGCAAGTAATTTTGAAGACCATTTCCTGGGTCAGACACACCTTAGTCTCTAGACTAACATCATTGCTCTTTACCACTTTAGAGAGGTCCTTGATGGCAGACTTCCCCAGTGCAATCAGCCTTTTCATTTCCTGACTGTTGGTGTCAAAAGTGTTGATTGTGGAGCTGAGCAAGCTAAAATTGTTAACAATCTCAATCTCTTTTCCATTTATCATGGTGTTGCCAATTGGCCCAGTAGTGAGAATCTTTGTCTCCTTGATGTTGAGTTTCAATATTTATTGAAGACTACAGTCCTTGACCTTCTGCAGCAAATGCTTCAGGTCCTCCTAAAGTTTCAGCAAGCAATGTTGTGTCATCTGCATAACACAGTTTATTGATGAATCGTCCTCCAATCCTGATGCCACATTCTTACTCATAAAGTCCAGCCTCTTTAATGATTTATTTCACATACAAATGGTAAAGATAAGAGATATGATGCATCCCTGATGCAGTTCATCCTGATTTTGAACCATGAAGAACTCTTGCTTTATTCTGAGGATTGCTTCCTTGTTTCTCATGAGCACAATCAAGTTTTCTGAGAATTTTATTTTTATCAAGGTTAGTCATCAACTTCTTACATGCAAGTTAAAACAAAAACTAAAGGAGGTTAAAAAAAATCCATAGGAACCCAAATTCGACTTTGAATCTATCCTACCTAAATTTAAAAACCATAGCAGAAACAGATTTGAGGCCTTGAACACTAATGAACCAGATAAGCTGGGGGAAGATTTTAAGAATATCATCTATGAAGAATGCAAAAAGTCATCTCAAAGACAGAGGAGGAAGAAAAGGCTGAGGTGGATGTCAGAAGAGACTCTGAATATTGCACCAGAATGCCAAGAAGCCAAAGCAAAGGGAAGAAAGCAGGAAGCTAAGGAGCTGAACAGAAGTTTTCAAAGGACAGCTCAGGAAGACAAAGAAAAATATTATAATGAAATGTGCGAAGAGTTGGCGTTGCAAGCTCAAAAGGACCAAACTTGCTTAATTTTCTTAAGCTGAAAGAACTGAAGTACAAATTGAAGCCTTGAGTTACAATATTTAATGATGTTATGGGCAAGAATGTTGAATGACCCTGGAACCATTTGAAGAAGATGGAAGGAATACACAGAGACATTATACCAAAAAGAACTGGATGACAGAATAATTTCATGAAACAACATATGATCAAGAAGCAATGGTGATGAAGAAGGACGTTCAAGCTGCTCTGAAATAATTGGTAAAAGACAGGCCCCACGAATTGATGAAATTCCCATTGCAATATTTCAACAGACACTGTCCTTGATGAGCTCACCACGTTGTGCCAAAATATCTGGAAGAAAACTACCTGGCCAACTGACTGGAAAAGATCCATGTTTATTCCCATTCCAAAAAAATGTGATTTGACAGACTGTAGAAATTATCAAACAATGTCACTAATGCCACACACAAGCAAAATCCTGTTGAAGATTATCCAGAAATGACTGGAATGCTACATTGACAGAGAACTACAAGAAATACAAGCTGGGTTTGAAAAGGCTGTGACACTAGAGATAGTATCACCAATGACAAACATCTTGGCAGAAAGCAGAGTACCAAAAGAATGTCTATCTGTGTTTCATTGACTATGCAAAGACATTTATTTGACTCTGTGGATCACAAACCAGATTACCAAGGCATAATTTCTCAGTTAGTGTAAATCCAGATTCAGTTTAGTAGCATAAATGCAGATGCGTCAGTTGCCTCAATAATCGAGCAGATTTTATCTCAAAGCAGTTATAAGGCAGCTTTTCCTTCAATCATCCTACAAACAAAACTTGTAACTGTGGCTCCATTTCCAAGATTCCTCAGGTTATATGTTGCCACAGTCTTTTCCCATTATCTCACAGTGTCTTCACAGCATAGCCATAGTCTCTTCACCCTATCTGCACCACCGTTTCTCATGGTATGAAAAGCACTTTCTTACATTTTTCTACAGCTGTTGACGATTTACAAGACAATTTATCCACAGTTATGGTAGCTGGAGATCATTCCCACAACAGGGGCTAAAGCAAAGGACAGAGAAGCCAATTTTCAAGGTTTCTGATACCACACTGATTTTAGTATGAAACATAAAGTGTTTAATGAATGATACAAAAAGATTAGTGCATGCACATCATATGTAACCAAAATGAAGAAATTAAGTAAAATAATTTTCCTTCAGCTCTATTAAACTCAGTTTGCTGTAATTTTTCTGATCCCTGATTCATTCACTCACTTGTTGCTGTCTAGTCAGAACTGGCTCATCGCTCACCCTCCCATGGTTTTTCAGAGGCTATAAATCACAGGATAGAAGATTGCCCATCTTTTTCCCGAGAAGCCTCTGGTGGATTTGACTTGCTTGCCTGTAAGTTGTCAGTGTAACTCCCTACCAACTAGGTCACCAGAAATCTCTATTAATTCGGTAAGGAAATGCAAATTAAAATAACAATAAGACAGAAGTCACATCTACTAGAATGGCTATTATCAGTGAAATGGAAACTAACAAGTATTGCTGAGGTTTCAGAGCAATTAGAATACTCATCCATTGCTGATAAGAATGAAAAATGATGCAGCCACTGTGGAAGATAATTTAGATGCTCCTCAAAAAGTTAAGAAGAGAATCACTATATGACTCAGCAGTTCTGTCAGGGATATACCCAAGAGACTTTAAAAAATATGTAGCAACACTTTTTTCGAAACTAAAATGCACAAACAACTCAAGTGCTTGTCCAGAGATGAATGGATAAACAAAATATGCTGTATCCATAAATGGAATATTACTTAGTCATAAAGAAAATTGATGTTGTTACATATTATATCATAGATGAATCTTGCAAACATAATAGTGAGTGAAATAAATCAGATACAAAAGGAGATTTGATTTATATTATATATCTAAAAAAGTAGATTCACAGAGACAGAAATTTATTAGTAGTTATCAAGGTCTAAGAGAGGAGGAATTTGGAGGTGTTGTTGAGGTGATATTGAGATTATGTTTGGGGTGATATAAAACTTTCAGAAATGGATACTGGTAGTGATAGCATACCATGATGAAAATAATGTGATTGAATTATAAAGATTGCTAAAATGATACAATTTTTATTAAATATATATCCATGGTGCACAGTGTTTGGTCGAGCTTCTCAATTAAAACAAGCTTAGAAGCAGGAGTGGCATCCACTTCTGAAATGGCTTGCCTCTGGAAACTCTATGAACAGTGCTCAGGCCTTTCGTTCATAAGGTCGCTATGAGTTGTCTGTGACTTGACGGCACTTAATAATAAAATGAGAACAATTTTTTAAAAAAATACTTTAAGGACTTGAAGCATTTGTTGCAGAAGATCGAGAACTGCAGCCTTCAATGTAGACTGCATCTCAACATCAAGAAAACAAAGATCCTCACCATCATGCTAATAGGCACCATTTGATAGATGGAAAAAGATTGAGGTTGTTAACTATTTCATCTTGCTTAGATCCACAATCAGCACCATTGGCAACAACAGTCAGGAAATCAAAAGATGAGTTGCATTGCAAAAATATACTGTCAAAGACCTCTCTAGAGTGCTAAAGAGCAACGATATCAGTCGATAGACCAAGGGGTATTTGATCTAGGCCATGATCTTCTCAATTTCTTGCTATGCATTTGAGAGCAGGACAATGAATAAGGATAATGGAAGAAGAATTGATACCTTTGAGTTGTTGATGGAGCAGAATATTGAAAATACCATGGACTGCCAAGAGAAAAAACAAGTCTGTCCTGTAGATAGTGAAACTAGTTTGCTCCTTGGAGGCAAGGATTATTAATCTCTATCCCATCTACTCTGGGCATATTGTCAGAAGGGGCCAATCCTTGGAGAAGGACATCATGCTTGGAAAGACAGAGTGTCATCCCAGGAGAGGAAGACCCTGGATAAGATGGATTGATGCAGTAACTGTGGCAAAGAAGGTCAGGTATGTCAGAGATGGTGAGGTTGGCTCAGGATAAGCTAAGATTCATAGCTGTTGTTCATAGAGTCTCTATAAATAGTAGTGTATTCAAAGGCACATAGTAACAATAAAAACAACCTAACTATGTACGAAGAGATTGAGATTGTCCACAGCTTCAGTTTGCTTGGCTCCACGGTCAACACTCTTGGCACCAGCAGCTAGGAAATAAAAAAAACGTATTGCGATGGGAAAGTCTGCGGTTAGGGACCTCTCTAAAGTATTCAAGAGCAACAGTGTCTCTTTGGAGACAAAGGTGTGCCTGATATAGGCCATGGTCTTTGCAATCACTTGTTATGCATCAGAGAGCTGGACAATGACAAGGGAGGACATAAGGAGAGTTGACG
>NW_006399810.1:15090143-15107502 GCF_000299155.1 Elephantulus edwardii | reverse complement strand
TATAATAATTCTTTCATCCTTTTATTCTTCATTTTTCTCTCATATGGTTTTTCCTTAGGCTCTCTATAGAGTTCCCACATCCTTTATACCTTACTAGGCAGATCTTCATACTCTTCCCAATGTGAATCCATAACATACTAAAGGTCCAGAACACATATTCTAGCAATTAACATCAAGGATGTTAATAGGGCTAAAAATGCCTCCAAATGTCTACTGATTCAAGGCTCTGTCCTTTGATTAATGGAGAGATAGCAAGAAATATGGTTATTAGTGGCATCCTTGAGTATCTGATATAGCCTTCCCTAGAGATGGACAGAGCTGAAGCTGAACAGAATCAGGAGTTTAGAAATATATTTAGGACATATATTATGAAATATATTTAGATCTTGCTGTTCAACTGGATTTAGAGAATAGATCCAAATATACTTTCTGTTAGAGTTCAGGGTAAAATATAATTTGTCAACTTTGTTGTGTTTGACACCAAGAAGTTGGTTTGTGGAAAAGGTGGAAATCTAGTGTTGTGTAATAGTGCAGAATCATAAGAAAATGTTTTGATTATGGGGAAAGTCTTTTGTGCTCAAAGTTGCTGAGGGATCAAATAAAATAGATGCAAGATGAGACCATTAGAGTTTATTTGTGGCTTTCAATAAGTAATTTTACTGTGAAATGAAGTGAAGCTAGATTGGTATAGGTTAGAGTGATAACTGGTTATTTTTCTTACTTCGGGAAAGAAATGTCAGAGAAAAACTTACATATGTTTGAAAATGATTTCTTGTCAACAGGGTTATAGAGAAGTATTTTGGTAAAAAAGAGGGCACAGGACCAACTCTTTCTCAGTCAAGATTTTGTTAATAGTAATTAACAAACATAAAAGCAAATAAAACCATAGCCAAATAAAATAATATACTATTTACTGTCCCATTATTTCTAATATCTAATTTTGTTTTATTCTTGTGTATGTATGTCTCCATTAATTTGAACAACATAAAATAAAACCATCTCTTTATGGTCACTATGATATAATTAAGACAGCCATGACAATATATTTGTTGAGCTGAGTAACATATATTTACTATGCAAAGGCATTTGACTGTAGGGATCACAACAAATTGTGGCTAACCTTGAGGAGGATGGGAATCTCAGAACACTTGATTGCACTCATGCAAAACCTATACTCAGACCAGGAAGCAGTCATCAAAACAGAGCAAGGAAACACTGCATGGCTCAAAATCAGAAAAGGTGTGCGTCAGGGGTCCATCTTGTCTCTTTACCTTTGTAATCTATACGCAGAACAGATCTTTTGGGAGGCTGGGCTTTATAAGGAGGAATGTGGCATCAGGATTGGGGGAAGACTCATCAACAACCTAGATTATGCAGATGACACAACCTTGCTTGCGGAAACTGAGGGAAACCTGAAGCGCTTGCTGCAGAAGGTCAAGTACTGTAGTCTTCAATATGAATTGAAGCTCAACATTAAGAAAACAAAGATTCTCACTACTGGCCATTGTCAGCACCATGATAGTTGGAGAGGAGATTGAGGTTGTTAACGATTTCAGCTTTCTCAGCTTCACAATCAACACTCTTGACACCAGCAGTCAGAAAATCAAAAGATGAATTACACTGGGAAAAATCTGCTGCTGTCTGAGACCTCTCCAGGTTACTGAGAGGCAACTACATCAGTCTAGAAGACTAAAGTACACCTGATCCAGGCCGTAGTATTCACAATTACTAGATATGTATCAGAGAGCTGAACAATAGCTAGGGATGTGAGAAGAATCAATGCCTTGGAGCTATGATGCTGGAAGAGTCTTGAATATATCAAGGACGACCATGTATTGTAAAGGGTGAAACAAAGTTTCTCCTTGGAGGCTAGGATTTTGAAGCTCTGTCTCACACACTTTGGGCATGTGGCCAGGAGGGACCAGTCCTTAGAAAAGGACTGTTTGGAAGGGTGTAGGGACAGCACAGAAGAGGAAGGCCCCGGATGAGACGTTTTGATACAGTTACTGGGACAATAGGTCTATATGTATCAGACTCAGTGAGACTGGCTCTGGATTGGGCAGAATTCAGAGTCCCTTTGAGTCACCGGCAACTTGATGGCACATAACAACAACAACTTAAAACTTTATATGGAATATAATATTTAAATATCAATACTTATATAAAAATTACATTTTTAATTTTTAAGCTTATGAAAAAGACTTTTAGGACAGAAATTGAGCTTTATTTTTTAATGTCCAGTATGTTCAAAGAACACTTGTTACATGTCAAACTGCTAACCAAAAGGTCCACAGTTCAAATCCACAAGCTGCTTCATTAGAGAAAGATAAACAGTCTCCTGTCATAAAGATTATTGTGCTGGAAACCCCACGGAGCTGTGGAGTGAGGGGAGCCTCTTGAAGGCAGTAAGAGTGTTCAGAGGGACTTTGAAAAATTATGAGAGTTTGATTTTACTTACAGGTAATCTGGAGATAATAATTATGACTGGAAAATTATTATTTGAGTCAGAGATAAGCATGTATGTATGTCAGGCATATACTGAGCCCATTGCTGTAGAATGGATGTTTATTCTGCTAGTCTATGTATTACAGAATAGAACTGCTCCATAGGATTCTCTTGGCTGTAGAGGTCTAGTGGTAAGGACTGGTGTTGCCAACCCAAAGGCACAGAGTTCAAGTCCACCAACTGCTCTTCTGGAGAAAGATGGGAAGTTTCCTCCTGTGTGATTTAGAGCCTCTGAAAACCCACTGCAGGATCATCTATGAGCTGGTTCTGACTGGACAGTCCACACAATAGCAATCTTCACTGATGTATTTCTCAGGTCTGTCTTTCTTCCTTGGTGCCTCTGATTGGCTTCAAACCCCAAGACTTAGAAGGAGGGGTGTTCATTGCCATGGAGTTGAAACTGATTCATTAGTTGACACTCTAGCAGGTTGTCAGAAAGGGTAATCACACTGGAGGAGATTGCCCATAATTCTGCCTGGGAATTGCTACTGGATTCCTTAGCCTTAGCTGGTTGGTTCCCAACCCCTAACCTTTGGACTTGACAGAGAAACTCTTTACACATTAGACCATAAGAGTGAAGTGTAACACCTAAGGACATAATAAAAACTCAATCACTTTTAGCAATGTTGCATACATAATAAGTACTTAATAAAGGCTTGCTCACATGGAAAGAGAGACAAAATTACTATATCTATAGCTGCAAATTTTATTTCTCATTGAGTTCATTAGCAGGTGCTACTTTTATAGAACATAGAGGGGAAATAAGAGAAAGGGGGATTCTTTCTCTCATTTTTTACATGAAATTCCAGGTTACTATGTAATTAAAACAAACGTAAAGCTCTTAAAGTTAAGTCAAAGGTTAAACATCTGCATACTTTCGCACTGAATTTTTAAATGTCATATTCTTCAACACAACAGCAAAGGGTACACAAAACACCCTTTACCCTCATTGTTTAAATTAATTAAAAACATAATATAAGCGACTTCCCCCTCAATCCCATTTTTACTCCTGTACAAAATAAACACTCAGTAGGGATTAGCAGTTCTTCGGCTTGTTGGAAATGAGGGAGCACGCAGAAGGAGTACTCAGTATTCAATGCTTCTTACCTTAAGAAACATCATCCCCAAGGTGCTTTTGCCCTCATGTAAAAAAGCCACTAAAGTGCTTTATAAGACACAAGAGCCACATTTCTGCTAAATTAAAAACATGCCTGGGGGTACAGTTTCCCAGCTGCTCTAGCCCTGGTATTTTCTTTTCCAGATTTCTGATTAAGACTCTTAATGTAGCTGGTAAGTTCCTCCTGAAAACTAAAGCTCCGTGAAGATGAAAATAGAGATGAAATGAATGTGTCCAGTGCCACCACTGTCCAAAAAGACTTTCCTAACAATTTAACTCTCATCCAGTGCTTTTAGTTCACATGATGAGGGAGGATCTTGTAAACACTGACATCCGTTTCTGGGTGTTTGTTTTTTTTTAAATGTTAAATTGACCTAAAATTGATAATGCTGGTTTTGGAGAGATTTCACAGTGAGGATAGAGAATTGAGTGTAGAATGTGGACTATTTTTCTCTCTCTTTAGGTAAGAATGCTTGAAATATGCTCATACGTATTCCACTCATATAACCATCAGAGATTGGTACTGACATTTGATGAATACTTTTTTTGGGGTGTCCCATTACTTCTAATATCCTGTCTTAGACACATAATTCTGAGCCTGATTTTGTACTTATGTGGAGTTAAATATAAAAACGTCATCTGATAATATTACATTTCTTTATTGGAATCAATTAAATTAACAAGGGATTTCCTCTCCAACGTCTAGTGTTATTTTCATATGGAATTACTCTTTCACTTCCTTGCAGTGACATTCCAAATCAGTAACGTTGTCATCTTTCAAAGGCTAACTTCAAGGAATTTCTTTGTTTCCAGACATTGCTGCAGATTGAGATGAGGGAGGGGGAGAGTAGGGTGGAATAAAAAAAATCCCGACAATGCTTGTTTTATATTTGTTCATTTTAATTTGTTCCTCGCCCTTGGTGGAAGTAGATTCTTAAATTAGCATTTCTATTTATAGTTCTATTTTTCCTCTGTGCTGAAGTTTTTAATGAATGATCTATTCAGAGCATTTAGGGTAGCAATAGCAGCAGCTTGAGATAGTTCAGTTATTGAACAGCCAGAGGAACAACTAGAAATAATTGCTTTTTGTTAATGGAAGGAAATGGAAAAATGATTTTGGAGGGGCTAATAAACAGAATTTTAGTTAATATAATGGAATATTAAGCAGATTTCTTTTGTGAATAAAAGTGGTACTACAAATGATAATTTCTGCATAGTAATCTGGACTTTAATTATTCTTAACTGCATATTATAGTATAATTTCTAACATATCATGTGCCATTGTACAAAATATGTTGTGATTCTGGTAAGAAACTAATAGAAAAGAGAAAAACCTTTTTAAAATTGATGTGTTATATAATTACATTTTAGTTTTTGGTAAAAGTGGTATTAAAAATAACAAGATGTTTGTATTATATATATATATATAGTTATTATTATTAAAAAGAAAAATATTGGTAAAACTAAGATTAAAATTTATTATGTTGTTGTTACATGCCATTGAGTTGCCTGCAACTCATAGCAACCCTATGCATAGCAGCTCTGAAGTGTCTCCTGTCCTGAGCCAGTCTCTCTGATTCTGACACATTTATCCCCAGTGCCCCAATTACTAGATTAATCTGTCTCATCTGGGGTTTTCCTCTTCTGTGCTGTCCCTCAACCCTTCCAAGAGTAATGTCCTTCTCTAAGGATCAGTCCCTCCTGGCTACATTCCCAAAGTATGTGAGACAGAGTTTCAAAATCTTAGCCTCCAAGGAGAAACTTGGTTTTACCCTCTCCAAGACAGAACTATTTGTTTTCTTGGCAACACAAAGTATGTGCAAGACTCTTTTCCAGCACCATAATTCAAAGGCATTGATTCTTCTTCTGTCATCCTTAGTCATAGTCCAACTCTCTGGTGCATAACAAGTAATTTCAAAGACCATGGCTTGGATCAGGCATACCTTTGTCTCTAGACTGACATCATTACTTCTCATGAAGAGGAACTTTAGAGAGGTCCCCGACAGCAGATTTTCCAAGTGCAATTCATCTTTTGATTTCCTGACTGCTTGTGTCAAGAGTGTTGATTGTGTAAAGAGAGATTAAAGGCATTCCCTTTAAGAACAGGACCTAGGCAAGGTTGCCCACTCTCACCTCTCTTATTCAATATTGTATTGAAAGTCTTAGTGATAGCAATAAGACAAGAGAAGGAATTAAAAGGTACTCAAATTGGCAAAGAGGAGGTAAAATTATCTCTATATGCAGATGATATGATAGTATACTTAGAAAAGCCTAAAGACTCAGCAAGAAAACTACTTGGACATAGTTGACCAATTTGGCAAAGTGGCAGAATACAGGATAAACATATAAAAATAAGTTGGATTTCTCTACAGTGACAAAAGGAATACAGAGCCAGAACTAAGAGAAACAATACCTTTCACAATAGCTAATCACAAGATTAAATACTTGGGAATAAATTTAACCAGAAGTACAAAGGACCTAGTCAAAGAAGATTAGAAAACATTACTACAAGAAACAAAAAGAGATCTGGAGAAATGGAAGTATATCTCTTGCTCCTCGATAGGAAGACTCAATATTGAGAAAATGGCAATAATACCAAAGGCAATTTACACACTTAATGAAATCCCAATACAAATACCAATCCCATTCTTCAATGAGATGGAAAAGGCAATCTCCGTTTTCATTTGGAATGGAAAGAGGCCACAAATAAGCAAAACATTCCTTAAAAAGAAGGTGGGTGGCATCTCATTCCCTGATTTCAAATCCTACTGCACTGCTGTGGTGGTCAAAACAGCATGATCCTGGTACAATGACAGACACATAGAACAATGGAATAGAGTAGAGAATCCAGAAATCAACCAATCTACCTATGGTCAACTGATTTTTTTTTTTGTCAACTGATTTTTGACAAGGAGTTGAAATCAGTTAAGTGGAGAAATGACAGCCCTTTTAACAAATAGTGCTGGCAAGGTTGGAAAACTATTTTCAGAAAACTCAAGCAAGATCCACACAACACTCCATACATAAAACCAACTCAAAGTGGATCATGGACCTAAGACTAAAACCAAGGACTAGAAATTTCATCAAAGAAAAGCTTGGAAGAACTGCGGAAGTCCTAATCCACAACATAAACAGTCTTTCAAGCATCCTGAAAAATCTACAACCAGGAGAGGATAAAAAAGATGAATGGGACCTTCTAAGAATCAAATCCCTATGTACATCCAAAAACTTTTCCAACAGGGTAAAAAGAGAAGCCACAGACTGGAAAAAAAATATTTGGTAATGACCTGTCAGACAAGGGACTTATATTGAGAATTTATAATATACTTGAGCATTACAAGATAAAGGCAGACAACCCAATTGAAAAAATGGGCGCAGGATGAACAGACACTTTACCAAAGAAGACATTTTGATGGCAAGCAAACACATGAAGAAATGTTCAAAATCCCTAGCTCTAAGAGAGATGCAAATCAAAACAGCTATGAGATATCATCTCATCTCAGTAAGAATAGCAAAATTCAACAGAACATCAAACATCAAATGCTGGTGAGGTTTTGGAGAAACTGGAACACTTATGCACTGTTGTTGGGAGTATAAAATGGTGCAACCATTATGGAAGGCTGTATGGCACTTTCTCAAAAATTTGCAAATAGAAATACCATTCGACCCAAAAATTCCACTACTGTGAATATACTGTAAAGAAACCATAACTGCCACCCAAGCAAATATATGCACATTCATGTTAATTGCAGCTTTGTTCACAATAGTAAAGAGTTGGAAACAATCTAAATGCCCATCAACAAATGAATGGATAGAAAAACTATGGTATCCAATTCCCACATCAATAAGACAGTTGGTTTAATTACCATTGGAAAATGCTTGTCATTCCTCTGTAGGATCTGGTCCCCTCTGGACCCTCATCATTTCCTTCACCTGCTCCCCCCACTGACCAAACTGTGCAGCTCTGCAACTGCATCCTGGCCCATCCTCACCCTTCTGCCCCCAACCCTCACCTCCTTGTATCCCCAATATGTTTTTCCCAATAAAAAAAAGAAAAACTATGGTATATTTACACAATGGAATATTAAGCTGCATTGAAAAACAAAGAACTCATGAAATATTATACAAAATGGGTATCTCTGGAGGACATTATGCTGAGTGAAATATCTCAGTCACAAAAGGACAAATACTGCATAGTGCCACTGTTGTAAAACTGAAATGAGAGTGGGGTTGGAGGGAGACTGAGAAAAATGGGATAAATTATGTATACTGCATTGAAACAGATGAGGGAGAAAACTGTTTAAAAGGGATATATGATTAGGTATTACTGTCATAACTGTAGTCCAGAATGAAGCTACATAGTGAAGTGGACTTGGGGGAAGGGATTATATAACAATGACATAATTTATCTTTTACTTTTCAAAGAAAAGAGAGAACTGAGGGGGAGGTTGGGCAGGGAGAAAAGTGCAAACATGAATGAATGGAAATCCAAAGTATCTGTAAACTTTCATTAAAATTAATAATAATAATAATAATAATAATAATAATAATAAAGTAATAATTGAAAAGAACTAAAGTTGGACCAGGTATACCTTAGTCCTCAAAGTGACATCTTTGCACTTTAAAGACATTTTTGAGCACATTTCTCCAATACATTATTTGACTTTCTTTGGGTCTGATAGATGTGCAAGGGGAGGGGGCTATTAATCATGGAGTCGTACAGTTCGATGGGTGTGTGTGGGGTGAGGGAAATTGGAAGAATCTATTCTGGGAAACAGTGTATTTGAATTTTGTAAATAAAGTAGTATAATAAAAAAATGTAGAGTAGCTACAGAAAATGGAAGAACACTGAAAAAAATATAAATTTCAGAACACTTAAACGTGTTCACATAGAACCTGAAAATTGACCCCCAATAAAACAAGGTAATATTGCATTACTTGAAAAAAATTTAAAAAAATGTTGATTGTGGAGCTGAGCAAGCTGTAATTGCTAACAACCTCAATCTCTTCCCCATCTATCATGGTGCTGCCAATTGGCCTAGTGGTAAGAATCTTTGTTTTGTTGATGTTGAGCTTCAATCCACATTGAAGACAACAGTTCTTGATCTTATACAGCAAGCACCTCAGTTTCAACAAGCAAGATTATGTCATCTGCAGGTTATGGATGAGTCTTCCTCAAATCCTGATGTCACATTCTTCCTTATAAAGCCAGTTTCCTGAATGATCTGTTCTGCATATAGATTAAAAATGTTTGGAGACAGGATGCATTGCTGACACTCCTTCCCTTATTTTGAACCATTCAATGTTTTCTTACTCTGTTCTGAGGACTGATTCCTGGTCCGAGTATAGGTTTCACATGAGCACAATCAGTTTTTCTAGGATTCTCATTCTCTTCAAGGTTAGCCACAATTTGTTGTGGTCCCCACAGTCAAATGTCTTTGCATAGTCAACGAAACACAGACAAGCATTCCTCTGGTACTCTTTGTATTCAGCCAAGATCCATCTGACATTGGTGGTAATGTCTGTAGTGCCACGACCTAAACCTAGCTTGTATTTCTGGTAGTTCTCAATCAATGTACTATTCCAGTAATTTCTGCATAGTCTTCAGTAGGATTTTGCTTGTGTGTGTTATTAGTGATATTTTTAGAGGATTTCCATACTCTGTCAGGTCATCTTTTTTTTTAAATGGGAGTAAATGTGTATCTCTTCCAGCCAGTTGGCCAGGTAGTTGTCCTCCAGATTTCTTGGCACAACCTGGTGAGCACTTCCAGGGCTGCAACTGTTTGTTGAAATATGTCAATTGGTATTCCATCAATTCCTGGGGTTTTATTTTGGGGTTTCTTTGCCAGGTCCTTCAGAGCAGCCTGAACTTCCTCCTTCATCACCATTGCCTCTTGATCATATGTTGTTTCTTGACATTCAGCCAATTCTTTTAGGGTCAGTGGCTCTGTATACTCCTTTTGTTTTTAAAGGCTTCCTAGATCATTCAATATTCTGCCCATAACATCCTTAGGTGTTGCAACTCGAGGCTTGAATTTGTTCTTTAATTCCTTTAGCATAAGAAATGCCAAGCGATTGTGACCCTTTTGATTTTCAGACTCACTCTCCTTGCACATTTCATTATAATACTTTGCCTTGTCTTCCTGAGCTTCCCTCTTCTCATCCTATGTCTCAGCTGTTTGTGGTTAAATATAGGATGGAAGGAGATGGAAGGTTTATGATGGGCTTGGCTGAGTAGGAGCCGGGCAGGGAGGGTTGGCAGGGAGTGTGGAGAGGGCACTTCTGATATCAGAGGAGGTTTACTGGATCAGAAGAGGCAGCACACATGACTTCATCTTGTTACTGTTTTCCATCAAGACAGAACTGCCCTTCCCAGCAAAATGCAAGATGACCAAAACTGTTATGGGGCAGCATTTTGCATGAATGCTTTTAGGTATGATTTCTTTGAGTGTCCCTGGTTATGCATCAAATTGTCCTCAATTTCAACCTTTTTTATGTCCTTGAAAGATCTGTAAAAACCTATGAAGGAAAATGAACAATACTTGTATAAAACAGAATTCCATGCAGCATCTTCCATGCAGTCAATATTGCTGTGGGTCCTATAGAATGGTAATTTGCACCAAGGCATGCCATAGACACCTATTTTCCTCACACTCACTGTCTACACCTGTAGAAGAAAAGAACTCAATCAAAGAAAAAGCCTTAAGCACCTTTCAAGTACTTTCAAACTGCAGTGGCAAAGTGGTTAAGGAGCTTAGTTACAAATCTAAGGTGAGTGGATTGGGGCTTAGGAGGAAAGGCTGTGAAGCCCTCTGGTCCAGGACTTTTCTTTTTATTATTATTGTTGTTGCTAATTTTAATGAAAATTTACACAGAGACTTTGGATTTCCATTCATTCATTGTTGCACTTTTCCCCCTGCTCCCCCCGCCCCCACAAGCTTACTCTTATGGAGCAGTCTTTTTCTGACCTATTTAATTTCTTCTTTTGTGTTGGGTCTGTTGAAGTGTCCTATATCTGTGCTGCTCTTGTCAGTCTGGGTAGGGCATAAGTTTCAAGGAATTTATCCATTTCCTCTAGGTATTCTAATTTATCCAAGTATAGCTTTTCATAGTATACCAGTATTATTGATTTGATTTCCTTTGGTTCTGTTGTAATGTCACCTCTGTAATTTCTTAAGAGTTATCTGTGTCTTCTCTTTTTTTTAAAAAAAAGTTGTTACATTTGCCAGTAATTTGTCAATTCTATTGACCCTTTCAAAAAGCCAGCTCCTGGTCTTATTGATGCTTTTCTGTTTTCTATCTCATTGATTTCAGCTCTTGTCCTTATAATGTCTTTTCTTCAAGAGGCTGTAGGATTAGATTGTTGTTCTTTTTCTACTTGATGAAGGTGCTGAGTTAGATCATTGATTTTTCTTTTTTCTCCCTTTTTTATGTGTTTGCCTATTGCTATGAACTGCTCCCTGAGGGGCAGAGGTTTTGGTATGTTATATTTTCATTTGTTTCAAGGAACTTTTTAAATTTCATTCTTAATTTCCTTTATAACCTAATCATATTCTAGGAGATAGTTCTTTAGTTTCCACATGGGTTGTTTTGGAAGCTTTACCTTCCTGTGGTTAATTTCTAATTTGATGGCATTGTGATCTGAGAAGATACTTCATATTATTTCAATGTTTTTGAATTTTTTGAGGCTTGCTTTGTGTCTTAATAAGTGATCATTTCTGGAGAATGTATCATGTGCACTTCAGAAGAAAGTGAATTGTGTTTTAATTGGGTACAGTATCCTGAATACATCCACAGGTCAAGTTGGCTGATTGTCTAGTTTGGCTCTTCCGCATCTTTATTAAGTTTCTTTTGGGTTGGCCTATCCTTTGGTGATAGTGGTGTGTTGAGATTTCCTACCACTGTTGAGGTGCTATCTATTTCTTTCTTCAGTTCTGTTAACCATTGTTGTTGTTGGGGTGTGCATGTAAATGGAGGTCTATCATTTGGTACATAAATATTAACCAAGATTTTGTCTTCTTGATTTTTTGTTTCTTTAAATCAGTATGTGATTCCCTTCCTTATCTTTGATGGTAATTTTCACTCTGAAGTCTATTTTATCAGAGATTAATATTGCTACACCTGATTATTGAGGTATATATATTTTTTGCTTGGTACATTTTTTCCTCCAGCTTTTGATTTTGAGTTTATTTTTTCCTCTTTTTTTAGATTGTGTCTCTTGTTGTTGTTGTTGTTATGTGCCATCAAATCATTTGCAACTCATAGTGATCCTATGTACAAGAGCCCTAAAACCTGCTCTACATGTGCCAACCTCACTGTCTCTGACACACCTATTCCCATTACCCCAATTGCTGAATCTATCCATCTCATCGAGGGTCTTCATGTCTTGAGCTGTCCCTCCACTTTCCCAAACATGATGTCCCTCTCCAAGGAATGATCCCTCTCTGCAACATGCCCAAAGTATGTCAGATGAAGCTTCAGAATCCTTGCCTCCAAGGAGCAATCTGGTTTCACTCTCTCCAGGACAAACCTGTTTGTTCTCCTAGCAGTCCGTGGTATATTCAACACTCTTCTCCAGCACCACAACTCAAAGGCATCAATTCTCTATCATTCCTATTCACTGTCCAGCTCTGATGCATAGCACCAATTGCGAAGATTGTGGCCTGGATCAGTCACACCTTAGTTTCCATCCTGATGTCATTCTTTGGTAATCTGGAGAGGTCCCTGACAGCTGACTCTTCCACTGTAATTTGTCTCTTGATTTCCTGGCTTCTGATACCAAGAATGTTGACTGTGGAGCCAAGCAAACGAAACCTGTTACCTATCTCAATCTCTTCACCATCCATTCTGATGCTTTCAGTTGGCCCAGTGGTGAGAATCTTTGCTTTCTTGATGTTGTGCTTCAATCCATATTGAAGGTTGCAGTCCTTGACCTTCTGCAGAAAGCCCCTCAGGTCCTCCTCAGTTTCGGCAAGCAGGGTTGTGTCATCTCCATAACACAGGTTGTTGATGACTCTTCCACCAATCCTGATGCCACATTCCTCCTCATACAGCCCAGCGTCCTGAATGATCTGTTCTGCATGCAGATTGTAAAGGTATGGAGGCAGAATACATCTCTGGTGGACATCCTTCCCAATTTTGAACCATGCAGTGTCTCCTTGCTCTGTTCTCATGACTGTCTCTTCATTCAAATATAGGTTTCACATAGCACAATCAAATGTTCTGGGATTCCCATTCTTCTCAGAGTCAGCCACAGCTTGTTGTGATCCACACAGTCAAAAGCCTTTGCATAGTCAATAAAGCACAGATAGACATTCCTCTGGTACTCTGCTTTCTGCTAAGATTCATTGAACATTAGCTATAAATCCTTAGTACCATGGCCTCTTCTAAACCCAGTATACATATCTGGCAGTTCTTTGTTGATGTGTTGCTCCAGTCATTTTTTTGATAAGTTTCAGCAGAATCTTCCTTGCATGTGATATTAATGATAATGTTCAATAATTTCCACACTCTGTTGGGTAATCTTTCTTTGGAATAGGAACAATTATCGATCTCTTCCAGTCAGTTGGCCAAGTGGTCGTTCTCCAGATTTCTTGGCACAACTTAGTGAGTGCATCCAGGACAGTGTCTCTTTGTTGAAATATGTCAGTTGGTATTCTACCAATTCCTGGAGGCTTTTTTCCCCCAGTTCTTTCAGAGCAACTTGAACTTCCTCCTTCATCACCATAGGCTCTTGGTCACACGTTATTTCATCAAATTCTTCTATGTCAGCCAATTTCTGCTGGTAGAGTGACTCTATATACTCCTTCCATCTTAGTTTAATGCTTCTTGGATCATTTACCACTCTGTCCAAAGCATCTATAAGTATTACCACTCATGGCTTAAATTTGTTTTCAATTCCTTCAACTTAAGAAATGCTAACCGAGTTCAGCCCTTTTGATTTTCTGACTCCAGCTCTTCACACATTTAATTATATTATCCTGCTTTGTCATCTTGTGTTGCCCTTTGAAATGTTCTGTTCAGTTCTTTAATTTCTTGATTTCTTCCTTTAGCTTTGGCTTCTCGGCACTCTAATGCAATACTCAGTCTCCTCTGACATCCATCTTGGTCTTTTCTTCCTCTTCAGCCTTTGTAATGATCTTTTGCATTCTTCATGGATGATAGTCTTCATCTCCTCCCACAGCTCATTTGGTCTAGGCTCATTGGTGCTCAAGGCCTCAAACCTGTTCCCGAGATGATTTTGAAACTCGAGTGGGATAGACTTAAGGCAATATATTAATGGGCTTTGTTTTTTTTTTTTTATCCATTCTGCTACTCTCTTTTTCTTAATTGATGCATACAGTCCATTCACATTAAGTGTGAGTATCGTCAATGCAGATTTTACTCATGTCATTCTTCGTGCTTTTCCTCCCTGTTGCTTCTGGTTACTATGGTCCATCCACTATCCTGTGGTGTCTCCATGTGAAGGACTTCATTTAAAATTTCTTGTAGGTTTGGTCTTGTTTTCACAAATTCCTTAAGTTCCTTCTTTTCTGTAAAGGATCTAATTTCTTCTTCACATTTGATGGAGAGCTTTGCTGGGTATAGGATCCTTGGCTGGCAACTGCTTCTTTCAACTTTCTGTATATACCATTTAATTGTCTTCTAACTTGCATGGTTTCTTCTGAGAAATCAGAACTTAATCTAATAGTTTCCCCTTTGTAGGTGACTTTGTCTCTCTCATGCTGCTTTTAGAATTCCGTCCTTATCTTTTACTTGGGAGAATTAGTCTATGATATGTCTTGATGTGTTCATGTTTTGGTCTAGTCTATTTGAGTCTAGTCACTGTTCTTCTGAAATGTAGATTTTCCTGTCCTTCAAAATACCTGTAAGTTTTCTTCTAGTACTTTTCCCACAATTTTCTCAATGATTTCCCTGTCACTCCCATATTCTGGAATTCCAGTCATATATATGTTTTCCTTTTGATGTCATCCCACATGATTCTAATGTTTTCTTCATTTTCTTTACATCTCATCTCCAATTTTTCTTCTACTATGTTTCCAATTAGGCTCTTGTCTTCCAGCTCACTGACTCTCTGTTCCATCTCTTCACTTCTACTTTTCCCCCCTTACCAGGATGTTTGACACTTCTGCCATTTCAGTCTTAATATTTTGGATTGCATTTTTATGCTTTTCTGTTATTTCCAGGATGGTGTTTGCTGTCTTTCTCTGTCTTATGATAATTTATTTAAGTTCTTGAACCTCTTTATACTATCAATTCTTTTTCCAATTTTTGCATTTTCTTCCATAGCTGTTAAATTATTCCTCATCAATATATTGATGAGGAAAAGGGGAGAAAGGGAATATATCCTGAGAAAACGAGAACTGAGGCACAATTGGAGACATAAGCACCAATGTTCATAGCTGCATTATTCCCCATCACAAGAACCTGGAAGCAGTCCAGATGTTCAAGCACAATCAAATGTATTGAGAAATTATGGTACATTCATACAATGGAATACTATGGAGTACACAGAGCAATGATTTTGTAAATCACTACCTAACTTGGCAGGGACTGAAGAGCATTATGCCAAGTGAACTAACCTAGTCCCATGAGAATATATCTTGTATAAGACCAATATCATAGAACATGTATGAGGATCCAAGGGGAGAAAGATGGGAGCAGAGGAATAATGATGTGTGATGGGCAGGTTGAAAAAAAAAAAGAGAAAAAAAATCACTATTAAAAGAAAATTTTATTAAAAAAGAAAATATAAAAAAGTGAGAAAGAAATCCCTCATGTGTGAACTCTTTTCTAAAGGAGACTTTGTTAGCTGCCTTCTAAATGTTATTTGTGATTGTCAACTGCATACTTACTTCATTATCCTCATCAAACTTTCCCTTTTTCTTTTGTAAGATTTTGATAGATTGCGTTCTTTTTAAATGTTTCAGCATTTGGTAGGCTGTGCCATTTTTCCTTTTATGAGAGTAACACTTGGCCTCCACTGAGGCACTTCTTTCCCATCCGCAAACACTAGACTTTAATATACATATTACCTTTAATTCTTGTACTTGGGATTCATTTTCCCACAAGAGTGCGATAGATTCCAAAGGCAAAGTTGAAAGCTTTTCTTTACTAATACATGTTCTTGTCAAACAATGCAGTTTAGAGGAAGTAGCAAATGCATTTGGCAAGCGTGTAGCTACACTGGGGTAAAGTTAAATATCAAGCCCTTCAATGGAAATAAAACACTGTTATAGGATTTCACAGGAGATGTGGTTAACCCTGGAAATCAACTCAGTAAGTGGACTCACCATAAACGAAGGAATAAAATCTCTGTATATGCTCATGGTTCCTCAGGAGTTCTCTCTCCCAGAAAGCACCATTTCCACATGCTGAGAAGGATTCTCCCTTTTGATTCTCTATGGGTCTTGGTTATATGTCCTCCAAATTGTAGCGATTAAACAAACCTCTTTGTATATTCTGTCTGTATTTTTATGCCTGCCTGGAGGGAAAAATAGCCCAGTAGCCACTGAAGCCTGCTGCGTGGTTGCTGGGAGATTGGATTAGCTATGCCTGTTTTGATTTTGAATGAATATAGCTCCCCTGGCAAGCCATGCCTCGAAAATCGCTTCTTAGGTGGCTAGATGACCACATTTATAGAACTCATGGTTTACCTTTATATACACCTTTGTATACCTTGAGCTGTGTGGGGCTAAGTGTTCCTTTACAATAAAATTTAAAATACCAAAACAAAATAGCACAAATATAAGAACAGGATTTATAATCGTTTTCCCTTTCTTATTTTCTTTTTCTTTCACCTTCAACCATTCTTTCCTTCCATCTTAAGAAGAGATTGCTACAAGTACATTTCAAGATGACTTTACTTTGGTTTTTGTCTTATAACACCTTTTGGAAGATCAGACCAATTAGTTTACATAAGTGATCCACATGAGTAAGTTATGAATCACTGAGACCAGCTGATCCTGAATTTTGTGCTCAATATGTTACTGATGCGCAAAGCATTTTGCCTGAAGCTTCTTTGTTCCACTGATCAACTTCCCTAACTTTCTTCTGTAGAAAAGAATGTATTTTCTGGACTAATTTGCAGCAAGTTTATCTGTAGGCATTGGAACATGGAAAAGGTGTTGAGTTTCTGTCCACTTCCTGTACAATAGCAGATTGGAGAATTCTTATATTAAAGAGTCTGAGAACATCAGAAAGAAATCAGTTCCAATAAACCGTGGGATGGTAAATGCATTTCCAGCTTGGGCTATAGAATCCACAGAAGTTATGATGATGACTTTTCCCTCAAATTGAGGTTTGCATGTCTAAATATCTAGAAAATACTCCCTGGAAAAGCAGAATAATTGTGAGTTAATGATGTCAAGACAATGTGCTTTTTAATATAAACATTTTAATTATAACCTAACACCCTGAGAGAATGAATTGTTGGTTCTAGGGTTTGAGGATGTTAATCTAAAGAGATATCAAGGTTACTTGGCATTTACAGTCCACAAAGAGAGGATTTTACGCTTACTTTGGCAAGTAGTGACTGTTGTTGTTGTTATGTGCCGTCGTGTCGTTTGCGACTCATAACGACCCTATGTACAACAGTCCTAAACCGTGCTCTATCCTGTGCCAATCTCATTGCCCCCAACACACCCATCCCGAGTACCCCAGTCACTGAATCAATCCACCTCATAGAGGGTCTTCCCCTCCTGCGCTGTCCCTCTACTCTACCCAGCATGATGTCCT
>NW_006399810.1:15070866-15088618 GCF_000299155.1 Elephantulus edwardii | reverse complement strand
TTCTTGAGCTTAAGAAATGCTGAACGAGTTTGGCCCTTTTGATTTTCCGACTCTAGCTCCTCGCACATTTCATTGTAGTATTTTCCTTTGTCATTCCGTGCTGCCTTTTGGAATCTTCTATTCAACTCTTTAGTGTCTTGGATTCTTCCTTGTGCTTTGGCTTCTCTACGTTCCAGTGCAATCTTCAAAGTTTCTTCTGACATCCAGTTTGGTCTTTTCTTCCTCTTCTGTCTTTGTAATGACCGCTTGCACTCTTCCTGGATGATACATTTCACATCCTCCCACAACTCATCTGGTCTTCGCTCATCTTTCTTGTGCAGCCATTGGTCTCTTTCTAGAAGGGATAAAGAGAGAAGAAAAGCGAAGATGCATAGTAACAATAAGTACAAAGGACTAATAGACCCAACCTCAACTACCCTGAAACTGGACAAACTTGATTGTGTCTGTTACCCACTATTGATCACTCTAGAGTAAGTGACCAATATGGAACACAACTAGAACCCCCCCAAATGCCCTGACTTATTGGTTTGATAGAGACTGGTGGAATACTTAAGCCCTTGTTGTTTGTTGTTGTGTACCATAGAGTTGGAACCAACTCATATCTTACCCTCTGGTGAGTTTTTAGAAGCAGTTAATCAAACTGGAGGAGATTCCCCATCCTTTTCCTGTGGAGCAACTGGTGGCCTTGAACCACGTGCCTGCGTTTAGGATTGCAACACATCTTCTTGCCACTAAGTCACTAGAGCTCCCTAGTGCTACTATAATAGAAATGTCACAATTGGGTGGCTTTCATAAACATAAATTTCTTTTTTCGAAGTTTAGGAAGCCAGCAGCTGGAATTCAGAGTGCTCAGATCTAAGAAAAGACTTCCTCTCTTTCTGACTTGGAGAATGGTCCTGGGATCCTCAGTCTTTGCTTCTATAGCAAGGTCCATGGAGACATTTGGCATCTCTCTTACCCCATCTCCTTAGTCCTCCTTCAAACCTGGAAAAAAGTTCATTCCTGTGGCTCCACTTCCGGCCAAACTGTAGTCCTGTCTCTAAGATGACTGACCAATAACATCATAGAAGTACTCAGCAGAACCACACAAAGTCAAAGAGTAGTACTTGTTCAAAGATAAAGCTTGGATGGCAGGAAAGGGTGTTAGAGGACTAATGAAAATGACATCACATGGAGGAAGGGAGAAGGGTGTATTTAGGTTGTGGGTTTTGTTATCAACATCATCAAACATAATGTGCATGAATGTTGAATGAAAAATCAAGTTTCTCTCTAAAGTTCTACTCAATTCCCAATTCTGCAGATGGATAGAACAAAATGCAAACAATAAAAAGTGTTCACGGGAGGATTATTCAATATACTCTTACCAAATTAGAAAGAAAAGTTAGCTAAAATTTGTTGAGACAAATTAATAGCTAGCATATAAAAAGCCATCACTTGCTTATCAACTTATCAGCTATCTAGCGAAATCATTGGAAAAGATCTGTATTTTTTTGTCATTCCAAAAAGGATGAACCTAGAGTGCAAAAAAAATAATAAACAATATCATTAGTATCACATGCAAGCAAAAGTTTTCTGAAGTTTGTTAAAAAAAAAACAGCTGGAACAGCACTGCCAGAAGTTCAAAGTGGACTTAGAAGATGCTATGGTACAAGGGATATAATTGCTGATGTCAGGATTCTGGGGCTTCGTCTGACATATTTTGGACATGTTGCCGGGAGGGATGGGTCCTTGGAGAGGGACATCATGCTTGGGAGGGTTGAGGGACAACGCAGGAGGGGAAGACCCTCTATGAGATGGATTGATTCGGTGATTGGGGTAATCGGGATGGGTGTGTCAGAGGCAGTGCGTTTGGCGCAGGACAGAGCAGGATTTAGGGCTGTTGTGCAAAGGGTCGCTATGAGTCGGAAACGACTCGACGGCACATAACAACAACAACAGATAGATCTTGGTTGAAAGCAGAAAAAAATCAGAGAAATATGTCTCCTTGTGTTTAATTAACTACACAAAAGTATGTAACTGTGTAGATCATAATAAACTGTGGTTAACATTGAGGAGAATGGGAATATTAAACCTGGACATAAACCAAGCAGCAGAACAAGGGAACACTATGTTGTTGTTGTTATGTGCTGTCGAGTCACTTGCGACTCATAGCGACCCTATGTACAACAGCCCTAAACTCTGCTCTGTCCTGTGCCAATTGCACTGTCTCTGACACTCCCATCCCAATAATCCCAGTCACTGAACCAATGCACCTCATAGAGGGCCTTCCTCTCCTGCGCTGTCCCTCCACCCTCCCAAACACGATGTCCTTCTCCAAGGACCGGTCTCTCCTCACAACATGTCCAAAGTATGTTAGACGGAGCCTCAGAATCCTTGCCTCCAAGGAGCCACCCGTTTTCACCCTTTCCAGGACAAATCTGTTTGTTTTCCTAGCAGTCCATGGTATTCTCAATACTCTTCTCCAGCACCACAGCTCAAAGGCATCAATTCTCCTTCTATCCTCTTTGGTCATTGTCCAACTCTTTGATACATAACAAGTGATTGCGAAGACCATGACCTGTATCAAATGCACCTTAATCTCCAGAGAGACGCCATTGCGCTTCAGTACTTTGGAGAGGTCCCTAACAGCAGACTTTCCCGTGGCAATGCGCCTTTTAATTTCCTGGCTGCTGGTGCCAAGACTGTTGACTGTGGAGCCAAGCAAACTAAAGCTGTGTACAATCTCAATCTCTTCACCATCCATCCTAATGCTGCCAATTGGTCCAGTGGTGAGAATCTTTGTCTTCTTGACATTGAGCCTCAATCCATATTGGAGGCTGCAGTCCTTGACCCTCTGTAGCAGGCGCTTCAGGTCCTCTTCAGTTTTAGCAAGCAGGGTTGTGTTATCTGCATGACGCAGATTGTTGATAAATCGTCCACCAACCTTGACCCCACATTTCTCCTCATAGAGCCCAGCCTCCCGGATAATCTGTTCTGCATATAGGTTGAAAAGGTATGGAGATAGGATGCATCCCTGGCGTACGCCCTTCCCAATTTTGAACCATGCAGTGTTCCCTTGCTCTGTTCTGACAACTGCCTCCTGGTCCAAGTATAGGTTTCGCATTAGCATGGGAACACTATATGGCTTAAAAAAAAATAAAGAAAGTTGCGTGTCAAGGTTGTACAATTTCTCCATATGTGCTGAACAAATGATGTGAAGAGTTGGGTGATATGAAGAAGAATTGGGCATCAGAATTAGAGGAAGACTCAATGATGACCCTCCTTATTTGCATGACTCAACCTTGCTTACAGAAAGTTAAGTAGTCTCGAAGCACTTACTGAAGAAGATCAAAGACTACAGTTTTCATTATGGAATCAATGTCACACAAACACAAATCTTTGTGGCTGGAGCAATAGGCATAATTATGAAAGATGGAGTAAAGGTTGTAGCTATCAGTGATTTCATTTTACTTGGATCCACAGACAATATTCATGTAGCAGACAAGAAATTAAAAAATATGCTGCATTGGTTAAATTTGTGGTCAAGAACCTCTTTAAGGAGTGAAAGAGCAAGAATATTGAAGTGCTCCTGAATGGTATTTTAACTGTCTTAGTATACATATAATGGTCAATTTCAGACTGCAAAACCTAGTAAAACTCTTCAATTTCCTCTTCTTTGGCTTTAGTGGTTGGTGTGTATATTTTAATAAGAGTTGTATTAACAAATCTCTTCTGTAAGCATATGTATAATATCCTATCACTAACAACATTGTACTTCTACATAGAACTTGAAATTGTCTCTTTAACTATGAATGCAACCCCATTCTTCTGCTGTTCATTCCCAGTGTAGTATAGCACGTGATTTTCTCATTCAAAGAAGTACTTGAAATGCTTGAAAATGTCCAGAAAACAAAACTTCTCACCACTGAATTGATAAGCAACATCATGATGGATGGAGAAAAAAAATTGAAACTGTCAGACTTCATCTTATATGCATCCACCATCAGCACCCTTGATACCAACAGTCAGGAGATCAGGAGATGTGTTACTCTGGAAAAATCTTCAGTCAGGGAGCTCTCCAAATTATTGAAGAGCAATAATGTCAATTTGAGGGCAAAGGTGTGCCTAATTCAAGGCATGGTCTTCTTAATTCTTTACTATGCATCTGAGAACTGGACAGTGTATAAGGATACATTGTGGGGAAAAGGATGAAAGAAAAATTGATATCTTTGCACTGTGGTGCTGGAGAAGAGTATATATCATGGACTACCAAAGGAACAAAGTGGTATATCTTGGAGAAGTTGAAGCCAGAGTGCTTCTTAGAGGCAAAGATGATAAAGCTTTGTCTTACATACTTTGGACATGTTGCTAGAAGTGGCTATTCTTTGGAGAACCATCATGCTTAGAAAGGTGGAGAGAAAGCAAAAGAGAGGAAGACTCACAACCAAGGGGATTGACACAGTGACTGTAGCAATGGGTTTGAATATGGTGGAGATTGTGAAGGTGGAACAGGATAAGACAGGACTTGATACGTCATTCACAGGGTCTCTATTAGTCATACTCAACTTGACAGCACCTAACAAAAACAAGAAAAGTTCTTAAAGTACTAATTCTAGTAAAAAAAAGAAGGGGGTAAATCACTCTTGCAAATTTATTTTGTTGTCAGATATGATTTTCAGAGACATAGGGAGATAGACTATTAGAATTAAGATGATGCACAAGCTGTGTATGTATGCAAATACAACCACACACACACACACACACACACACACACACACACACACACACACAATGGCACTGTAAGTTCAGTGGTAGATTTCTCACCTCTCATGCAAAGTTCCTGAGTTTAATTCCCTGCCTTGTATCTTATACACAAACACTTCCTGCCTTTAAGTGGAGGTTAGCGTACTGCTATAATGCTAAACGATTTTCAGTAGACCTTGCAGACTAAGATGGAATGCTTCACAAATTTGTACATCATCTATGTGCAGGCACCATGCTAATCTTCTCTGTATTGTTCCAATTTTATTATGTGTGCTGCCGAAGTGAGCACTAAAGCAGACTAATATGAAAGGCCTGACAATACCCTTCAAAAAATTAACCAATAAAAATCTTATATGGGCCACTAAACTGCAATCAGTCCAGCAGTATTTGGGGTCACCACAAGCTGGAGGCCAACTCAAAGACCTTAACTTTAACTTTTGAATTGTGGTGTTGGAAAACAGTAGTGAATATCCCATGGACTGGGAAAAAAAAACTCCAAACACCCAGCAGTCAAGTAAATCTATTTTTAAGGAAGTCCAACCGGAGTGCTCCAAGATGCAAGGATGATGAAACTAGATCTCCTTTGGGCATGCTTTCACAAGGAACTAGTCTTTGGAAAAAGACATCAGGCTGGGAAAGACGGAGGGTCGGCAAAAGAGAGGAGACCTTCAACGAGATGGATTGACACAGTGATGACAACAATGGGCTTGAGTATGCTAGAGATTGTAAAGATGGCACAGGATAGGACAAGGTTCAGACCTGTTGTTCATCTCCTCTTTGGTAAATTACTATGAGTTGCAATCAACTTGATGAAACCTAACAACCACATTTACATGGAGGAGCTCAAGTGATTTAGACTCTAGAGAGTTGTGCAGCTTTCTGGTGCTTGGAATCCATCAGCCACCTCTTTGCAGAAAGATGAGCATTTTCTTCAGCGAGACTTTACAGCCTCTAAAAACACACTAGAGCTATGAGCTGATTCTAACTCAAGGACATAAGACAACAACAAAAAAACATGCTAATTACTACAGAGAATATAAAGGATTATTTCTTCTCTTATTTTTCTTTACTAAGGGGAAAAGAGATAGAAATTTCATGTCATCTTAGTTTCCCTTTTCCTTGGGCACCAAGAAAACGTATGTTTCTGATTTTTTCTTGCAATTTACAGCTGGGTTTTGGTTTTGTTTTTCTTTGACTGCCTTCCAGGTTTACCTGGTAGCTTTCCACATTTTCACCTTGTTATTTTGATCTCTTACTTTTTGTTATTGTTGTAAAGAATATAGATAACACAATATTTACAATTCAGTGTTTCACACAAGTACAATTTGGTAACATCAATCATGCTATATGTATATCCATGGCAAATATCACTTTCCAAATTTGCTTCTCACTTCTTAAGCTCACCAGTAACTATGATTCTTTCCTTTGCATTAGATTCTTGGACAAGAATTGACTCTGTTGATAAGATGATTTGTTAATAACTTTGTGGACTGTCGCTTAAGTTTGCCTTTTCACAATGATTTTGTTGAGATTTGAAAAAATATGCACACATATAAGTATGTACATAACATACACAACACAAACATAGTTTTCTATTTAAATTTGATTGTTATTTCATTGCCTTCAAAATAAAAGAAACTTATAGCTGACCCTCTATTTGATTTCCAATGCTGCACATTAAAAGGAAGGAGATTATTTATCCTTCTCCAGTGAAACTTCTAGTCAATTTAGACTGTGAGACACACCTCCTTTGGGTTAGCAGCACAACTTCCTATGGACTAAAGTCACATGCCCTATACACGTCTACATCATTTAACAGCAATAAGAGAAGAAACAAAATCTTATAGCTCTTTTGGTAAGCTGAGGTCCAAGGAATTTTTAATAAAGTATTAATAATTCTCTAGTAATTTTTCTTAAATTATCCCCCTTTTGTCTGGTTTCTATTCTAGCTCAGATACTTTTTTTTTCCCCTTTCAGATCTAGGAGTTTTAGTTGGAAAAAATTTTTCTTTCTTCTTTGAAAGCATGTCTAATTGAACTAATGGAATTTTAAAAACAAAATGATCTTTTATCTGTCTTAAGACTCATAAAATGCACTGGTATCTTTTGTTATATCAGTTTATAGGATGTTTAAGAGACTGCTAAAATCTCAAATAAAACATAGTTTCTCAGAGACATTTCCCCTTTTACACCTGATCCCTTCAGACTTATAACGTTTCTTACTGAAAATAATTGAATATGATACTTGTTTGAATCTTTGACTATGCCTTGGATGTAAGAAGGTGGCATCATGATTCGTTCTTTACTGAATGAGCTCAGCACAGGGCAAACAAGAAGGTTTTTTTCACTTTTTTCTTTTATTTTACTTTTTTATTGGGAAAAACATATTGGGGGGTTCAAGGAGGTGAGGGCTGGGGGCAGAAGAGTGAGGATGGGCCAGGATACAGTTGCAGAGCTGCATAGTTTGGTCGGTGGAGGGAGCAGGTGAAGGAAATGATGAGGGTCCAGTGGGGACCAGATGCTACAGAGGAGTGACAAGCATTTTCCAATAGTAATTAAACCAACTCTCTTATTGATTTGGGAATTGGATGCCGACTCTCTGGCTTCTTCATGCTGAACAGGGGCATAGATGTAAAGGGGTGAAGGGAGGACGCTTTATCACCTTACTGGTGGTCTTGGGTTAAAGCTGCTTGCCTTCTTGCTCTGTTAGAAGATATTTTCCTATCATTTGCTCCCCTCTGGACTGAAAAGTGTTATGGCTGGTTGAACCCAGAGGGATGGCTGGTTGAACCCAGAGGCTCCATCCTCCTTTGCTTCCTTAGCTGTCAGTTGTATTTCCTTTTTGTCACTGGCACTGGGTTCAGGGTCAATTCTGGAGTAAAACTCAGAGTTAAGGTTACCTATAGGAAAGGAAGCAAACCTAGAGAGAACAAACTTGTGAGTTACAAATAGAAGGGCTTTGAGGATTGCTTTCAGGTTTACTGGGGGGGGGGGAAGGGTGGCAGAAGGTGGCCTAGGTAACATTGTCTGGATATCCTAGGCATTCTTTTTTTTTTTTCTTCTCCTTCCCCACCCAGGAGTCAGATGGCACAATCTGGGGACTGAGGAGCTCACCGTGAGGGCCGTGACGGCTTGCCCCGAGCCGGGGGCCAAGGGCAGTCCACCCCGGGCAGAGAGCCGCGACGGCGGCTCGCTCTGAGCCGGGGGCCGAGGGCAGCCCGGGGGTTTTTTTCACTTTTTGACAGAATAATTTCTATCTCTTCCCAAATTATGAGATGAGACTTGTGATTTTTGCTTTTTGAAAAAAGCCTTCTGTGCCCTATTGATGTAATACAATTACTTACTTGAGCTTGTCTGGCCCTACCTCACATTCCATGGCCACCAATTTCCTCTTCTTTGGAGACTTTTCTATTGAGTAGCACCACCTAACAGGATTGTGAGGTGCAGTCCAATGTGTTAGCCTCTAGCTCTGCATGGCTGTTGTGAACTTGAATTGGATTTTAAATTGTATTTAATCTACCTTTCCTGACTAGTAGTTTCCATAATGCGTAGCTTAGCCTTAGAATCATTAGCTTTGGACCGACTGTGGAAGTTTATGTTTCTCTCAGAAACAATTTTTGGAAGATGATTTTTCTTTTCCTAAACAATTATTATCGGGGAGCTCTGGTGACTTGGTGGTAAGGAGTTGCACTGTCAACTCAAAGGCTCATGATCTGAATCCATTGATGGAAAAAAGACGGTCATCTCTTTCCATGCAACTTATTGCCTCTCAAATCCTGCTGGAGGGTCAGCTATGAGTCAGTTCTATCTTGATAGTAACTAACAACAGCAAGCACTTATTAAAATGTGACAAATTCCAGACTGAGTCTTTCTATCATTGGCATCTGACTCTACTAGCTCTCAGTGGCAGAAGAATTGACGGTCTGTAAAGATTCAGAAACCTGATGGAGGTTCACTAGGAATCAGAATTGGCTAAATTGAAGTGGATGTCTAGTAACTTGATGTAACTTTAAGAACTTTTCAAACGTTATTCTTTTGCCCAGATGTGGTCACAGAAAAATCTGTTTTAGGGAACCTATGATTTCAATGGTGTCTCCCTGGAGAGAGACTAAGGTGCATTTGATACAGGCCATGGTCTTCGCAATCACTTGTTATGCATCAGAGAGTTGGACAATGACCAAGGAGGATAGAAGGAGAATTGATGCCTTTGAGCTCTGGTGCTGGAGAAGAGTATTGAGAATACCATGGACTGCTAGGAAAACAAACAGATTTGTCCTGGAAAGGGTGAAAACGGGTGGCTCCTTGGAGGCAAGGATTCTGAGGCTCCGTCTAACTTACTTTGGACAAGTTGTGAGGAGAGACCGGTCCTTGGAGAAGGACATCATGCTTGGGAGGGTGGAGGGACGGCGCAGGAGGGGAAGGCCCTCTATGAGGTGGATTGATTCAGTGACTGGGATAATTGGGATGGGAGTGTCAGAGACAGTGCGATTGGCACAGGACAAAGCAGAGTTTAGGGCTGTTGTACATAGGGTCGCTATGAGTCACAAGCGACTCGACGGCACATAACAACAACAACAATGATTTTTAAAGAGATTCTAGGTGATGCAAGTAGTTATATATTCATATACTGACTGAAAGGTTTGTGGTTTGAGCCCTCGCAGAGGCACTCTCCCACTGGGAGAAATGCCTGCTGATTTTCTTCTGAAAATTCACAGTCTTGAAAATCCTGTGTAGCACAGTTCTACTCTGACACGCTAAGCTGTGTCCCAGAAAACATAATCTCCTATTGTTGTTGTTGTGTGTCGTCAGATTGGAACTAACCCATAATTGACCCTCCAGTGGGTTTTCAGAGGCAGTTAGTCATACAGGAGGGTATTGCTCCTCCTCTTGCAGATCAGCTGGTGGATTTGAACCTTTTGCCTTTGGGATTGCAGTACAGTTTCTTACCACTAGGCCATCAGAGCTTACTTCATGTATAACTTTTAGAAATTGCTAGTTTATCAGTTTGGTGAGGCATGGCCATAAAAGACTGTTTAAAATTAGTAGTAGTAGTAGTAGTAATAGTACTGCTAGGATTTTGAAGCTCTCACATACTTTGGATCCCATGAGGGACTGATCCCTGGGGAAGGACATCGTGCTCGGAGAGGAAGACCCCAGATGAGGTGGACTGGTAACTGGAGCAATGGGGATAGATGGGTCGGAATCAGTGAGATGGGCTCTGGATAGGTCAGGCTTCAGAGCTTAATGGTTACTATGGGTTGCAGGTGACTCAATGACACATAACAACAACAACAGCACTGCTACTTAAAAAAATTTTTTAGTGAAATTTACAAACAATATTGTTTTTTTAATGTAATGATTCAAACGACTGTTATTTAATATAACTTCAGTTCTTCATGAATTAACAAATAATCCTCTTCCCCTCTCTCTATAGACACCCCTTTCACACACACAAATACTTGTACATATTTCTCTCTTGTATACTTTCATTTCTTTCTTTCAAAACCTAACTTGTTGGTAGGCATTGCCAATTTCACTAGTTCTATTTAACCTTTGTCTCATAAAGAGGTTATTATAGTGCAATGAGACATAAACCCATTGTATTTCAGCATTTCAGTATTTTAAATACACTGATGATGGAACAACATTATTGGAACTAAAGAGGCGCAGTTTTGCTGTGCTTCAAAGAAACGCCACCATGTCAAAATTTAGGCCTCATTCCCTCCCTGAATTGATTGGTTCAAACAATGTCTCCAAGTTACTACTCTTTGTTGCAAAATAAATTCCCCTGTTAAATTTATATATAGACTTGAGGGTGAAAGAAGCTATCAGGGGAGAAAATTTGAAGAGAATGAAGATTGTCAAGGAAAAATCTTCTTACCTACTTCTGGGTCACAAGTTGTATTAGGCATCCCTCCCAAAAGCCAACTCCAGCCCCCAGGGAGTTTCTTGGGAGCTTTACCGTGAAACCCACACTACTGTCCCCTAGCAACAAATGGATTGCTGTTTTGCTAAGAGTAGCACAGATGGTTGATCAGGCTCACTAAGGAACCAGACTAAAATGGTCTGTCCACTTAAATAATAACCTCAGTTGCATTCCAAAATTTCTAGAGGTCTTTTTCTCCTCGAGAAAGGAATCCAGAATAGTCATCTCTGTCTGGAAAAAAA
This sequence comes from Elephantulus edwardii, assembly GCF_000299155.1. Classification (NCBI taxonomy): domain Eukaryota; kingdom Metazoa; phylum Chordata; class Mammalia; order Macroscelidea; family Macroscelididae; genus Elephantulus; species Elephantulus edwardii. Next base: position 15,077,708 of record NW_006399810.1, on the reverse strand, counting down.
AAAATCAAATCAAATCAATGTATTTTGTTCCTTCTGGTTTTCTTTTTGCATTATTTTTTTCCTCTTTGAGATTTGAGCTGTATTATCTCTATTATTCTCCCTACCCTACCCTCCAAATGTATTCTTGAATGACTTGGCAGAAACAGTTATGTCTAAATCATCAAAATTTTGAAGATCTTAAGCATCTAACACATTTACTTTAATGTCTAGAATCTGTGTTCATTCCATGGGAATTATAAATTGAGATGGGAATTGATTAAAGATGGCATATGGCTGTGTGTGACTTATAAAAGTGTCATATTAACAAAATTATGTCTTTGGTTTTCATTAGTTGGCAAAAGTGACTATTGTTTTGCCTTTTTTAAAATGCAAAACTCTGAGGATTAAAGGGCTGAGAATTTTATCTTCAGGGCTCCACTGTCATTATGTGAACTTACATCCTATTCTTCTTTCTCCCCATGAAGTAAATTAATTGGTAACTTGGGAGATTTCTCATAATTGTGCTTTGTCTACATAATAATCACGTGAATAGCTTTCATATATACCAAACAAGCAATACTTAGGAAATGACAAAAAGGCTTAATATAAAAGAATGAAATGAATATCAGGAATTTTCCAAGTTGTTCTAAACAAGGTTTGCTGAAATAGAATATTTAAAAAAGATCTATTCATGTTTATTGAAGAAGTAATCTATTTTAAGATTTTGATTTTTTTTTAATGTAGAAGACAAATTACTCGTTGGTGATTTAATCTGTATGTTTAGACATTCTGAGTGGCATGGTGACGGTAGTATGGCAGAAGATATATAAAATATAGGCTTGTATAAGCAGGAATCAATTAATAATATTTTAGCTCTTTGGCTAAAAATGTTCCTTCTTTCTCAAAGAGAGCATTTGTCAGGTCTAGTAATGTATGCCAGTAGACAGGGTACAAAAGGAGATTATTTCTTTTCTTTTGAACTCGGATTTAGCTCGTTTCTTTTAGGTACCTGCATTTACACGCTAGATGAAGCACTGATAGCTTCTTAGCACTTTCATCTTAGCAACTAGATTTTGAGCTAGAATCAGATTTTCTTTCATTTTTACTGCTGAATGTCTTCTAGCTAAGAGAGTGAAATCCTATTGTATTCACAAGAACCCACTAATGAAAGGTCGATCTTAAAAATGAAAAGAATAAATCTTTCACCTCTTGTATAGTTTGCCATTGGCATCTTTAGGGTTGATGTCAGCCAGGACAGGAACTCATGGTGTCACCCTTTTCCACCTTCATGGACTTCCTCCCGTACCAGACCATGCAGTCATTAGTCATGTTATTATCCACCTTAATCTTAGCATAATATGTCATAAATGCAGTTAAATTCGGAGCTTGGTTGGCATAGTCAGTGTGCAGGTGCACCTCTAACACAAAGGCAGTGCCTCTCTGGTGAGTGGAACCCACCGGAAGCTCTGCAGGAAAAAATGGGCAGTCTCCTCTGGTGTGATTTACAGCCTCAGAAAACCCGTTGGAGGGCCAACTAGGGGTCAGTTCCAACTCCACAGGAGTGAGTAAATTGCTAAAATGTGATGTTTCTTAAGAAATATTAATATTAATATTTGTGTTGTATTTATTATCATGCATGTATTATATTGTATTTATATTAACAACAAATAGCTTTTTAAAATGTTTCCATATTGCAATACAATATTATTGGTTTAAACATTTGCAGAAATTGAGTGGAAGTCTTTTTTACATGTTTCTCCCTCAATCTTTTCCTTAAGTCACTACTTCATTCTTTAAAAGTTATTTATGTAGATTTAGAAATACTTATTTTTCACAATACCATAGCTAAAACACAATCAAATTGTACAAAAAGTAACCATAAAAATTCCAGAAACAAGGAAAACAATAGTATGGCTTTAGAGCCTGCAGATGAAATCTTGTGACTTGAAGCTCAATGTAACTGGGTAGTAATGGTAGCTCTGGTCAGAACTCTTTCTCCCACTCATTGCTGTTGAGTTGTAACTGACTTATAGCTGATCTCCAGCACATTTCCAAGGATGTTAATTGAATGAGAAGGTAAGACTTGGCTTTCTCCTGTGGAGATGTTGGGGGACTACGATGGGCAGAGAGGTCTACCTCTGTGTTGACGCTTTATTCTCTATGGACTGTTCCATCAAAGCTCCCTCAGAATGCATGAAAAGGTTCAAAATAGAAATTAGCAGGCAGTTTTAGCCTTATAGACATATGGACATGAGTAAGCTCAGCTTACAAAAAGATTATTTTTTCTGGAAACACAGTGAAAACATTCCATAGACAGCCATTTTGGTGGTGTCCCTCTGAAAGTATAACCCAGTGTGGTTTGCTCCCCCAGCAATGACACTACTGTTCCAACTCACAGCAACCCTGAAAGACTGTGTAGAACTGCCATAGTGTTTTCAAGGCTGTAGATCCTCTTAAATCCGACTGCCACATCTTTCTCCCACAGAGAGGGTGATAGTTTCTAATGCCAGACTTCAATTAGAAACCAAGCACTTAGCAACTGTACTTCATAACTTGCAACCACCAGCTAAATTCAGAAGTACAAAATGACACTTAAAAGCTTAAAGAAGTCCTCATTGTCAGAAGAGAGCTGCTGAGTTCAGAACAGGGAAGTGAACCAAGGGCTCCACTCCAACAGAAATTGTGAAGTCTAGGACCACAGGCAACTCTAGGAAAGAGGGAAGTGATTATTCTTTGAAAGCCACCACTCAAGGTGTGTGATTATTTTACCATTAAAATAATATATTGATTTTCAGTTCTGTATAATATTTCATTGTGTAGATATATCACAGTTTTTCTACCTATTCATTTGTTGTCGGGCACTTGGGCTGCTTCTATCTCTTCACAGTCATGAATAATGCAGCAATAAACATGAATGTGCATACAACTGTTTGTGCCGTGGCTCTGGCTTCATTAGGGTGTTTCCCAGCAGTGAAATTGCTGGATCCAATGGTATTTGTATTTCCAACTGTTTGAGAAAGTGCCAGACCACCTTCCATAGTGGTTGAACCATTTCACCTTGCCATCAGCAGTGAATAAGATTTGTAATCTCTCCATAACCACGTCAGCATTTATTGTTTGCTGCCCTGTTGAACTTTGCTGTTGTTGCTGGGGTGAGAGAATATATCTCATTGTTGTTTTATTTGAATCTCTCTGATAGCTAGGGATTTTGAATATTTCTTCGTGTGTTTGTTAGTCTTCTGAACTTCTTCTTTGGTGAAGTGTCTTTTCATGTCTTGTGCCCATTTTGTGATTGGGTTGTTTACCTTTATCTTGTTGAGGTGCTGGAGAATTATATAAATTTTAGATAGGGTCCCTTATCAGACATGCCATTCCCAAATATTTTTTTCCCAGTCTGTGGACTTCCTTTTTACTATATTGGAGAAGTTTGTCAATGTGCAGAGGGATTTGATTCTTAGAAAGTCCCATTCATCTATTTTATCCTCTTCTGGTTTGTAGATTTTTGTTACACTAGTAAGTCTATTCATACTGTGGAATAGGGCTTCTAGATTTCTTCCTAGCTTTTCTCTGATGAACTTCATAGTCTTTGATTTTACTCCTAAATCCTGGTTCCACCTTGAGTTGTTTTTTGTGTATGGTGTGAAGTGTGAGTCTCACTTCAGTTTTCTCTGATGGTTTTCCAATTTTTACCAGCACCATTTGTTAAAGAGGTTGTGATTTCCCCACTAAACTGATTTTGTCTCCAAAGATAAGTTGACTGTAGATTGATGAGTTGATTTCTGTATTCTCAATTCTATTCAATTGATGTATATATTGATGTCTGCCACTGTAACAGTACCATACTGTCTTGATTACTATGACTATGTAGAAGGATTGAAAGTGTGAATATTATGCAACATGGAAACACAATGAACTTACAAAACACCACACAACATGGAGAAGTCTAGAAGATATTATGTTGAATGATATATCACAGTCATAAAAGGACAAATACTGCATAAGAACACTCATAAAAATAGGCTTGACATGGGTGAGGGGAGGGCAGGGATAGATAATAAGAGTTACACTGGAATAGGGGTAAGAAAGAACTATCTGAAAGGAATGGATGATTACACACTATGTGTATGACAACTAACAATCTGGAGCAAGTATTGTCATTGTCAACTTTAAGATGCATAGCAATGTAATCTAAAAGACAATAGTTTGGATTATGTACACCTCAGTCTTTAAACTGATGTCCTTGCTCTTCAGCACTTTGGAGAGGTCCCTGATAACAGATTTTCTCCCAAATGATTTTCTGTCTTTTGATTTCTTTCTTTTTTAAAAAGTTTTTTAATTTTATATGGGTTTTCATATAAATTGGTATACATTGTGTCCATACTTTTCCTTCATTTTGTTTCATACAATCCTTCTCATACATCATGTTTTATAAAATGAATCACCATTGATACCCACCACTACTCTGTCTTTTCAGGTCCCCACTGAATCTTTCCCATTTCCTTCACTCCTCCCTTTAATAACTAAATTCTGCAACCCCTTGATTTCCCCCATGCCCATCTCAATGCCCCTGCTCCCTTACCTTCCCGTCTTTTGATTTCTGGTTTGCTGGTACCAAAGTTGTTGATTGTGGATGTAAGATGAAATCATTGACAACTTCAATCTTTTACCCATCTGTCATGATGTTGCCATGATGTCATGATATTGGCCCAGAGATGAGGATTTTTCTTGATGTGGAAATGTAATCCATATTTAAGGTTGTAGTATTTCATCTTCTGCAGGAAGAGCTTCAAGTACTCCTTACTTTCAACAAGTAAGGTTATGTCATCTGCCTAATGCAGGTTGTTGGTAAGTCTTCCTCCATCCTGATACCACATTCTTATTCATAAAGTGCAGCTTTTCATATGGTATGTTCACCACACAGATTGAATAGATACGGATAAAGGATCCAGACCTATTGCACACTTTTCTTGACTTTAAATCTACAGCGCTCCCTTGCTCTGTTTGGAGAACTGCCTCTTTCATCTAGATATAGGTTTTTTATGAACACAAGTGTCCTGATATTTCCATTCTTCTCTGTTTTAGCTATAATTTGCTGTGATCCCCACAGTTAAATAGTCTTACATAGCCAATAAGACACAGATAGACATTCTTCAGTCATTGTCTGCTTTCTGCCAAGATCCACCTGGCATCACCAATGATATCCCTGGTGCCATGGTTTCTTCTAACACTTATGGCAGTTCTCTGTAAATGTACTATTCTAGCCATTTTTTTAGTAATCTTTGGAAAATTTTGCTTGCATATGATACTAATGATAATATTTGATAATTTCTACATTCTGTTGGATCATTGTTTTTTGGGGAATGGAATAAAGTATGGGTCTCTTCCAGTTAATTGATCAGGTCTTCCAAATTTCCTGGTGCCAGCTAGTGAGCATGCTCAGGACTGTTCTGTTTGTTGGAGCATGCCAGTCAGTATTCCATTGGTTCTTGGGTCTTGTTTTTCTGTCAGTGCCTTCCATGTAGCTTGAACTTCTTGATTCTTAGTCGTATGCTACTTCCTCATATGATTCTGTGTCAGCCAGTTCTTTTGGATACAGTGACTGAATTCTCTCCATCTTCTTTGGTGCTTACTGGATGATTCTCATGATTTTGCCCATACCATCTCTCAGTATTGCAGCCCAAGACTAATTTCTTTTTCAGTTCTTTCAGTTTGAGAATTGCTGAGCAAGTTTTTATCTTTTTTGTTTATGACTCCAGCTCTTTGCACTTTTTGTGATACTACTGCTGCCCTTTGAAACCTTCTGTTCAATTCTTCTTTTTACATCCCCTCTCTCTTTTGTTTTATCTTCTTGATGCTCTTGTGCAATTTTCTGAGTCTGTTCTGACATACATTTTGGTCTTTTTATACTCCTCTGTCTTTGTATTAACCTTTTGCTTCATTCATGGATGTTAACCTGATTGTCATCCCACAACTCGTCTGGTCTTCAATCATTAGTGTTCAATGCCTCAAAGCTATTATTGAGATGGTTTTTAAATTCAGGTGGGATATATTCAAGGTTGTATTTTGATTATTGTGTACTCATTATTTCAGCTTCTGTTTGATCTTGCACATGATAGTGTGTTCAATAGTCAGCAACTGACCTGGTTTTGACAAATATTGAGCCTCTCCAGTGATTCTTTGCAAGATATAGTTAATCGACTTATTGTATAGTCTACTAGGTGAGATCCATGTGTGTAGTCACTGACTATATTTAAAAACATGTATTTGAAATGAATAATATAGGTAGCATTTATGAGACAAGCTCAGCCATATGTAAAAATGCTTCTACCCCTCTTCTGCTACTGATACTACTATCAATCAAAGTGCTCTAGTCAAAGGTTGTGGCTGTTAGATGACAACAGGCTGAGGTGGTTACATTTATGTCACTAGTCAAAAACTAGGTAGTAGGAATATAACTTACTTGGAAGATATAGGCTCTTAACTTATTCTTTTTTTCCTCAATCCCTATAAAGTTAGGATTATTGTTTAACATCATACAACCAGTAAATTGTCCCACAAATAAAAAATCCTTTTGGAAGGATTTTGCAAGGCTTCTTTCAAGGATTTTCAATATCTTAATATATAAAGTAAGCTATCACATATATAATAAAAATAAATAGATAAACAATGTCAACATACCCATTTATAATCTATGTTGTTGTTATTGTTATGTGCCGTTGAGTCACTTGCAACTCATAGTGACCCTATGTTCAACAGACCTAAACCCTGCTCTATCCTGTGCCAATCGCACTGCCTCAGACACAAGCATCCCGATTACCTGAGTCACTGAATCAATCTACCTCATAGAGGGTCTTCCCCTCCTG
>NW_006399810.1:15049834-15065207 GCF_000299155.1 Elephantulus edwardii | reverse complement strand
CTTCTGTGATTCCAAAAACATTGACGGCTGACATGTCTCTTAAGTTTAGTTGTGGTGTCTCCAAGGGAAGATGACGTGTCCTGTAGAACTTCTGTGTCGCTCGGGCCCACTGGAAAGCCAGCGGCTTTCCAGCGGGAACAAGCCCTTGAAAGCTCTGACAGGAGTGGTCTTGGACGGAAGTGAGGATTGAGGACAGGCGTTTCTCACAGGCATCTCTCTCAAAGGTAGTCACCCATTACAATTTATAAATATACTCAATGTCTCAATAAATTTGATTATCAACCAGGAAGAAACAATCATTGCTAATAATTTCTTCAAAGCAATTATCTGACTCAAAAATACTTCTGATTTGAAATTGATATATGCTATAAAACAAACTTTCCTTTGAAAGCAATCTGGTTCATTTGCTAGCCAAGAATCTAGATTCTATACATTATCATGAGATAATATTTTTTATTAATTTTAAAAGCATATTAGGTATTTAAAAATAATATTATTTGTACCATGTTGTACTATGTGTTAGAATGGAAACTTCCCACTAGATTTGTTGTATTAACCTTAAAACCCAGTGTAAATTTTCTTATGAGGAAAATTTTCTTATTAAGAAAACAATATAGACTAATAATAAGAATTTGTCTTCTCTGCTAGTGCATGATACTTACCTGCATTTATGATTAATTTTTTAAAATTCAAGCTTTTTACAAACCAGTGTATCTGCCTTTCCGTTTACTTCTTCATAAAATGCTCAGTCATTTGAGAGGAAGTCTAGTGGTGACGTGCCCAGCTGCTAGCTGAAAGGTAAGTGGTTTGAACCTGTCAGCAGCTCCGTGAAGGAAGATGTGGCAGCCTGCTTCTGTAAAGAGGACATCCTTGGAAACCCTAGTGTACAGTTCTATTTTATCCTACAAGTTGGAATTGATTTGGTGTCATGGGTACTGGGTAGGAATCCAAACATACATTCATATTAAAGTTTTGGTTAAGAACCTTTGTAATACGATAGAAAGTTAAGTGGTCTGAACATAGGGAGTGTTAAGAGGTAATCAGTATGGATAGTTTTGCTTTGTTTTTGAGAGATATTCTTGAATTCATTTATCTTTTCCTTACTTCCCCCCAATTCTTGTTTAGACAATTGCAAACTTAGAAAGAAAGAACAAGAATATTAATGACAATCATACATTTTTCACCTTGATTTTTCAATTTGTTTTGCCCTATTGGCAATATCAATCTCTTTATACCTCTAGGTAAGTGCATGCAAGCAAGTGCACACTGATTAGCACACGCACACACACATTTATACGTGTACATATGCATAAGGAGCTTTTGTGGTGCTGTCTGTAAGAAGCGCGGCTGCTAACCCAAGGGCCATGCCTCTCTGGTGATTGGAATTCACCATTGACTCTAGGGGTGAAAGATAAGCAATCTCTTCCCATCCAATTTACAGCCTTGGAAATCCAATGCAGGGTCAGGTATGTGTCAGTTCCTACTTTACCACAATGAGTTAAGAGTTTATTAATCTCTATATATCTACTCATACATATGTTGTTGTTGTGTACCATTGAGTTGGACCGATCTGTAGCTGAACATCCAGTGGGTTATCAAGACAGAAAATCACACAGGGGGAGATTATCCATCTTTCTCCAGTGGAGCATCTGGTGGATTTGAACCATGCGCCTTTGGGATTGCAGTGAAGTTTCTTACCACTAGGTATATATGCAATCTCTTCCTGTAAAAATTAACAGTCTCAGAATTCTGGTGGAGAGTCACCATGACTCGCATGGACTTGACAGATAATGGACACATACTCTGTGGAGGCACATGTATGCACACACATATACATTGCTGCCTCATTCATAAGTAAGTTACCGATACCAATATCAATTCAAGAAAATAGCATACCTGCAGTGTCGTCCAATATACTAGCCACATCTGAATTTTGAGGGAAATGCACTGTGAATTTATTTGATTTAGAAGAGTAATGGGACAAGAAATAGGGAAGAGCAGAGACAGCACATTCCAGGCTGCTCACAAGAGTAATGTGAAGGTTTATTTCTGATCCGTAACTTCACAAGATCAGGTTTGTGAGTTCAGCAGTCCACAGAACATGTGCAAGAAAGAGAGCTTAGAAAGACTGATAAGCATATGTTTTCTTTCACCCAGATTTTAATTAGAATGCTTTTTACTAAGTCGTTCTGAATCCTGTGTTGGATTTGTGGGTTGGCATACAAGCCAGGAATATAGGCAAGACTGGCATCAAAAGCTCTTCCTGGCAGCTTGTCCTTAACCCTCCTGGCCCTTTGGTGTCAAAATGGCTGTGATACGCGAGTATAAACATTCAGGCTGGTGACTTGTACAGATCTTGTCATGCTGCTGAAGCAGGTCCCTGCTGAGCTTCGGGCCTCTCAGAGCACCTCATTATTTCTTGCTATGGGATAAAAAATAAGGGGAAAGAAGGACGAGAGAAGAAGAGTAAAAAGGATGTTAAAAGTTACTGTTTTCAAGTCAACAACAAGAAATGTTTTTATTCCTTTATTTTCAGCAGTTGAAACTAGCTCTGGAATGGCATATATATACAACATGAAAAAGCTTTGCTGTGTTCCATAGATTAAAAAAAAAAAAAAAGCTTTTCAGAAAACCATGGTTCTCCTCTAATAACATGGGGTTTTGAAAAAATAGGTACTATTATCTTGTTAAAGGGAGGAAAGAAAACAACATAAAACAGCCCATTCCCATAAAAATATGGTGAAAATTCCTTCTAGCACTTTTTCTCATTGTTCAGAGAGCATTATAATTATTTTGTGTATGCGTAGGGAGATTTCTAAATTATTAGAGATAATTGCCTTATCATTCATCATTTTTAAATGACAACATATTATTTAACTATATGGATATACTATCATTACTTCGTTTCTTCTTAGAGTGGTGTGGTGGTGGAGTCTGAGGGAATTGCACAGCTAACCCATGGGACACACCTCTCTGGTGTTTCGAATCTACCAGCAGCTTCTCAGGCAAAGATAGACAATCTTCTTCCAGCCTCAGAGACTCAACGTAGGTCAGCTGTGTGTTCTGGCTTGATAGCAGAGAGTAGAGGAGGATATAGTGGGGAGGGAGAGAGCTCTCAGGTGGCAACTCAAGGAACCTATCTGAAAGGTTAGTGGTCCAAATCCACTAGCAGTCCAAGAAAGATTCAGCAATTTACTTCTATAGAGATTGTCTGTTTGCTAGGCTCAACAATCAATGCTCTTGGTACCAGCAGCCAGGAAATCAAAACAGATTGCGTTGGGAAAATCTACTGTCAGGAACCTCTCTAGAGTACTGAAGAACAACGATGTAAGCCTGGAGATTAACGTGTGCCTGATCCAGGCCATGGTCTTTGCAATTACTTGCTATGCATCAGAAAGCTGGACAATGCTAGGAATGACAGAAGGAGAATGGATGCCTTTGAGTTGTGCTGAAGAAGAGTATTGAGTATACCATGGACTGTTAGGAGAACAAACAGGTTCATCCTGGAAAGAGTGAAAGCAGGCTGCTCCTTGGAAGCAACAATTTTGAAGCTTAGTTTGACATACTTTGGGCATGTTGCAAGGAGGAACCAGTCTTTGGAGAGGGACATCATGCTTGGGAGGATGGAGGGACAATGCAAGAATAGAAGACCCTCGATGATACTGATTGACTCAGTGACTGGAATAATGAGGGCAGGTGTGCCAGAGATAATAATGTTGGCTCAGGGTAGAGCAGGGTTCAGAGCTATTGTATATAGGGTCTCTATGAGTCACAAGCAACTCGGTGATACATAATGACAACAGTAACATAGATTTATAGCATTATAAGTCCCTATCAACTGTTTGATTCTGCCCTGAATGGTTGCTATACGTTAGAATTGACTCAACAACAGTGGATTTGGGCTATTAATAAAATCTAAGTAATTGTTAGCATTGTGCTAGTATAATGAATGTTGCAACTCATTGTAAACCATCTTTTTGTTTATATGCATACTTATTTGTAGGATAAGTTTACAGAAGTGGGATTGCTGGACTAAAGCATATTTACGTATTTTTCAATTCTGACAGATTTTGCAAAATGTCTTTCTAAGGAGCTGGCTTCCTGAACTGGCATAACCAAAACTAGCTGCTGTCAAGCTGATTTTTACAAAAAGCAGGAGTGTAGGTAAGAATGGCACTAAAATTTCTTTATGGCAGTTTGTCTTTAAAGAAATTGTACATTCCAGTTACATTCTCTCCAGAAATACAAGAGTGGGATTGCTTCTCATTGCCATGCCAATAAAACTTAAAGAACAAGTTTAAATTGAAAACAAAAGTTTTCTGCATACAGTGTCATGGTATGTAGAAAACATTTGACCAATATGTGTTCAATTAGGTAATTAATATGTAATTAGACATCTACTTTGAGAACATTTTTGAGGCTATTGTCTGAAATATATCTAAAAGCATCTATAATCATTCCATGCATTCATTTGGCAAACATTTACGGACCTCCCATTGTGTGCCTGGGGCTGGAACAGCAACAGCAAACAAGATAAATACTATTCATATATCATACATTTGGGTATGAGAGCCAGATGTGCCTTCCCCTTCTAAAAAGGAGAGTAACAGATAAATAAAATAGTTACATATGAGGAAAGTATGATGAGGGGACCAGATAGGGAACTGAAGAATAGATTAGAAGGGAAAATTTATCTGAGGAAATGACTTTTAACTTGAGACCTAAAAAGTAAGAAGCCACAGCCATATAAGAAGATTAGAAAGAATATTCCAGTCACAAGGACTCATATAAACATTGTTTCTGAGATGGGAAGGAATAAAATTTTGGCAGACTGGAAGTTTGAAGGAGTTGGCAGTTAAACATAGAGAACTAGACGACAAGACTGATAAGATGACTCTGGGTAGTCATCAGAGCCCAGGTTAGGAGTTTAGAAGCTGATGGAAAGTTTCGTGGAGAACCACAATAGAATATTATTTCTAGTTCACAAAATTATTCTGATAGCTATTTGAAGGACATGTTCACAGGGTAGTGGGAAAGTGTTGTAGTAACCAAGATGTGTGGAAACTGTGCTCCATATTCGGATGTTGCCCGTGTAATGGGAGACAAGCAGATGGATTGAAATCCCTTCCAAGTGATGGTATTATTTAATAAGAGGGGTGATGAGATTACTTACGAAGACTATAGATGATCACGAGAATAGAGCACCAAAATAGAATACTCAAAAATTAAAATACACATGTATCTCACTATATAATGCATCTAAAGCACCTATAAATACTTAGATATATTCCTGAATTTTCCTTAAGGTCCACCTATGTGAATTATTAAATTAGTTTCTAATTAAGTGCATTTTCATTCGTTTAAAATTAAAGATATTTATAGCAAATATCTGAAAGATTATTTAAATAAGTATTTTCCTCTGTGCAAAAATAACTTTAGGGAGTTGACAAAGAATTATTCTGGAGATAGAACATTCTTGTTCAAACTGCATGTTAGGTTAAAGTCAGCATCAATGGGATAGTAGGGAAAAGAGAAATGGCCAGAAATTGAAAAATTAAAATAACAGAGAATGCTCTCAGACTCAAAAAGTATTTTCCCTTTCTATGTTGTTATTGAGATCTCTCTCTCTCTCACACACACACACACAGACACACACACATTTATAGCTTGCTCCATACAACAGTTAATCTTTGCACCAGCAGTCAGGAGAGCAAAAGATTCATTTCATTAGGTAAAACTATTAGGAAACTTTCTAGAGTTCTGAGAAGCAACTTAGAAGAACAGTCTAGAGACTAAGGTACACCTGATTCAGGCCATGGTCTTCACAATTACTTGCTATATATCAGAGACCTGGATAATGACTAAGGATGACAGAAGAATTGATACCTTTGAGTTGTGGTGTTGAAGAAGAGTCTTGAACATACCATGGACCACCAAGAAACCAAATAGGTCTGTCTTGGAGAGGGTGAAACCAAATTTCCCTTTGAAGTCTAGGATTTTGACGCTCTGTCTCACAGAGGCAGGATGGATCAATCCTTAGAGAAGGACATCATGCTCGGAAGGGTGGAGGAACAGTGCAAGAGAGGGGGACTCTGGAAGAGATGGATTGATACAGTAACTGTGCAATGGAGGTTGGGGTGTTGGCATTAGTGAGACTGTCTCAGGATAAGGAAGGGTTCAGAGCTGTTGGACATATACATCATATGTACATATACATGTACATATACATGCTGTCACTATACATCACAGGTAACTCAATGGCACATAAAACAATAACATACTATGACAAATTGTTTCATTACCTATGTAAAGGCATTTTTGACTGTGTGGATCACAACAAATTGTGGCTAACCTTGAGGGAAATGGGAACCCAGAACACTTGATTGTGCTTATGCGAAACCTATACTTGGACCAAGAAGCAGTCCTCAGAACAGAGCAGGGGAACACTGCATGGTTCAAAATCAGGAAAGGTTTGGAAGCAGGAATGGTATATAAGTGTGTGTGTGTGTGTATAATATAAAAACCAACCAAAAACAATACCAACCAACTTCAAATACAAAGTCCCTCCCTGAGGTTTTGTGGACTCTAAATAAGAGGCATAAATAAATCAATAAATCAATCAATAAATGAATAAATAGCTAGATAGATAAAATAGATAGATAGATGATAGATAGATAAAAAACCCCTACAAAAAAAATCTCAATATAGTATGTTGTAGTTATGTGCTCTTGAGTCACTTAGTCATTGTCCAGGTCTCTGAATCATAACAAGTAATTTAGAAGACCACGGCTTGGATTAAGTGCATCTTAGTCTCTAGATGACATCGTTGTTCTTCAGCACTCTGGAGAGGTTTATGACAACAGATTTTCCCCAGTGCAATTTGTCTTTTGATTTCCTAACTGCTGGTGTTAAAAGTGTTAATTGTGGGGCTGAACCAACTGTAATTGCTAACAACCTCAATCTCTTCTCCATCTAATATGGTGCTGCCAATTTTCCCAGTGATGAGAATTTTGTCTTCTTGATGTTGAGCTTCAATCCAAATTGATGACTGCAGTTCTTAACTTTTTGCAGCAAGCCCTTCAGGCCTTCAGTTTAAGCAAACAAGGTTGTGTCATCTGTAAATTGTAGATTGTTGATGAGTCTTCCTCCAATCTTGATGCCACACTCCTCATAAAGCCCTGCTTCCTGAATCATCTGTTCTGCATACAGATTTAAAAGGTATGGAGACAAGATGCATCCCTGATGCACTCCTTTCGTGATTTTGAACCATGCAGTGTTCCCCTGCTCTGTTCTGAGGACTGCTTCTTGGTCCAAGTATAGGTTTTGCATAAGCACAATCAAGTGTTCTGGGTTCCCATTTTCCTCAAGGTTAGCCACAATTTGTTGTGATCCACACAGTCAAAAATGCTTTTACATAGGTAATGAAACAATTTGTCAACTTAATGTTTCTCATGTGTTCTACTCAGTGACTCCCATTAAATTGAACTATGTTGAGTAATCATCATCAATACTCATTGTCAGATTTCACATCACTATAAATATAACTCAGGGCTTCCTAAAAAATGGTTTTCCTTTTCTTCCTCATATCTGTCGCTGGTAACTAATAGTAAACTTTGGTCTCTGTGTATATGCCCTCATTTAAGTAAGAGTATTTGACGTTTGAAGACTAAAGTGTGCCTGATTAAGACCATGGTCTTCTCAGTCACCTGCTAACCATTAGAGAGCTGGACAATGAATAAGAATGGTAGAAGAAGAATTGATACCTTAGAGATGTGGTGCTGGAGAAGAGTACTGCATATCCCACACACTTCCAAAAGAACAAACAGACATGTCTTGGAGAAGGTACAGCCAGAGTGCTCCTTGGAGGCAATGATGGCTAAGCTTCATCTTTCATACTTTGGACATGTAGCTAGGCAAGGCTATTTCTTGGAAAAGAACATTGTGCTTGAAAAGATGGAGGGTAAGTTAAAGAGAGGAAGACCTTCAATGAGATGGATTGACATGGTGACCTCAGCAATGGGCCAATTGTGTCAAAAATGATGAGGATTGTACAGAAGAGGGCAAGGTTCAGGTTAGCTGTTCATAGAGTCACTATGGGTCATACTTGGTTTGATGGCACCCAACAATAATACAACATTTTATACTTCTGTTAATGACTGACTTTTGTTTTTGTTATTAGGTGGTGTCAAGTCAAGCGTAACTCATTTTTCACCCTGTTAACAACTGGTCTGAACGCTGTCCTAGCTCGTGGATGGTCCTATCCCATGCAAACCTCACAATCTCTTATACACTCAAGCCCATTACTGCAATTACTGTGTCAACCCACTTGGCTCAGGATCTTTTTCTCTTTCACTGCCCCTCCACCTTCCCAACATGATGTTCCTCTCCAAAGAACAGCCTCTCCTGTCGTTGGAGAAGGACATCATGCTTGAATGGGTGGAAGGGCAGCACAGGAGAGGAAGACTTCTGATGAGATGGGTTGACGTCAGAGTCAGTAAAATTGACTCAGGATAGGGAAAGCTTCAGAGCTATTGTACATAGGGTCTCTGTGAGTCATAGGTGACTTGATGGGACATAACAACACAATAACAACAGGCAACATGGTCAAGCCTACAACTGAATCCATGCATTTCTGGGCAAGCCTGATGGATCACTGCTTTGGCTCCATAAGAAAGTAAGAACCCCTGTGGAGGAATTAATCAAAAAAGCAGAAGGCTACCCTAGCCAGATAACAAAGCCTTGGTCAAGCAACTGAGTCAAAGTACACTCTGGTCTCTGTTACTTGGATTTGCTTTCCACCAAGCCTGACATCTATGATAGAGAGGAGACCGTAAATAAAAACAAAAATCAGACTTGTTACAAACAATAGAATCAAACATTACAGCCTTATACTTTTGGTTTCCCTGTCTCTATCAATCTGTTCCATCTTTTACAGTTTCTTGTATTTTAAATCTCTTTGGAGCAACAGACAAACTTCTGGCCCCTGTTATAGACCATGGAGTGAATAACCACTAAACAAGAAAGGGGAAACATAAACACAAATGTTTCCTCACAGGCATGGGATGCAAAGTAAAATAGCTGCTGAAATCCGTTCACGATAAAAACTTTAGAGTGAATTGAAATGATGTGTAGAATAACTTGTCAAATAAAAAGAAACATGTATAAAAAGAAGAAAAAAGAAAAGCTCCTCCTAGCAACATACCCATATTGTATGTGAGATGAATTTCATTATCGTTGCCTCCAAGGAGGACTCTGTTTGCAACTCCTTCAGGACATAACTGATTTTTCTTTTGGCAGTTCAGGGGATCTTTAGCACTCTTCTCCAACAATATTGTTCAAAGCAGTCTATTCTTCTTCTGTGACCCTTTGGCATTGTCCAGCTCTTAGATGCGTAGCAATGATTAAGAAGAACATGGCCTGAATCAGGTGTACCCTACTCCTAAAACTGACATCATTACTGACCTCAATAATTTGGAGAGGTTCCTAACTGCATATGTCTCCTGATCTCCTGACTGCTGGTACCAAGTGTATTAATTATAGATTCAAGTAAGATGAAGTTATTGACAGTCCTAATTCTTTCTTTGCCTGTCAAGATACTGCCTATTGGCCAGTGGTGAGGGTTTTTTCTTGACATCGGAATGTTCCATATTGAAGGATGCAGTGTTAACATTCTGTAGCAAGTGCTTTAAGTTCTCTTCACTTTCATTAAGCAATTCTGTGTCATCCACATAATGAAGGTTATTGATGAGCCTTCATCTAATTCTGATGCCACAGTTTTCCTCATAGAATTCAGACTCTGAAAATTTGCTCAGCATACAAATTATATAGGTACAGAGAAAGGATGCAATTCTGACACACACTTTTCCTAATTTTAAACTCTGCAATATTGCCTTGCTCCGTTTACACGGTAGTCTCTTGGTCTAGCTATAGGTTTCACACGTGCTAAATTAAGTGTTCTGGGATTCCCATTCTTCTCAGTGTTAGCCATTATTTGTTATGATCCCCTTGCAATTAAATGACTTTGCATAATTAATAAAGCATAAATAGACATTCTTCTGTTTTTCTTTGCTTTAAGCCAGGACCCATTTTACATCAGCAATGATGTCATGTCCCTGGTGCCATGGCCTCTTCTAAATTCTGCTTGAATGTCTGACAGTTCTCTATGTAAAAACAGTTCTAGCTGTTTTTGAATGATACTCAGCAGTATTATGCTTTCATGTGAAATTAATGATATTATTCAATAATTTCCACATTCCACATGGATCTCTTCCACTCAGCCAGGCAGCTGTCCTCCAAATTTCCTGGCATAAACTAATGAGCATGTCTGTCATTTGAAATATTTCAATTGGAATCCTATCAATTCCTGGGGCCTTATGTTTTGCCAATGTCTTCCTTGAGGCTTAAATTTCTTCTTTATTGGCTCTTGATCATAAAATATTTCAGTGTTGGCCAATTATGTTTGGTACAGTGACTCTGTATTCCCTCCATCTTCTACTAATGTTTCTGGATCATGTGAGAGTTTGTCCAAAGTATCCCTAATTATTGCAACTCGAGGCTTGAATGCTTTTCAGCCCCATCAGCTTGAGACATGCTGAGCAAGTTCATCCCCTTTTATTCTTCAATTCTAATTCTCTGTACATTTAGTTATAGTTGTTTGCTTTGTCTTCCCAAGCTGTCCTTTGAAATCTTCTGTTAATCTTTTTATTTTGGCTTCCTGATGCTTCAGCGCATTTTTCAGGTCTCTCCTAAAATCCATTTTCATTTTTTCTTTTTCCTACTTTTTAAATTTTCCCCCTCTTATGTCTTTTTTAGTGATATTTTGCTCTCTTGGTGGCTGACATCCTTGATCTCATCTGGTCTTTGACCACTGGTGTTCAATGCTTCAAACCTATACTTAAAACAATGTTTAAATTCAAGTGGGAGAGATCATATTTTGGTTCTTGTTGACTTGGTTTAATTTTCTTCAGCCAAATTTGAATTTACACATGAGTAATTGATGGTCTGTGCCACAGTCAGCAACTAGCCTGGTTTTGACTGCTGATATTAAGATTCTCCAATGAATTCTTCCACAGATATAGTAAGTTTGATTCCTATGAGCAAGAAATACAATTTCTTCTTGGAGGCTAGGATTTTGAAGCTTCATCTCATATCCTTTTGGCACATGGCCAGAAGGGACCAATCCTTGGAGAAGGATATCAAGCTTGGAAGAGTGGACAGACAGCGTAGGAAAGGAAGACCTCGGATGAGATAGATTAATACAATGACTGGGGCAATCAGAGTAGGTGTGTCAGAGTCAGTGAGACAGACTCAGGACAGGGTAGGCTTCAGAGCTAATGTACGTATGGTTGCTCTGTGTTGCTGGTGACTTGATGGCACATAACAATAATAATAATACAGTCCAAGTGGTGAGGTGCATCTGGTAAAGTTACCGTTTGTGTTTTTTAAAAAAGACATTTGCTATGAAGAAATCATTGCATTTTCAAAAGTCAATCATCCTATAGTTTCATTTTTGTCACCAAGTCCATACCTTCCAACTACCCTTCCTTTTCCACTATTTCCAACTTTTGCATTCCAATCACCAGTTTTCATTAAAACATCTTGATTGCATTTTTGCTTGTAAAATTTTATAAAGATCCTCATTTCTCCTCTTTGGCTTTAGCAGTTGGTTTATGTATTTGAATAATAGTCCTATTAATAAGTTTTTCTTATATGTGCATGGATAATATCACTCACCACATTGTGCTTCGGTATAGAACTTGAAATTGCCTTTTAAAAAATTTTTTTATATAGGTTTGCTTACAAAGTTTGTGTACCTTGTGTTTCACACTATTCTTCATTCACATGATATTTCATAGGAAATTGCCTTTTTAACTACGGATACAGCACCATTCTTACTCTATTTTTCACTCCCAGAGTAGTGTACTACGTGATTTGGCGTTAGTGAGATGAGACAGACTATGATATTAGTGACTATGATAGTAAGTCGCTAATGCTAGTCAGTCTCATCTTACTAATGCCAAAACTGGTGATGTTCCATTTCATTTTTCACAACATCTAGTTTTCTGACATTTATACTCCTTATATTCCATGCTCCAACTATTAAAAGATATTTGCAGCTGTTTCTCCTTATTTTGATTCACTACCAGTCTGAGTTCTACCCCTAATACTATATTCACATTCCTCTACTGTTCATAGGGTTTTCATAGGCCTGTTATTTCAGCCACAAGAAATTTGAGCAAAGCTTGGCAGAAGTCAGAGGGTTGACTGACTTTACTCATAATATTTTCTAGGGTCACCTATGTTACAGTGTGTATCAGGACTTCATGTGTTTTTTAACAGGAGCCTTGAAGCCAAGAGCTGTAGTGATGGCCCAGATACCACAATACTGCCTCCAGCAAGACACAGCCCAAAACCTAGCAGCTCAGGAGTTTGAGAGAGGACCCCAGCCACTACTGTGCTCAATTGCAGCCTCATAAGAGTCTAAGAGGGCCACCCTGTGTCATGATATTTGTAAGCCTGGTTGTTTTTATAGTTTGCTCTTAGGGGTGCAATACCTCTCTATGGGCATGTTGGAGTAATGGTTTGCATGTTGCTACCTGTTTTATAATGTAGGTGGGTATATTCTTTCATGTTTATGGTTTGCTCCTGTGGGTACAGCACTAGCCTGTCAGTTTGGTGTACCAGGATAATCTGGCGTTTTTATTGCTAGCAGCATCATCCATGATGGACTTGTTTCCATGGAGCCTCTAGATTAAAACAGACTAGAAAGTAGGACTGGCTATCCACTTCTGAAATACTAGGCTTCTGAAAACCTTGTGAACAATAGAGGAGCAAGGTTAGATATAGTACTGGAATTAGAGTCTAGATTGGAAACCACTCAAAAGAAGGAGAAATACTAATAAACACCCAATAACAGTTGAAACATAGAATGTCCAAAGTATGAACCTAGGAAAAACTAAAATTTGTTAAAAATGAAATGAATTGTGTAAAAACTGATATACTAATGAGCTGTGATGGACTGGAATTTGCCACTTTGAATCAGACAGTAATGTGATCTTTTATGCCAGAAATGAAAAAATTGAAAAAGAATGGTGTTGCATTCATAGTCAAAAGACCATTTCAACATCTATCCTGAAGTACAATTCAGTGAGTGATGGTATATACTACACAGTCTAAAGTTGACCAAATATTCAATAAAACTGCATTAACAAAACTTGGCAAATGGAATCTCCATTTTTTGTTGGTTTTGTTTCTTCATATTTTTGTCCTTTTGTTAATTGTGTATCTAAATATTGTCTCAGCTAACTCTTACAAGTGTCTACCCTCTATTTCAAATAACTTATGAGTATCAGATTTTTCAGTGCAATGAAATAATAAAATTATTAAGGAAAAAAAGGCAACTGGAATGTAAAAGTTGGAAAAAAAGAATGGTAATTAGAGATTATTAATTCTGTGACAGAAAAGAGTTTGGAGAATGAATGATTGAATTCTGCATAATTATAAATACCGTTTGGGAAAACACAAACAGCAGCTATTCACTTTACTTCGCCTCATGGACAGCACAGGAATTAGTTTGACTACATCTGTGGAATCATTCAAAAAGCTCAATATTGGCAATGAAAGTCAGGTTGAATGCTGACTGTGGAAGTTCAAACTGAAGTTGAAGGAAATGATAACAAGCAACAAGAACCAAAGTATGACCTTGAGTCTATCTCATCTTAATTTAAAACCAAGCATTGAACCCTAACAATTGAAGACTAGATGAGTTGTGGCATGGCATCATAGTTATTATACATGAAGAAAGCTAAAGGTCGCTGGAAAGACAGAGGAGAAAGAGACGACTAAAAGGAATGTTGAAAAAGAGTGAAAATTGTACTAGAATGTCAAGAAGCCTAAACAAAGGGAAGAAATGCTGAAGAAAAAGAATTGGGAAGAAGATGGGATCAGAGGGGTGAGCATGGGCAGGGGGAAATTCATGACTTGTTCAATTTGGTGGGTTGAGGGAGGGGGTAAATTAAATTGGAATGATCTGGCAGGAATCTGAAAAGACTGGGTTATGGTGGGCACAGTTCAATGGTGATTAATTTTCTAAAACACAGTATATGGGAATGATTGTGTGAAACACAATGTGAATGAAGGAAAGTGTGCAACACAGTGCACATGAATTTTGCTTACAAATCAACATAAAATAACTGTTTTTAAAAAGTGAGATGTACCCCAGCCCCCACCTTCCCCAAAATAAGCAGAATATTTCAAAGAGCAGCTTGAAAAGGCAAAACAATGTACTCTAACAAAATGTGCAAAGAACTAGAGTTAGACAATAAAAATAGAAGCACTCAATCAACATTTCTCAAGCTGAAATAACAGCAAAACAAATTCAAGCCGTGAGCTGCAATACTGAAAAGGATAATAAGGACAAAATTCTAAGTGAACCAGGAAGCACAAAAGAAGATGGAGGGAATACAAAGGGTCACTGCACTAAGAAGAATTGGCAAACACAGAACCATTTCAGGAACTAGCAATTGGTCAGGAATTGATGGTGTTGAAGGAAGAAATTCAAGAAATTCAAGCTTCTCTGAAGGCATTAGCAGAAAAATAAAGCCCCAGGAATTGATGGGATAAAAATTGCCGTTTCAACAAACAGATGCAACCTTGAATGTGCTCATCAGTTTGTGTCAGGAAATTTAGAAAATAACTACCTGGCCAACTGACTGGAAGTGATTAATATTTGTTCTCATTCCTTAAAAAAGAGCAATCCAAAAGAATGTGATAGTATCAAACAATATCACCAATATCATATGCAAGTAAAATTTTACTGAAGATTATAGAAAAACAGAGTATTGACAGAGACTGTCAAAAGTTCAAGCTGGATTCAGAAAAGGCATCTGACATTGTTGATGTCAGATGGTTCTTGGCTGAAATCAGAGAATAAAAGAAGGATGTCTACTTGTATTTTATTGACTGTGCAAAGACATTTGACTGTGGAGCACAACAAATTATGTGACATCTATTCTAGACCAAGAGGCAGTTGTGCAAACAGAGCAAGGGAACACTGTAAGGTTTAAAATCAAGAAAAGTGTGTGCCAGCATTATAGCCTTTCTCCATTTTTATTCAATCTGTGTACTGAGCAAATCATTGAGAAACTGGACTTTATGAAGAAGAATGTGGCTTCAGGATCAGAGGAAGACTTATAAAAACCTAGCATTATGTAGATGACAAACCTGCTTGCTGAAGTGAAGAGGACATGAAGCACAGCAAAAGATTAAGACTGACCCCTTTAATATTGATTGCTTCTCCACATCAAGAAAACAAAAATCCTTACCACTGTGTCAATAGACAATATCATGATTGTTGTTGTTGTTATGTGCCGTC
>NW_006399810.1:15040711-15047774 GCF_000299155.1 Elephantulus edwardii | reverse complement strand
AGTCCACGGTACATTCAATACTCTTCTCCAGCACCACAGCTCAAAGGCATCAATTCTCCTTCTGTCCTCCCTAGTCATTGTCCAACTCTCTGATGTACAGTGGGATTAAGTAAGTATATTTGAAGTGGTGAAGATAGCACAGGATAGGACAGGTTCAGAACTCTTCTTCATAGGGCTCTATGAATTGTATTTGATTCAAGGGCACTTATCAACAACAAGAAGCTCCCATCATATACAGAAACCACATTTTGTTTATCTCTTCATATGCTGATGGACATTTTGGTGTGTCCACCTTTTGGTTATTGTGAATAATGCAGTAAAGGACCTCGATATACTTGTCTGTTTGTGTTACTGTCTTCAATTGTCTTGAGTATATACCTTGAAATTAAATGACTAAATCAGATGGTAAATCTGTTTTTAACTCCCCCCCCCAGAAGATTGTCTTACTCATTTAAGGTCTATATCTTGAGTGAGGCTGACCCCGAAGGATGTTTGCCAGTGATATTGGGACATGAAGGCGCTGGGAGTGTTGGTGAAGGAGTTACTAAACTGAAAGCAGGTAATACTATCATTCCACTTTACATCCCATAGTAGGGAGAATTCAATTTTTGCCTGAATCCCAAGACAAACCTTTGCCAGAAGATAAAGGGTCACTCAAAGGAAAGGATTGATGTCAGATGGTACTGGAAGATTTGCTCGCAAAAGAAAGACCATTTTACATTACATGGGAACCAGCAATTTTTCTGAATACACAGTTGTAGCTGATATCTCTGTTGCTAAAATAGATTCTTTAGCACCCCTGGATAAAGTCTGCCTACTAGGCTGTGGCATTTCAACCGGTTATGGTGCCATGGTAAACACTGCCAAGGTGGAGCCTGGCTCTACTTGTGCCATCTTTGGTCTGGGAGGAGTGGATTGACAGTCATCAAGGGCTGTAAGGGGGCTGGTGCATCTTGGATCATTGGCATTGACATCAATAAAGGTAAATTTGCAAGGGCCAAAGAGTTTGAAGCCTCTGAACGCATTAGTCCACAGGATTTCAATAAGTACATTCAGGAGGTGCTTATTGAGATGACAGACGGAGGGGTGGGATACTCCTTTGAGTGCATTGGTAATGTGAAGGCCATACGGAGCGGCACTGGAAGCATGCCACAAAGGCTGGGGGGGGGGTGTGTTTCAGCGTGGTGGTTGGAGTAGCTGCCTCTGGTAAAGAAATCTCTACTCATCCATTCTAGCTGGTAACAGGTCGCACATGGGCAGGCACTGCTTTTGGAGAAAAAATATCATGGAATTCGGAATGGTCCATGTTATCTCCTGCCTCATTTCTACCAGATAACTTTACTGCAGTAGACATAGGTAAACTTGTTTGAAGACAGTTGTATAGGTGGAAGAGTGTAGAAAGTTTCCCAAAGTTAGTGTTCGAATATATGTCTAAAAAGATCAAAGTTGATGAATTTGTGACTCACAATCTATCTTTTAACCAAATTAATGAAGCATTTGAAATTCTGCGTGCAGCAAAGATCATTCTAGCTATTATAAAGACTTAAACTCAAAAGAGAAATCATACCCATCCTTGTACTAAGTCCTGAGATCGGATCAAGCCAGACAAGCAGGAGCTCTTCAAAGTTCACAACTTCTTCGACCTTTTGTAACTTGCTCTAGAAAATAATGTTTTCTGTGTATTTTTTTAAAATATCTCTAATCAAGAGCGAAACAATTATAAATCTATTTTCTGGACTCTATCGTATAAGTAATTACTAACTTATTAAAACATATTTTAACATAAAAAAAGCAATTTTCACATAAAAAAAGAAGTGTTAAATCAGCATTCTGGACCACAGTATTGAACAGCAACAAGAAGCACGGCTGTGGCTCACCCAGGCTGGTTGACTTGATGCAAAAGCTGTGGATAAATCCAGTCTCAGAGAATTCGAAGACTGAGCTCTTCCTGGTTTTCTCACCTAGATGAATGACTATGGTACACTCCAGTTCATGTGTCTAGTGGGAATTTGGAAACTCAAATTGGAAAGGAAGGAAGTCTCCTAAGCTTCTTATTGCAAGGTCGTATTTTTCAAGCCCCATGGCCGAAGCACCATCCCTAGAGGGGGAGGTCTGGCCTTGGGAGCTAACCCATTTCCTGTGCTGAACCAGTGCCCCTCACTCTCACACACTCTGGGACTGAGGACCTAGCTTTTATACACTGAAAGGAAATCAAGAAGAAAAATCCCTAAGATATTTGCTAAAATTGTCCACTACTACAAATATGTTATAAATTTTGTTAAAGAAAAGGGTTTTTTAAATTCATAATTTAATAAAGTACTTACGTTGTTTAAGAGCCATCGAGTCGTAGACGACTCACGGCGACCCTGTGAATCAAAGACCTGAATACTTGTATAACTTTCATCGTTTCTCCAAGTTCATAGAGTTTCCAGAGGCAAGCTATGATGGAAGTGGATGCCACTCCCACTTCCAAGCTTGTTTTAATTGGGGAGCTCCACCAAACACTGTCCACCATGGGTAACCATTCTTGCATTTGACATATCAGTGTCACAGTATTTAGCATCACAGCAACCACGAGTTACCTCTGTACAGCAAATGGACACTTATACTAGGCTTAAAATAATAACATTATAAAAAAAGAATCCTCCCTTTATTTTTGAATAGATACTGTATTTGTTTCTAAGAAGCATTCACTGTTTCCTAGGATACAGTGGTTTTAAAACTAATAATATAGAAACTAACTTTCTTAAATCATTTATCTAAAGTTATTTATTTCTTGATCAAAATGTCCCAAGAATGTTCTTTCTTCTTTGGAGACATGAATAGTGAATATTGCTTCATTTTTCCTCTTCCTCTCTTTCTTTATTCCTTCCTTCCTCCTGTCCCACATAAAATTTTTGCCTCTTTGGTTAAAACCCACCCTCAACATTTAGTCCAGTCATTTGTCACTCTTGGCGACCCTCCATCATGTTTGAAAAAGCAGACGATCAGCAAATGCGAGAGACTCAGAGATGGATGGACGCAGTGACAACCATGGGTGTGCGCACGGCGGAGAGTGTGAGCTGGTGCAAGATGGGCGTGGTCAGGAGCAGAGAGCGGCTGGAGTGGACTTGACAACATCTAACAGCTGCTTCCCTGTTTTAATTTGGCTCTTTAAAGAAGGTGAAAAAAAAAAATCCAAGACAATTACTTGGATTTTTTTTATTATACCTTTTTTTTTTAATTAGAGGAAAGTTCAAGCATAAACGAAAGTCAAGGCGGATGGTATAATGTACTGCTCAGTCATTCAGATTGGACAATCATTATGACATGGTCGGCCTTTTGACTTTCAGTTCCCTACCACCACTTCTTCTTGCTCTCTTCTCACAATTTAAAAGTAAAACCCAAACTTCATGTTCTTTTGTTTATAATTTTCATTCTCATTGCCATAGGTAGCATCAGAATCAACTCAGAGCTTGACCCTCCAGCGGGTTGTCAGTGGCTGTAAATTGCTCAGGAGGAACTATGCATCTTTCTTCTGTTAAGCTGCTGGTAGGTTCAAATGTTGTTGTCTGCTATCAAGTTGGAACTCACTCATGGCTGACCCCCAGCAGGTTTTCAGAGGTAATAAATAGCATGGCAGAAGATTGCCCATCCTTCTCCTGTGAAATAGCTGGTGGATTTGAACTGTACACCTTCGGGATTGGAGTCCAGCTTCTTATCACTAGGCCACCAGAGCTCCCTTGATAAATTCAAATGACCAGGGAGATTTGGCCTTTGGGTTAGCAGTGCAACTCATGATGAACTACACAACCAGAACTAGTTTTTATCTATTGATGTGTTTAAGTGAATATATATATAATTTGTTTGAGAGTTTTAATTTCTTAAATGTAATAGTAATATTTTTATTTACTAAAATAAATCCCTTGATATCAAATATTGTGCAGCAGTTTTTTTTTCGGTTAAGAGTCTGTAACTTTATCCTGTTAACATAGATCTTATTTGGTCTTCAGTTTACAGTACTAACCTTGCTTCTTATTGCTGTTTTGCTAGGTGCCATTTAGTGGACTGACACATGGTGACCCTACAAAGAGTGGATTGGAAGCTTGTCCGATCCTGCCCCGTCCTCATGATCTCCACCATCTGCAGACCGGTTGTGGCAGCCTCTGTGTCAATCTGTCTTGTTGAAAGGCCTTCTTTCCTTCTCTGACCCTCTGCTTTTCCAAGCATGATTTACTTCTCCAAGGGCTGGCCTATTCTGATAATATGCTCACAGAGTGTGAGACCAACTGAGATCATGCTTTTTATTTACTCTAAATTTATCTGATATCCTGTGTTCTGTCTTCCCAGGCATTGTTCACACTTTTTTTGTAAACCTTATGGACCGGTATTTCATTATTTATGTATGTGCCAGCAAAACAACCTTTTTATTTTCAGGCCTACCTAGCTTCTTAATAAGGGAAACTAGTTAGACCAGTTTTGACTGACACAGGAAATGCTTTTAAAAAGAGTATATTTTTCAAGTTCAGTGAAGGTTAAAACTGACATTTTAGGTTTCCTAATAGTAGTTCACTCATCTGCTCTGTTTCTTCGTGGTCTCTTTACACATAAGCAGAACACTGAGGGACAGAGCTGAAATATTGTTGACTGTGGGAGTGAGATGATCTACGAGGCAGCTTGTAGTCTAGCAGCCACTCATTAGATCAGCAATCAGGTCTTTCATTTTTACCCAACTCTCATTTTCTCATCCTTTCAAGTGTCCAGAGTAGTCTGAAGATGTTAGCAATTTATTAGAGCAGGTCGTAGTTCACTCATTAATGCATTCTCTATAACTAATTAATGTCTTCAGTAGTGCAATATTGATTAAACCGTGTAAAAAAACAAACGTCAAAGAGTATTATCACCTCTAGATACAAATGAAATATTTTTCTCATTAATTTTTATGGAATTAAGTGGTATTATCTAAGCTTTTCTTTCACATTTAGCATTTTCTGAGATACTCTTTAAAACTTCTGGTTTGTTCCATAATGACAGAGATGTCTGCTTGTTCCCTTCACTGCTGTGGAGTGGATAGTCAGAGGCAGCTGTCTAGCTAGGGCGGCTAGTTCTTGAAGATCCAGATGTGGCCACATGACGAGTTCTTCCCTGTGGAAGGTGAAAAGGCAATGATGTGAGTCACACTGGGCCTAAGAGATTAAGAAGGGGTTTGGTCCCCCTGCCCCTTCTCCCTGCTGTCTGGAACAGAGAACTCTGAAGTAGTAAAGGAAATGGCAGAGCCTCAAAGAGGGAGTCACCATGGAGAGGAGAACCAACTTACACTCAGAAGAATTTTTGCTTAGTGACTGTGGAAAGGTTAAATTCACCTTTAGAAATGTGGAGGTTTGCTTGCTTCCACAGCTAGGATCACTCCAACTAAAAAATACAACTAGGCTTTTCCAGTGTTTACTAGAATTTACACTGTTGTTGATTGCCATTGAGTCGAGCACAACTCGTAGCAACCCCATGAACAAAAGACCTGAACTCTGAACTAACTATCATCATTTCTCTATGTTCATAGAGTTTCCAGAGACATGTGGTTTAGAAAGTGGAGCTGTTTTCCTATGGACTTTATGCTCTAACTTCTCCAAAGAGTAAGCGTCATTTTTAATTTTTCTCTACTATGCCATAATTGTTAATTGCCATGCAGTTGAAACGAGGTCATAGTGGACACTTAATGGGTTTTTAGAAGCTGAAAATCAACATCTTTTTCACATGTGACTCTGGGTTGGCAACGCAATTCCTTACCCACTGGGCCACCCGAATTCTCTACACCTTAACTTGAGGGTGAGGGATTGCAGTGACAACCCGAAGGAAGGCAGTTTGAATCCACCAGCTGCTCTGCAAAGAAAATATGAGTAATCTCCTGTGTCATTTAGAGCCTCTGAAAACCCACAGGAGGGCCAGCTATGAGTTGGTTACAGCTCCACAGTCATGCGTTTGAGGTGGTGTTTTGTTTCCTTTTTCCAGCCCTGTAACAGTGTCCCTGGTTCTCTTCAGTCTCAACCCTTCCCATTCCTCCCTTTTGTACTTCATCCACATTGATCTCTATCTTCTCACGTATCAAGTCTAGTCCTGCCTGAAGGCTTTACACTTGCTTTCTTCTCAGCCTGAAACAATTCTGGTAATATTTCTTACTGTTAAATGTCACCACTTTAGAAGGGGTTACATGACCACATATTCTAAAATAACACCTGCCTCCGTTAATACGCTGTATTTCTCATCCTATTATCACTTATCACTTCCTAATCTGATAGAAATGTGTTTACTGAGATCCAAGATGGCGGCGAAGGCAGAGACAGCGTGGTGAGCTGCGGGAGCAGAGAACCGCTTAAAGCAGGGCCATTATGGCCTCCTACAGACTTCAGCTTATTGATAATTGAACACTTAACAGTTGATGACTGGCCCTCAGTGAAGATCGAAGCTCAACAACAGGAATTCAAGGATTCCCAAGGAGGAATGGGTGAGCCTCGCGGTTCCCAACCCCCTCCCGCAGAGCCTGCACCATGCCACACAGCTGCTGCAGCTCCATAAGGCTTCCACAGTCGGAACCAATGGACTTCCTCTCCAAGGATGGATGCTGGGCACTGGTCCTCCTCAAGACTGGTACAGTGAAGCCACCACCTGCCGCAAGGTGGACTTGTTCTGGAGAGAATTCTTGGAGCCAGGATGGTGGCAGTGGGGGAAGCAGGTGCCTGCCGACCACTTGCACAAGATGAGCCGCACAGCTGCTGAGCGCCCGTGTGGCGGGGTGGGAGTGGGCCGCACCCCCAACGGCCACCCGCACTGAGGGGGGCTGCGTGCCCCCCCACCCGCCGCCCGTGCTGGGGGGGCACACGCCCTGCTGGCCTCCTGCATAGGAGGTGG
Source organism: Elephantulus edwardii (assembly GCF_000299155.1). Lineage (NCBI taxonomy): Eukaryota > Metazoa > Chordata > Mammalia > Macroscelidea > Macroscelididae > Elephantulus > Elephantulus edwardii. The sequence goes on along the minus strand of NW_006399810.1, from coordinate 15,040,892 downwards.
GGGATGGGATGCATGCCCGCCATCTGCAGGTTTGGGTTTCCTTGGAAAGGCCAAAGAAGATGATTACCTATACAATGGATTGCTGAAAGTCACTGTGAGTCTGATGACCTTAACAGTGGCAGCATGCACAAGAGGACCGACATCTTAAATGCACCACATATTTTGTTCTGTTGAATGCTTC